>NC_056441.1:14952457-14952981 GCF_018296145.1 Oncorhynchus tshawytscha | reverse complement strand
ATGTAATTAGTTTAGGTTAAAGAGGGAACATAATACAGACACCACTGAGTCTTAAGTTAAAGGCTGTCTTCTCTTGTCTGCGGTTTTAACCAAATCAGCATCCATGATTAGACCCACCTATTGCATAATTAACCATATTTGCTGACCTCTTTCAGAACCAACACTTTTAGAGTTCAAAAGTGTCATGGCAAAAGTGTGGTAGTTCAGACAGCTATACTATGGGTAACATCCGTGGAAGGCTATTTAGGGTATGAACTAAAGCTCTGGAATCTGTTGAATCTGACAAAAATGGAGAATATACACGGAGTATGCCAAACATTAGGAACACCTTCCTGATATTAAATTGCACCCTCCTTTTGCCCTCAGAACAGCCTCTATTTGTTGGGTAATGGACTTTATATTGTGTCGAAAGCGTTCCACAGGGAAGCTTGTGTCACGCCTTGGTCTTAGTATTTTGTGTTTTCTATTTATTTGGTCAGACCAGGGTGTGACATGGGTTTATTTTGTGTTGTGTTTTTTGTATT
>NC_056441.1:14834391-14952357 GCF_018296145.1 Oncorhynchus tshawytscha | reverse complement strand
GAAAGCCGTAACAGCTTGCCCATGTTGACTCCAATGCTTCCCACAGTTGTGCCAAGTTGACTGGATGTCCTTTGGGTGGTGGACCATTCTTGACACACACGGGAAACTGTTTGCGTGTGACAAACCCAGCTGAGTTGCAATTCTTCACACAAACCGGTGCGCCTGGAACCTACTACCATCCCCCTGTTCAAAAGCACTTAAATCTTTGGTTTTGCACATTCCCCCTCAATGGCACATGTACACAATCCATGTCTTAATTGTATCAAGGCTTAAAATTCCTTATTTAACCTGTCTCCTCCCCTTCATCTACACTGATTGAAGTGGATTTAACAAGTGACATCAATAAGGGATCATAGCTTTCACCTGGATTCACCTGGTTGGTCTATGTCATGGAAAGAGCAGTAGACTCAGTGTATGTCAAGGCTGCAGATGTCAGATCACATAACACGAGACAGTCATGTTCTATTCCATGACAAGGCCATTGTGATGTGTGTGAGGAAAAGCTTGGACACGTCTGGGCTTTAGGCTGCCTGTGAGACAGCTGACTAGCAGGCTGCCTGACTAGAAAGCCTCATGTTGGAGTCACAGCACAGCACTGAGTCAAAGTAGGAGAGGTCAGGGGACAGGGCCGGGGAAGGACAGGAGGGAGAGGGGTGAGAGGGGCAGGGGTGAGGGGGGTGACACTGCAAATTGCCAGTTCATCAATATCCATCAACCCAATGCCTCAACTCTGGAAAATTAAACATTTAATCGGTGGGTACCAGGTATGGTTAAGAGAGGGGTGGAAGGAGAATCTGCAGTGAACCTGTCATGGCGTTTTGAGCTGGCAGCCACCCAAGCCCGGAGATGTTTGCCCTCAATTCCCCAGAGCACCCCAGTGGGGGGAGAGGAGGAGAGCAGCCGCGCTGAGGCTGTCATCTCTATTGATCCCTGCTGCACTCCAGATCTCCAGATCTCCAGGCCCTAACCTGTGTGTCAGCAAAATAGGTGGGATTGAGCCGGTCAGGTTTGTAGTTCAGAGGCTACATCCCAAATGGCACCCTATTCCCTTTATAGTGCACGACTCCAAGAGTATGTGGACACTCACTCAAATTTGTGTATTCGGCTATTTCAGCCAAACCTGTTGATGACAAGTATATACAAATCGAGCACACAGTCATGCAATCTCCATAAACAAACATTGGCAGTAGAATGCACTGCTCCCTCTCTCCAAGTCAATACTACGTGTTAGAGCACTGCTCCCTCTCTCCAAGTCAATACTACGTGTTAGAGCACTGCTCCCTCTCTCCAAGTCAATACTACGTGTTAGAGCACTGCTCCCTCTCTCCAAGCCAATACTACGTGTTAGAGCACTGCTCCCTCTCTCCAAGCCAATACTACGTGGTAGAGCACTGCTCCCTCTCTCCAAGCCAATACTACATGGTAGTGCACTGCTCCCTCTCTCCAAGTCAATACTACGTGGTAGAGCACTGCTCCCTCTCTCCAAGCCAATACTACGTGTTAGAGCACTGCTCCCTCTCTCCAAGCCAATACTACGTGGTAGAGCACTGCTCCTCTCTCAAATCAAATCAAATCAAATCAAATTTTATTTGTCACATACACATGGTTAGCAGATGTTAATGCGAGTGTAGCGAAATGCTTGTGCTTCTAGTTCCGACAATGCAGTAATAACGAGCAAGTAATCTAACTAACAATTCCAAAAAAAAACTACTGTCTTATACACAGTGTAAGGGGATAAAGAATATGTACATAAGGATATATGAATGAGTGATGGTACAGAGCAGCATAGGCAAGATACAGTAGATGATATCGAGTACAGTATATACATATGAGATAAGTATGTAAACCAAGTGGCATAGTTAAAGTGGCTAGTGATACATGTATTACATAAGGATGCAGTCGATGATATAGAGTACAGTATCAACGTATGCATATGAGATGAACAATGTAGGGTAAGTAACATTATATAAGGTAGCATTGTTTAAAGTGGCTAGTGATATATTTACATAATTTCCCATCAATTCCCATGATTAAAGTGGCTGGAGTAGAGTCAGTGTCATTGACAGTGTGTTGGCAGTAGCCACTCAATGTTAGTGGTGGCTGTTTAACAGTCTGATGGCCTTGAGATAGAAGCTGTTTTTCAGTCTCTCGGTCCCAGCTTTGATGCACCTGTACTGACCTCGCCTTCTGGATGACAGCGGGGTGAACAGGCAGTGGCTCGGGTGGTTGATGTCCTTGATGATCTTTATGGCCTTCCTGTAGCATCGGGTGGTGTAGGTGTCCTGGAGGGCAGGTAGTTTGCCCCGGTGATGCGTTGTGCAGACCTCACTACCCTCTGGAGAGCCTTACGGTTGAGGGCGGTGCAGTTGCCATACCAGGCGGTGATACAGCCCGCCAGGATGCTCTCGATTGTGCATCTGTAGAAGTTTGTGAGTGCTTTTGGTGACAAGCCGAATTTCTTCAGCCTCCTGAGGTTGAAGAGGCGCTGCTGCGCCTTCCTCACGATGCTGTCTGTGTGAGTGGACCAATTCAGTTTGTCTGTGATGTGTATGCCGAGGAACTTAAAACTTGCTACCCTCTCCACTACTGTTCCATCGATGTGGATGGGGGTGTTCCCTCTGCTGTTTCCTGAAGTCCACAATCATCTCCTTAGTTTTGTTGACGTTGAGTGTGAGGTTATTTTCCTGACACCACACTCCGAGGGCCCTCACCTCCTCCCTGACTCTCCAATTGACTCTCCAAGTCAATACTACGTGTTAGAGCACTGCTCCCTCTCTCCAAGCCAATACTACGTGTTAGAGCACTGCTCCCTCTCTCCAAGTCAATACTACGTGTTAGAGCACTGCTCCCTCTCTCCAAGTCAATACTACATGTTAGAGCACTGCTCCCTCTCTCCAAGTCAATACTACGTGTTAGAGCACTGCTCCCTCTCTCCAAGCCAATACTACGTGTTAGAGCACTGCTCCCTCTCTCCAAGCCAATACTACGTGTTAGAGCACTGCTCCCTCTCTCCAAGCCAATACTACGTGTTAGAGCACTGCTCCCTCTCTCCAAGCCAATACTACGTGTTAGAGCACTGCTCCCTCTCTCCAAGTCAATACTACGTGTTAGAGCACTGCTCCCTCTCTCCAAGTCAATACTACGTGTTAGAGCACTGCTCCCTCTCTCCAAGTCAATACTACGTGTTAGAGCACTGCTCCCTCTCTCCAAGCCAATACTACGTGTTAGAGCACTGCTCCCTCTCTCCAAGCCAATACTACGTGTTAGAGCACTGCTCCCTCTCTCCAAGCCAATACTACGTGTTAGAGCACTGCTCCCTCTCTCCAAGCCAATACTACGTGTTAGAGCACTGCTCCCTCTCTCCAAGTCAATACTACGTGTTAGAGCACTGCTCCCTCTCTCCAAGTCAATACTACGTGTTAGAGCACTGCTCCCTCTCTCCAAGTCAATACTACGTGTTAGAGCACTGCTCCCTCTCTCCAAGTCAATACTACGTGTTAGAGCACTGCTCCCTCTCTCCAAGCCAATACTACGTGTTAGAGCACTGCTCCCTCTCTCCAAGCCAATACTACATGTTAGAGCACTGCTCCCTCTCTCCAAGTCAATACTACGTGTTAGAGCACTGCTCCCTCTCTCCAAGTCAATACTACATGTTAGAGCACTGCTCCCTCTCTCCAAGTCAATACTACGTGTTAGAGCACTGCTCCCTCTCTCCAAGTCAATACTACGTGTTAGAGCACTGCTCCCTCTCTCCAAGTCAATACTACGTGTTAGAGCACTGCTCCCTCTCTCCAAGTCAATACTACGTGTTAGAGCACTGCTCCCTCTCTCCAAGTCAATACTACGTGTTAGAGCACTGCTCCCTCTCTCCAAGTCAATACTACGTGTTAGAGCACTGCTCCCTCTCTCCAAGTCAATACTACGTGTTAGAGCACTGCTCCCTCTCTCCAAGTCAATACTACGTGTTAGAGCACTGCTCCCTCTCTCCAAGTCAATACTACGTGTTAGAGCACTGCTCCCTCTCTCCAAGTCAATACTACGTGTTAGAGCACTGCTCCCTCTCTCCAAGTCAATACTACGTGTTAGAGCACTGCTCCCTCTCTCCAAGTCATACTATACACTACGTGTTAGAGCACTGCTCCCTCTCTCCAAGTCAATACTACGTGTTAGAGCACTGCTCCCTCTCTCCAAGTCAATACTACGTGGTAGAGCACTGCTCCCTCTCTCCAAGTCAATACTACGTGTTAGAGCACTGCTCCCTCTCTCCAAGTCAATACTACGTGTTAGAGCACTGCTCCCTCTCTCCAAGTCAATACTACGTGTTAGAGCACTGCTCCCTCTCTCCAAGTCAATACTACGTGGTAGAGCACTGCTCCCTCTCTCCAAGCCAATACTACGTGGTAGAGCACTGCTCCCTCTCTCCAAGCCAATACTACATGTTAGAGCACTGCTCCCTCTCTCCAAGCCAATACTACATGGTAGAGCACTGCTCCGTCTCTCCAAGCCAATACTACATGTTAGAGCACTGCTCCCTCTCTCCAAGCCAATACTACGTGGTAGAGCACTGCTCCCTCTCTCCAAGCCAATACTACGTGGTAGAGCACTGCTCCCTCTCTCCAAGCCAATACTACGTGGTAGAGCACTGCTCTCTCTCTCCAAGCCAATACTACGTGGTAGAGCACTGCTCCCTCTCTCCAAGCCAATACTACGTGGTAGAGCTCTGCTCCCTCTCTCCAAGCCAATACTACGTGGTAGAGCACTGCTCCCTCTCTCCAAGCCAATACTATGTGGTAGAGCACTGCTCCCTCTCTCCAAGCCAATACTACGTGTTAGACCACTGCTCCCTCTCTCCAAGCCAATACTATGTGGTAGAGCACTGCTCTCTCTCTCCAAGCCAATACTACGTGGTAGAGCACTGCTCCCTCTCTCCAAGCCAATACTACGTGGTAGAGCACTGCTCCCTCTCTCCAAGCCAATACTACGTGGTAGAGCACTGCTCCCTCTCTCCAAGCCAATACTACGTGGTAGAGCTCTGCTCCCTCTCTCCAAGCCAATACTACGTGGTAGAGCACTGCTCCCTCTCTCCAAGCCAATACTATGTGGTAGAGCACTGCTCCCTCTCTCCAAGCCAATACTACGTGTTAGACCACTGCTCCCTCTCTCCAAGCCAATACTATGTGGTAGAGCACTGCTCTCTCTCTCCAAGCCAATACTACGTGGTAGAGCACTGCTCCCTCTCTCCAAGCCAATACTACGTGTTAGAGCACTGCTCCCTCTCTCCAAGCCAATACTACGTGGTAGAGCACTGCTCCCTCTCTCCAAGCCAATACTACGTGGTAGAGCACTGCTCCCTCTCTCCAAGCCAATACTATGTGGTAGAGCACTGCTCCCTCTCTCCAAGCCAATACTACGTGTTAGAGCACTATTACTAAATAAATCAAAGCAAGAGGGATAACTGGCTCTCACTTTTCTCAGCTTATTCTCCTGCATGTGGACACAGACACCAACACAAGTACGCATGCAATCACTCAGGCAAGCAAGCGCAAACACACACACACACACACACCATCCTATTTCAACGTGTTCTCAGTTCGCCATCATCCAATGAAATAGATTCGGTTACATCTTCATTCGCTGTCTTTAACAAATGGAAGGTGGTATGAGGAACTCTTGTTAGACACCATGTTGTACGACCTAACTATAGCATCTTAGAATTACATGCAGTGACAGCAGTTACACCGCCATTCTCTCAGGAAAGATGTCTGACCTTCACTCTGCCTCTTTCTGCTGTCCTTCACCTATGTGAGAATGTTGTTCATTGACTACAGCTCAGGGTTCAACACCATAGTTCCCTCCAAGCTCATCACTAAGCAAAGGAACCTGGGACTGAACACCTCCCTCCGCAACTGGATCCTGGACTTCCTGATGGGCCGCCCCCAGGTGGTAAGGGTAGGCAACAACACAACCGCTAAACTGGCTCTTCCAGGAGGAAGGCCGTAAAAATTGTCCCAGACTCCAGCCACCCAAGTCATAGATGGTTCTCTCTGCTACTGCATGGCCAGTGGTACCGATGCACCAAGTCTGGAACCAACAAGACCCTGAAAAGCTTCTCCCCCCAAGCCATAAGACTGCTAAATAGTTAGTTTAATAGTTAATACAGATAGTCTGGTTAGATATTTGATTGACCCTTTTTGCACAAACTCTTTTGACTCATTACATACTCTTCTGTCTTTTACGTATCATATTGCCTTGTCACTTTATTCCGACCTACAGTTGAAGTCGGAAGTTTACATACACTTAGGTTGGAGTCATTAAAACTCGTTTTTCAACCACCCCACAAATTTCTTGTTAACAAACTATAGTGTTGGCAAGTCGGTTAGGACATCTACTTTGTGCATGACACATGTAATTTTCCAACAATTGTTTACAGACAGATTATTTCACTTATAATTCACTGTACCACAATTCCAGTGGGTCAGAAGTTTACATACACTAAGCTGACTGTGCCTTTAAACAGCTTGGACAATTCCTGAAAATGATGTCATGGCTTTAGAAGCTTCTGATTATCTAATTGACAGCATTTGAGTCAATTGGAGGTGTACCTGTGGATGTACTTCAAGGCCTACCTTCAAACTCAGTGCATCCTTGCTTGACATCATGGGAAAATCAAAAGAAATCAGCCAATACCTCAGAAAAAAAGTGTAGACCTCCACAAGTCTGGTTCAACTGCACATGGGGACAAAGATCGTACTTTTTGAAGAAATGTTCTCTGGTCTGATGAAACTAAAATAGAACTGTTTGGCCATAATGACCATCCCAACTGTGAAGGACGGGGGTGGCAGCATCATGTTGTGGGGGTGCTTTGCTGCAGGAGGGACTGGTGCACGTCACAAAATAGATGGCATCATGAGGCAGGAAAATTATGTGGTTATATTGAAGCAACATCTCAAGACATCAGTCAGGAAGTTAAAGCTCCCCTAGTGACACCCCATCCCGTGAACGTGACCGTTGTCATCATCTGACACTAATTAGCATAACACAACGGACATAAATCTTCCTAGAAAATATTCCTATTCATGAAAATCACAAATGAAATATATTGGAACACATCTTAGCCTTTTGTTAATCACCCTGTCATCTCAGATTTTCAAAATATACTTTACAGCCAAAGCTAGACAAGCATTTGTGTAAGTTTATCGATAGCCTAGCATAGCATTATGCCTTGCTAGCAGCAGGCAACCTTGTCACGAAAATCAGAAAAGCAATTTTACCAGCAGTTTACCTTTGATGAACTTCGGATGTTTTCACTCACAAGACTCCCAGGTAGATAGCCAAAGTTAATTTTTTCCCAAAATATTATTTTTGTAGGCGAAATATCTCCATTTGTTCTTCACGTTTGGCTGAGAAATCGATCGAAAATGCGGTCACGACAATGCCGAAAAATATTCCAAATTAGCTCCATAATATCGACAGAAACATGGCAAACGTTGTTTATAATCAATCCTCAAGGTGTTTTTCAAATATCTATTCGATAATATATCAACCGGGACAATTGGTTTCTCAGTAGAAGCGATTGCAATAGAAGCGATTGGCTACCTCTGTATTTTACGCGAGAATTTCTCTGGGAGCATCAGGTGACCACTTGTGCAATGAAGATGCCTACGGGTATTCTTCAACATAAATGCGTAAAACTACGTCACAATGCTGTAGACACCTTGGGAATACGTAGAAAGCGTAATCTGGTTGATAGGGCATTCACAGCTCAATAGGGACGCATCGGAACGCAGGGCTTTCAAAAGATGAGTCACTTCCAGATTGGATTTTTCTCAGGCTTTCGCCTGTAACATGAGTTCTGTTATACTCAGAGACAATATTTTTACAGTTTTGGAAACTTTAGAGTGTTTTCTATCCTAAGCTGTCAATTATATGCATATTCTAGCATCTTGTCCTGACAAAATATCCCGTTTAATTTGGGAACGTTATTTTTCCAAAAATGAAAATACTGCCCCCTAGTACCAACAGGTTAAAGCTTGGTCGCAAATGGGTCTTCCAAATGGCCCCAAGCATACTTCCGAAGTTGTGGCAAAATGGCTTAAGGACAACAAAGTCAAGGTATTTGGCCGCCGTTTGTTCCAGTTCTCTGCTGCCTGTGACTGGAACGAATTGCAAAAATCGCTGAAGTTGGAGACTTTTATCTCCCTCACCAACTTCAAACATCTGCTATCTGAGCAGCTAACCGATTGCTGCAGCTGTACATAGTCTATCGGTAAATAGCCCACCCATTTTTACCTACCTCATCCCCATACTGTTTTTATTTATTTACTTTTCTGCTCTTTTGCACACCAATATCTCTACCCGTACATGACCATCTGATCATTTATCACTCCAGTGTTAATCTGCAAAATTGTAATTATTCGCCTACCTCCTCATGCCTTTTGCACACAATATACAGTGCCTTGTGAAAGTATTTGGCCCCCTTGAACTTTGCGAACTTTTGCCACATTTCAGGCTTCAAACATAAAGATATAAAACTGTATTTTTTTGTGAAGATTCAACAACAAGTGGGACACAATCATGAAGTGGAACGACATTTATTGGATATTTCAAACGTTTTTAACAAATCAAAAACTGAAAAATTGGGCGTGCAAAATTATTCAGCCCCTTTACTTTCAGTGCAGCAAACTCTCTCCAGAAGTTCAGTGAGGATCTCTGAATGATCCAATGTTGACCTAAATGACTAATGATGATAAATACAATCCACCTGTGTGTAATCAAGTCTCCGTATAAATGCACCTGCACTGTGATAGTCTCAGAGGTCCGTTAAAAGCGCAGAGAGCATCATGAAGAACAAGGAACACACCAGGCAGGTCCGAGATACTGTTGTGAAGAAGTTTAAAGCCGGATTTGGATACAAAAAGATTTCCCAAGCTTTAAACATCCCAAGGAGCACTGTGCAAGCGATAATATTGAAATGGAAGGAGTATCAGACCACTGCAAATCTACCAAGACCTGGCCGTCCCTCTAAACTTTCAGCTCATACAAGGAGAAGACTGATCAGAGATGCAGCCAAGAGGCCCATGATCACTCTGGATGAACTGCAGAGATCTACAGCTGAGGTGGGAGACTCTGTCCATTGGACAACAATCAGTCGTATATTGCACAAATCTGGCCTTTATGGAAGAGTGGCAAGAAGAAAGCCATTTCTTAAAGATATCCATAAAAATTGTCGTTTAAAGTTTGCCACAAGCCACCTGGGAGACACACCAAACATGTGGAAGAAGGTGCTCTGGTCAGATGAAACCAAAATTGAACTTTTTGGCAACAATGCAAAAAGTTATGTTTGGCATAAAAGCAACACAGCTCATCACCCTGAACACACCATCCCCACTGTCAAACATGGTGGTGGCAGCATCATGGTTTGGGCCTGCTTTTCTTCAGCAGGGACAGGGAAGATGGTTAAAATTGATGGGAAGATGGATGGAGCCAAATACAGGACCATTCTGGAAGACAACCTGATGGAGTCTGCAAAAGACCTGAGACTGGGACGGAGATTTGTCTTCCAACAAGACAATGATCCAAAACATAAAGCAAAATCTACAATGGAATGGTTCAAAAATAAACATATCCAGGTGTTAGAATGGCCAAGTCAAAGTCCAGACCTGAATCCAATCGAGAATCTGTGGAAAGAACTGAAAACTGCTGTTCACAAATGCTCTCCATCCAACCTCACTGAGCTCGAGCTGTTTTGCATGGAGGAATGGGAAAAAATGTCAGTCTCTCGATGTGCAAAACTGATAGAGATATACCCCAAGCGACTTACAGCTGTAATCGCAGCAAAAGGTAGCGCTACAAAGTATTAACTTAAGTGGGCTGAATAATTTTGCACGCCCAATTTTTCAGTTTTTGATTTGTTAAAAACGTTTGAAATATCCAATAAATGTCGTTCCACTTCATGATTGTGTCCCACTTGTTGTTGATTCTTCACAAAAAAATACAGTTTTATATCTTTATGTTTGAAGCCTGAAATGTGGCAAAAGGTCGCAAAGTTCAAGGGGGCCGAATACTTTCGCAAGGCACTGTATATAGACTCCCCTTTTTTTTCTACTGTGTTATTGACTTGTTAATTGTTTACTCCATGTGTAACTCTGTGTTGTCTGTTCACACTGCTATGCTTTATCTTGGCCAGGTCGCAGTTGCAAATGAGAACTTGTTCTCAACTAGCCTACCTGAAATAAAAATTAAAAATAAACAATTGGAGGTGCCATCACAAAGCCCTGACCTCAATCCTATAGAAAATGTGTGGGCAGAACTGTGTATTTATTATTACGTGTTTTACTTTTTAAATTGTTCTCTATGCATTGTAGGGAAAGACTAGTAAGTATTTCACTGTTAGTCTTCAGCTGTTGTGTACAAACTATGTGACAAACAAAAGTTGATTGGATTTGATCAGTTGCGGCTAAAGCCTGCTCCCACATCCAGAAGCTTCTCCAAAACATATCCCTCCACTCAGAGGGGGGAACGAGGGAAGGGAGGGAGGAAATAGTTCTTTACTACTCCAGTCTGAGCTTGCAAACCAGTCAAGGTGACTGTTTGAACTGAAGGGGCTCTGCATTTTAAATCCCTCCTGAACACACACCTCTACAATGGAGGAACATTAACAAGAGCCAGAGAGAAAAGAGGGGGGGTACAGAGCATAATAAAAAGAACTAGGGAAGGTGGCTTCCATGAGGAGAGAGTGAATCCCTCACACAGGCAGAGTAGATATCTGGCTGAACAGATAGTGCTAGCTGAAGGCTGATAAGCTGAGAGACTGGCCATGCAAGGCAATAACTAGAGAGGGAAGGAAGGGAGCTCTGTAAATCGATGGCTGGCATTAAGGCAAGCATCAGCACAGATAGAGAGAAAGAGAGAGGGGGAGGGGAGACAGAGAGAGAGAGAGAGAGATCGAGAGAGTGAGAGACAGTGAGCGAGCGAGAGATAGAGAGAGAGAGAAAGAGGGGAATTAAAGAGAGAGAAACAAACAGTAAAAATGTGTTCTGGCCCAAGACATATACAGCAAGGCACTCAGCAAACCTCCAACACTTCTCCCCTAACCCCCCTCCTCATGGGGAAAAGCCTACTGAAATAATGACAGGTCATTAAATAAGTCAGTGGCTTATTGATCCAGGCCAGTACCAGCAATTGCATCCGATACCGTGCAACAGTTTTGTGTTCGAGACCGCCTAACGTGAGACTGATTCAAGAACAAGACCGGAGAAAATTGAGTCCGAGTCAAGACCAAGACCGGGATGGGGACAAGGGGTCCAAGACCGAGACCGAGTCAAGACCAGAAAAATGCAAGTCTAATTCAAGACCATGATGTAATTTTGTCAAATCACCACCATAATAAGAGTTCAAAATGTCCAGTATTTTTGTGTTCATATTTCAGAACAACATCTGGATTCTTTAGACATTCAGAATAGTGAATAAATGCATTCTGAGGGAAAAGAGGCACTCTACAAATATTACTAACCCAAACACGGTGGGGAACAATGGGCCTTCTACGCCTTCCGAAAAGGACTAAGGATTTAGAAAATAATTATATCGATAATAATATTATTATTTTCAATGATGTTTCTGATTTAATCTCTTCTGTTTTTGTCGGAAAGGAAAGGGTTAACACTGAAGATTTTTATTTTCTGGTCTCTGGGGAGATAAATCTAGCTAGATATAGGCATCTGCCATTCAACTGTATTAGGGCAAAATTTGGAATGTGAAATCAACCAAACACACTGACTTAATGAGTGGGAACATTTGTACAAAAATGTATGGAAACTTCTGCCTTCCTGAAGGACAACAGGTCACTGCACAATAGCGAGCAGTATTTTTCCCATTGTCTAGCTAGCTAGCTTTTGTTGTCGGCTAGTTTGCAGGGGCTGCAGCAGGTGTTATCAAAAAGGATGTTGTTGTTAATTTGTTAGCATCTCCCTTTTCAAAATTAACTTTCAACAAGTTAAGTTTCAAATGATCATCATCTGGTGAGTGGAACTGTGTTTTTTATTGCAGTGCACTTGCTGTTGTTAGGCATCTCTTTAAAAATAACTTATATTGTTGCATTTAAAGTGGAATTGACCGCATTTAAGCAACATGACATCTTTTTCAAATCTGTTCGTATACACCCCCAGGAAGAATGTGAAACATTTTTTACATTTTTATATTCTGACAAGAAACCACTTAGATATGGTCATTTTCACCTTTTCATAAATTCTTAGTATACGTAATTCCCAAGCATTCTAAGAATTTATGAAAAAATTCTATAGCAATATAGAAGCCGTAGCAGAGCTGGTTAGGCTGTTTACATATTATCTAGAGCATTATTGACAAACTACTTTTTTTGCCCATGTTTACTGACACTGGTCATATTGAGCAAGTGTTGCGCGCTTGTCAATTCATCAGTTGTGCTGCGCTGTGTCACACTCAGACGAGAGTTCTCTGAAATCGGAGTAGAGAGCCAGAGTGAATTTGCGTGAACGCAAGAGCTATGCTAACTGTATAACAGTGATTCAAGTTCTTACTAGTTTACCAAATGACACCTGCATATCTAACTGTGTGTAGCCACCAAATAATTATATGAGGGGAATAAGTCAGTCACTCACCCACTCCTCCAATGGCATGACATGATATGACATCCACCTAGCAGCCAAGTTAGGCTCTGTTTTTAGCTTGCTACATAAATAGATATGCTAGTCTCTTAGCCACGTTATGACTGACTTGTGATCGTTGCCCTTGCTAGTTTGATTTTGTTGACATTAAATAAAAAATAATCCATTTTAAAACCTCTTATACATTTGCATTTGTAGCATGAACTGGGAATTTTATATTTTTTATGACATTAAAATCAATTTAGTCTCTAATAAATAATGAAACATATTCAATTTGGTTTAAATAATGCTAAAACTGTGTTGGAGTGTTGGAGAAGAAAGTAAAAGTGCAATATGTGCCATGTAAAAAAGCTAACGTTTAAATTCCTTGCTCAGAACATGAGAACATATGAAAGCTGGTGGTTCCTTTTAACATGAGGCTTCAATATTCCCAGGTAAGAGGTTTTAGGTTGTAGTTATTATAGGACTGTGTGCTTAATATTAGGAAAGTTGAGAAATAAATATAGTAGGTCTAGCCTATAGAAAAATGATGGGATCCTCCTATTTTTAGCAGAAGCCATCACTCTGTTTTCTCGAGCAACTGCATAGCCTATAGAAATGTTGCGCAACATGAGATCATTGGCTCTCATGAAGTGTTTAATTAGATTTTTAATTACATTTGCATTGTCAGAGTGATTAGAGGGACAATAGAGTACTGAGTACCAGGGAGTTTGGTAGGCTGCTAATGACAAGCAGCAGGATCAGAGCTTAGAGAAGCCCAATTACCATGACTAAACCTGTCACGTGAAATTTAACTGACTTCATGACTCGTGACCGCCGGTGTTGCGGTAAAACAGTCAATGCAACAGCCCTAGTCACATGCACCAAATACAATACTGAAGTATAATTACAAGCATTTCATAAGTGTCAAAGGCTTTTATTGACAATTATATGAACTTGATGCAAAGAGTCAAAATTTGCAGTTTGACCCTTCTTTTTCAAGACCTCTGCAATCCGCCCTGGCATGCTGTCAATTAACTTCTGGGCCACATCCTGACTGATGGCAGCTGACTGATTCTTGCATAATCAATGCTTGGAGTTTGTCAGAATTTGTGGGTTGTTGTTTGTCCACCCACCTCTTGAGGATTGACCACAAGTTCTCAATGGGATTAAGGTCTGGGGAGTTTCCTGGCCATGGACCCAAAATATCAATGTTTTGTTTCCCGAGCAAATTAGTTATCACTTTTGCCTTATGGCAAGGTGCTCCATCATGCTGGAAAAGGCATTGTTCGTCACCAAACTGTTCCTGGATGGTTGGGAGAAGTTGCTCTCGGAGGATGTGTTGGTACCATTCTTTATTCGTGGCTGTGTTCTTAGGCAAAATTGTGAGTGAGCCCACTCCCTTGGCTGAGAAGCAACCCCACACATGAATGGTCTCAGGATGCTTTAATGTTGGCATGACACAGGACTGATGGTAGCGCTCACCTTGTCTTCTCCGAACAAGCTTTTTTCCAGATGCCCCAAACAGTCGGAAAGGGGATTCATCAGAGAAAACAACTTTACCCCAGTCCTCAGCAGTCCAATCCCTGTACCCTTTGCAGAATATCAGTCTGTCCCTGATGTTTTTCCTGGAGAGAAGTGGCTTCTTTGCTGCCCTTCTTGACACCAGGCCATCCTCCAAAAGTCTTTGCCTCACTGTGCGTGTAGATGCACTAACACCTGCCTGCTGCCATTCTTGAGCAAGCTCTGGACTGGTGGTGCCCCGATCCTGCAGCTGAATCAACTTTAGGAGACGGTCCTGGTGCTTGCTTGACTTTCTTGGGCGCCCTGAAGCCTT
This sequence comes from Oncorhynchus tshawytscha, assembly GCF_018296145.1. NCBI lineage: Eukaryota > Metazoa > Chordata > Actinopteri > Salmoniformes > Salmonidae > Oncorhynchus > Oncorhynchus tshawytscha. The sequence goes on along the minus strand of NC_056441.1, from coordinate 14,937,900 downwards.
CTTCACAACAATTGAACCGCTCTCCTTGAAGTTCTTGATGATCCGATGATTTAGGTGCAATCTTACTGGCAGCAATATCCTTGCCTGTGAAGCCCTTTTTGTGCTAAGCAATGATGATGGCACGTGTTTCCGTGCAGATAACCATGGCTGACAGAAGATGAACAATGATTCCAAGCACCACCCTCCTTTTGAAGCTTCCAGTCCGTTATTCAAACTAAATCAGCATGACAGAGTGATCTCCAGCCTTGTCCTCTTCAACACTCACACCTGCGTTAACGAGAGAATCACTGACATGATGTCAGCTGGTCCTTTTGTGGCAGGGCTGAAATGCAGTGGAAATGTTTTTGGGGGATTCAGTTCATTTTTATGTCAAAGAGGGACTTTGCAATTAATTGCAATTCATTCGATCACTCTTCATAACATTCTGGAGTATATGCAAATTGCCATCATTCAAACTGAGGCAGCAGACTTTGTGAAAATTAATATTTGTGTCATTCTCAAAACTTCTGGCCAAGACTGTACAGGAAGTACCAGTACCAGATTAATGTGGAGCTATATACAGGAAGTACCAGATCAATGTGGAGCTATATACAGGAAGTACCAATACCAGATCAATGTGGAGCTATATAATAATATAATATATATAATAATATTTACACATAATTTTCCTTCCTCATGAGGCCATCTATTCTATAACATGCACCGGTCCCTCCTGCAGCAAAGTACCCCCACAACATGATGCTGCCACCCTTCACAGTTGGGATGGTGTTCTTCGGCTTGCAAGCCTCCCCCTTTTTCCTCCAAACATAACGATAGTCATTATGGCCAAACAGATCTATTTTTGTTTCATCAGACCAGAGGACATTTCTCCAAAAAGCATGATCTTTGTCCCCATGTGCAGTTGAACCAGACTTGTGGAGGTCTACATTTTTTTTCTGAGGTCTTGGCTGATTTCTTTTGATTTTCCCATGATGTCAAGCAAAGAAGCATTGAGTTTGAAGGTAGGCCTTGAAATACATCCACAGGTACACCTCCAATTGATTCAAATGCTGTCAATTAGCCTATCAGAAGCTTCTAAAGCCATGACATCATTTTCAGGAATTGTCCAAGCTGTTTAAAGGCACAGTCAAGTTAGTGTATGTGAACTTCTGACCCACTGGAATTGTAATACAGTAAATTATAAGTGAAACATTCTGTCTGTAAACAATTGTTGGAAAAATTACGTGTCATACACAAAGTAGATGTCCTAACCAACCCTCCAAAACTATAGTTTTGAAATTTGTGGAGTGGTTGAAAAATGAGTTTTAATGACTCCAACCTAAGTGTATGTAAACTTCCGACTTCAACTGTATATACACACACAAAATAAAAATATCTATCTATACATATATATTTATAAACAATATATATTTTATTTTGTATTTTTTCAGACCCCCTGCAGTACGAACCCAGGTTGAGTATAAACTGCTCTAAACCCATTACTTTAAGAATGGGCTATAACTGAATATGAATCCTTTGTATATCGGTGTCTGACCTTACAATCTACAGTATCTACACAAATCTCCCTATGACAGAAGCAGGCATGAGTCCAGGATGGTCTGCCATGACAAATGGGATTCAGGGATTCATGACAATCTGAATTTCCTAGAGCTTCATCTGAACTCAGCCTCCTATTGTTTGACCTTTAGAGAACCCTTGTACATGCATTCTAGTGGCATAACTCTTACCTCCAGCATCTCACTGAGTCTAACATCAGTCCTTTGCTGTAAAACAACAAGGAGAACAGTTAAGCATGACCATCACTATCAAGACCCAAAACAAACATTGAAACTCAATTACAAAATAAGTGCAACATTCCACAACTAAATTGTACAGTATGTTGCATGTCAATATCCTGTTGATATCTATGCGTCTGTATGAGGATTTAAAGCAACATGGTGACTTGGATAGTTACCAGGGTCTTGATGGTCCTCAGTGGCTTCAGCAGCCATGTGAGCAGCTGTCTCCTCCTCTGATTGGCTAGGAGCCCCAGGCTGGCCTCAGTGAAGTCCTCCTTGGAAACACTCAGCTGCCCGGAACCAGGAAGTGACAGACATTTACAATGCTGGCACAGTTCTGTTAAGAGTAATCTCAACATGAATCACAACACTGACTGACTCAATATCAAAGTCAAGTTAGCGTGCACTGATTTCATATTGTACATGCAAACAGTGGGAATGAAATTGACTGTGTCATTAAATACATGCTAACAGGAATTTACAAGTCAATAATCCATTGTGGAAGAACAACAGCTTTAAGAGGTAGGGTGGGGCACATCCGAATGCTTACCACCTAGCGTTGGTGCAGATTACTGCAGCCAGCTGTAGGTTGGTTTGTAATGACGTCACCCTCTCTAACTCCTGCAGAAAACAAGAGATCCATTCACACTGAGCGACCAATCACAATTCACACAACAACACAAGTTACACTTTATTTAACAGTCCATTCTTCACATGGTAAAATGTTACGGTACAATACAGAAGATACCTATTGAGTTGAACGCTAGCTGGAATAAGAGTGTGTATAATAAAGGGTTACTGTAACTTTTAATGTCAGCCCACACAGTTGAATTGTCTTTCATCCACTCCAGTTTCCTGTGAGACCTATCTTTCACTAATGGGGTGAAACAGTGAGAGAATGATTCCCCCACACAAAGTCTGAAATGTTCTTCTGTTCCTCCAGAGTACCCCACTGAATGAAAGAAACAAATGGAAGGACTGTGTAATGGAATGAGGAAATTAGTGGTTTGGTTTTACTTGGAAAAGGCTGAACCAACAACGACCTCGCAAAGAACGAACATGCCCTCAGCTACCGGCGGATTCACAGATCTTTTTTGAAAAGCCAGCTGTCATCGCCTTGAGGTGGGAGCACACGCCAACTGACCTTATCTCAGAGTGGAAGTGGAGTCGTCGACCGACCCCAATAAAGAGGTAGCATTCAGAGAAAGACAAAACACTGTCACGTTAAAAACAACTATTTGGTGAGGAAATACGAGGTGGAAAATTGATTCAGATCAGTAGATAAAAAGAGATAAACAGAGAGCGGTCAGAACAGATGTCTAAACAAACAACCCCATTCAAACTAGATGGAAAAAGGCCTCCTGACCGGCTTGATCAGTTGACATTAGGGTTGTGCAATGTCAACCTTTATCCTATCATGATCATGTAACCATAAAACATTGTTATATACAATGCTATCGCCTTCTATTAGCCAACCCAAAAAACTCTGCTAAAACGACAGTTGGGCTATAGTGCAAAATCGAAAGCAATTGGACGAATCATGAAAGATGTTGTTGAAAGCCTGGACGAATCATGACAAAGATAATGTTGTTGAAAGCCTGGATGAATCATAATGAAAGATAATGATGTTGAAAGCCTGGACGAATCATAATGAAAGATAATGATGTTGAAAGCCTGGACGAATCATAATGAAAGATAATGATGTTGAAAGCCTGGACGAATCATGACGAAAGATAATGATGTTGAAAGCCTGGACAGATGATAAGTTCAGGCAAATCTTTTCTAATAGTCCTTTCTGGTGGAGGAGCTTTAGCATGGAGCAGGTGTGTGCGTGTGTGTGTGTGTGTGTGTGTGTGTGTGTGTGTGTGTGTGTGTTGCGCTGTGATCGAGCAGTGACTGTCTGATAAGGAACGGGCTGTCTTACCGTAGTGACATCATGGGCTGGAAAGAAGTAGTCCACCACCTTAATAACTGGATAATAACTGCTTTACTTGCCTCGTAAAATCATAGAACATTTGTATCTTGTCACGCCCTGGTCTTAGTATTTTGTGTTTTCTTTATTTATTTGGTCAGGCCAGGGTGTGACATGGGTTTATTTTGTGTTGTGTTTATGTATGGGGGTTTTTCATAGGTTTTGGGATTGTGGTTTAGTGGGGTTTTCTAGCATAGTCTATGGTTGCCTGAGGCGGTTCTCAATCAGAGGCAGGTGATTATCGTTGTCTCTGATTGGGAACCATATTTAGGCAGCCATATTCTTTGAGCGTTTCGTGGGTGATTGTTCCTGTCTCTGTGTTTAGTGTCACCAGATAGGCTGTATAGGTTTTCACATTCCGTTTGTTGTTTTTGTATTGTTCGTGTTTATCTTCATTAAACATGTATGTAAATTACCACGCTGCATTTTGGTTCGACTCTCCTTCGACGGAAGAAAACCGTAACATATCTATCATAAAGCTGTGATTGAGAATTGCCTGGGCTGTATAGACTTTCATTCTTGTTATTTTTGACAACACCTTGGTAGGATAAAGTTATTTGGGAAATAATCTACTGTTGCTAACTGTAAGTTATTTTAAAGCTAATGACAGGCCAATAGGAGGAATGAGGACAGGTTATTGGTCATTTAATTTTCAATCTCGTTTGGAAGGATTTTCCTGGCCTGCAGGGATAATTTCTTTCTTAATAGACTTAAACTTGTAATTTGATCTATCTCCACTCTGTCTGGCCTATATTCCTCTACTGCATTCAGTATCACATATTTATTGAAATAGACTATATCAAATAGGAATAGACACATAAATTACTCTGAAAGTCATTTCTGTGCTGCCCTGCTGCGTGCTGCCCTGCTGCGTACTGCTCTGCTACCCCGCTGTGTGCTGCCCTGCTGTGTGCTGCCCTGGTGCCCTGCTGTGTGCTGCCCTGCTGTGTGCTGCCCTGCTGAGTGCTGCCCTGCAGTGTGCTGCCCTGCTGAGTGCTGCCCTGCTGTGTGCTGCCCTGCTGCCCTGCTGTGTGCTGCCCTGCTGCCCTGCTGAGTGCTGCCCTGCTGCCCTGCTGAGTGCTGCCCTGCTGCCCTGCTGAGTGCTGCCCTGCTGCGTACTGCCCTGCTGTGTGCTGTAGTTGAACAGTATGAATGTAGCTAGTATCTTCCGAGCAACATAAACAACATGCATTACTAATTCACCTTGGACATGCCCTTGTCTGAATGGCGGAGTGGCTCTCGTGGCTCGTCACTGAGTCCAGCAGAGGGGACAATAAGGTTCTGAATTTAGAACTGGAAAAAAGACACATGCCCTACACAGACTCACAGTATTAGTGAGACCGACCAGCAAGCCAAGTTCTCTCTAATACCCGGACCAGTGGCCCTAAATCCGATTGTAAAACCTGAAGCTAACTACAGCTCTTGGGTCTCACCTGCACCCCAATGGCAGCCAAGGTTAAGGCCTTAAATCCAGTGAATCATCAGAATCAGGATATTTAAAAAAAACATTATTGTCATGCTAGGAGGTTTTCAGTGGTATCATTTGAGCCTGTGAAAGAAGCAGTGTATGTGGGACGCAGGCTAAATACAGAGAAACACCAGAAACTTCAGCATATCACACAGTGTTCTCCCCAAAAAGATGGGCACTGCGCCACATTATGGACTTGGCTGCTCCATTTTTACACACATACACGCACACGCGCACATGCGCACACGCACACACACACAGATTTACTTTAATTGCTCTTCCATGGTCCTCATACCTATGGTCCCTGTTCTGTTGACCATTGAAAAATGAAATTGCTATGATAATTCTACAAAACAAAATGTAAAAATATATATTTTTTAAATTAAATTCGCACTTAATTTGTTGTAATTTAAGGTTTTAGATTGCAGGAAATGGCAGTTGAAGGCATAAAAAAATGCACAAATCTCTAACTCATTGTGTCAGCAGAGCTGACCTCCGGGCCACCCCCTCCACTAACTCATCAGCACCACCTTGTTACAAAATCCTGGAGAACCTTGCACGCACACACCTATGCTTCCTGACTGAGCAAATAGCAGCTGTTAGTGAAGTGCAGGTTGACTCATTACCGATGTCCCCGCGGTTATATCTGCAGGGCGGGAGGGTTTAGGCTCATTAAATATTGTGTGGATGAGTGGCAGGTGGGTTTAATAAAGAGAAAACAATATCTTGAAAAATCCATAAATGTAGCATTCTTGTGCAATTTATATCTATAGGCAAAATGTTTCATTGTTTTATGCTAACTGGCATTAGTGCGTAAGCCTAAGCTTTAGGGCCTAACTGTACACCTGCCAATTAGCCTACACGCCAACCACCATCTGTCTCCCAACATAGGAGCATCCTTTTGTTAATGCAGAGGGAGGAGGCAGAGGGAGGAGGAGGAAGAGGCAGGAGGAGGAAGGACGAGGCAGAGGGAGGAGGATGTAGAGGCAGAGTGAGGAGGAGGAAGAGGCAGGAGGAGAGGGGGACGAGGCAGAGGGAGGAGGAGGAAGAGGCAGAGGGAGGAGGAGGAAGAGGCAGAGGGAGGAGGAGGAAGAAGAAAAAAGACTGAGAGAAAAGAGAAAAGCTGTGAAATGGAGAGTTGAAAATAAAGAGAATGGAGGGCCAGAAAAATCATGTTTTGGAACGATTTAGCGAATGGGTAAAAGAGGATGATGCAGTGAATGGTGCCGCTGTACAAATTTTACAGTCACAAGATGGGGACTTCAAATAGGCCTATGGAATGTCAAGAGAGCCTACTGTTTAGATGGGTTACGTGGAAACGGAAATCTGGACACTGACTGTAGGTATATAACCTCCCATATAACCTTAATATTAACTCCTGCATTTCTTTCAGTGAAATGATACACCAAATGTAGATTTTGCCTCGGAACAAGAGTGAAAAAATATGATTTCTTTCTTTGAGCATCTTGAGAGAATGTGATGGCGCAGTTAAGGAACCGTCTGTAAAAGGTGCTATCTTTATCAGCCTCATAAAAGCTGATAGTATTTCAACCACACAAAATATGCATCAAAACAGAAATATTATCAGAAACAGGTTGGGTCATTTTCACAGCTTTCCATTTATTCACAACTGGTCCAACTGTCATTTAAACATTTTGCATAGAAAGTCTTTCCCTTTTCCCAGGCCCCTAAACACCTTTCCTCCATTCATTATTCTGCAGAACAAGGCTTCATTTAGTCTTCTAGGGCAACAAGCAACATTATTCTGGAGAGCAAGGCTTCATTTTGTCTTCTAGGGCAACAGGCAACATTATTCTGGAGAGCAAGGCTTCATTTAGTCTTCTAGGGCAACAAGCAACGACAAAAGAGAAGCTATATAAACTCAGCAAAAAAATAAACGTCCTCTCACTATCAACTGCATTTATTTTCAGCAAACTTAACATTTGTAAATATTTGAATGAACATAACTGAGACATAAACTGAACAAGTTCCACAGACATGTAACTAACAGAAATTGAATAATGTGTCCCTGAACAAAGGGTGGGGTCAAAATCAAAAGTAACAGTCAGTATCTGGCGTGGCCACCAGCTGCATTAAGTACTGCAGTGCACCTTCTCCTCATGGACTGCACCAGATCTGTCAGTTCTTGCTGTGAGATGTTACCCCACTCTTCCACCAAGGCACCTGCAAGTAAACTGACATTTCTGGGGGGAATGGCCCTAAGACTCACCCTCCGATCCAACAGGTCCCAGACGTGCTCAATGAGATTGAGATCCGGACACTTCACTGGCCATAGCAGAACACTGACATTCCTGTCTTGCAGGAAATCACGCACAGAACGAGCAGTATGGCTGGTGGCATTGTCATGCTGGAGGGTCATGTCAGAATGAGCCTGCATGAAGGGTACCACATGAGGGAGGAGGATGTCTTCCCTGTAATGCACAGCGTTGAGATTCCCTGCAATGACAACAAGCTCAGTCCGATGATGCTGTGACACACCTCCCCAGACCATGACGGACCCTCCACCTCCAAATCGATCCCGTTCCAGAGTACAGGCCTCGGTGTAACGCTCATTCCTTCGACGATAAACGCGAATCTGACCATCACCCCTGGTAAGACAAAACCGCGACTCGTCAGTGAAGAGCACTTCTTGCCAGTCCTGTCTGATCCAGTGACGATGGGTTTGTGCCCATAGGCGATGTTGTTGCCGGTGATGTCTGGTGAGGATCTGCCTTTACAACAGGTCTACGAGCCTCTCTCAGCCTATTGCGGACAGTCTGAGCACTGATGGCGGGATTGTGCATTCCTGGTGTAACTCTGGCAGTTGTTGTTGCCATCCCGTACCTGTCCCGCAGGTGTGATGTTCGGATGAACCGATCCTGTGCAGCTGTTGTTACATGTGGTCTGCCACTGCAAGGACGATCAGCTGTCCGTCCTGTCTTCCTGTAGCGCTGTCTTTGGCATCTCACTGTACGGGCATTGCTATTTGTTGCCCTGGCCACATCTGCAGTCCTCATGCCTAAGGCACGTTCACACAGATGAGCAGGGACCATGGGCATCTTTCTTTTGGTGTTTTTCAGAGTCAGTAGAAAGGCCTCTTTAGTGTCCTAAGTTTTCATAACTTTGACCTTAATTGCCTACCGTCTGTAAGCTGTTAGTGTCTTAACGACCGTTCCACAGGTGCATGTTCATTAATTGTTTATGGTTCATTGAACAAGCATGGGAAACAGTGTTTAAACCCTTTACAATGAAGATCTATGAAGTTATTTGGATTTTTACAAATTACCTTTGAAAGACAGTCCTAAAAAAGGGACGTTTCTTTTTTTACTGAGTTTATATGTAATTATATACAAGTTTACTAACAAATAGCCTACTAAAATGTCTAAAATTATAAGCAGAAAAATCTCTAAATTAGGCCCCAAAAAAATCTTTCACCCCCCGTACAAAAATCTTTCCGCCATCTCCGACTGTGGCCTGTAGTGTATTTAATATATTTGTAGATTAGGATCGGGTGCGGGCCACAGATTTTCACTTTATCACATATAGTCAGGCAGTTGCGGAAGGATTATTAGCAATTGCGGGAGGGTGTGGGTGAAAAAGCAGCTGACCCGTGCAGCCCCCCCCCCCTCCACATACACACAGTCCATTCTCCAATCTCCCAACCAAGGAGAAGGGCAAGAGATCAAGTTGAATTCATAGTTCCAAGTAGCTAGCCACTCAATTCACCTGCTCCAAATGGCACCAACAGGGGACATAAAGCACTAATGGGAATTTTAATGGTGGGTATGTGCTCGCAAAGAAAAATTATCAAATAACCGTCCAAGTCCATTTCATTTCCTTGGCAGCATAGTATTACCTGACAATGTATTGGAGGGGAATTCATTAGGAAGCAGGCTCTGACTCTGGAACCAATCTCTTTTTCCCCGACAGTCTCTCTCTCAGACATTGGCTAGTTTGGCCACTCAATTATAGGGCTTCTGTTTTAAGTTGGCCGATAAGCATCACAGCAGGGCAACCCCCATACCAATCAATTATAGGGCTTCTGTTTTAAGTTGGCCGATAAGCATCACAGCAGGGCAACCCCCATACCAATCAATTATAGGGCTTCTGTTTTAAGTTGGCCGATAAGCATCACAGCAGGGCAACCCCCATACCAATCAATTATAGGGCTTCTGTTTTAAGTTGGCCGATAAGCATCACAGCAGGGCAACCCCCATACCAATCAATTATAGGGCTTCTGTTTTATGTTGGCCGATAAGCATCACAGCAGGGCAACCCCCATACCAATCAATTATAGGGCTTCTGTTTTAAGTTGGCCGATAAGCATCACAGCTTCAGGGCAACAGGGCCCCATACCAATCAATTATAGGGCTTCTGTTTTAAGTTGGCCGATAAGCATCACAGCAGGGCAACCCCATACCAATCAATTATAGGGCTTCTGTTTTAAGTTGGCCGATAAGCATCACAGCAGGGCAACCCCCATACCAATCAATTATAGGGCTTCTGTTTTATGTTGGCCGATAAGCATCACAGCAGGGCAACCCCCATACCAATCAATTATAGGGCTTCTGTTTTAAGTTGGCCGATAAGCATCACAGCAGGGCAACCCCCATACCAATCAATTATAGGGCTTCTGTTTTAAGTTGGCCGATAAGCATCACAGCAGGGCAACCCCCATACCAATCAAAAAGGCAGTAACTACTCATTTGGTTGAGAATTAGTTATTTTCCTACATTAAATACATGCTTAATAATTTGGACAAATATCCTGCCTCTATTGTATTGTGTTTTGGAGAAAATGGGGGTCATAATTAGCAGTAACTGCAAAACACTACTGTGAAACCAAGGTAAATGGTAGTAACTGAATTTACTACCTTTTAGCTTGGTTTCAACCTGCCCTTGGCTGCAGTTACTGCCTTTTACCTTGGTAACATATCACATTCTGATAGTGATACAATCGAACGTGAATGACACTGACTGACAGCTACAGACACATTGCTAATCTAGAGACACAACATCACGGCACAGAATTCCATGGGGAAAATTATGGTTGAACTTGCTCTGAAATGCCGAAACCCAGACACTGGTAAGAACAAGCTGAGATAGCTAATGAGCATAGACTAACAATGCTGCCTGCTCCCATAAGAGGAGCTCAGCAATTGATACTATCTATTCATCATTGCATGAATGCGGGAAAAAATTGTTTTGCCAAAATGACTTTCACCAATCCCTGTGGCCTAGATGATTATAGTATCTGTGCGGATCAAAATTGCCATGTGAGGGTGCATTAGGATTGTACAACCACATCAATACTAGGTTTTCTTCCAGTCAATGTCCGTCCATGCAATCTAAATAAGCATTAGGGCTATTAAGAGTGCTATTCTTATTATCTTAATATTAGATTTGAAAATAAAGATGCACATTTAAGAGCCTTTTTGGGAGCAGGTATGAAATGAGTAGATGAACTGACTTATGACAGTGAAAATGATCATGACAATGTTTGCACGAGATAAAATCAACATTGATTATATCCTATATTATAGAACATTATTGAACTGAACAGGATTATGATCATATGTTTGCACACCACAAAATGTCAGTATTAATTATCATCTATGACAGAATAGAATCATTAGGATGCAAGTCCCTGTTTATTAGCGGGAGACACACAAAGGATGCAGTTTCAAATCTGTTACACTGTCAGTAATTACACTGCTCTTTTATTAATAGCATACATTAGAATTATACTAAACTAACAAATGAAAATGACAGATATTGCTCTTTGCTTTGGTATTACCCTGCAATTTATAATATATCATGCCTAGGAGGAAGGCAGTAACTGCTGATTAAGGGTCAAAGGTCGTGTCAGAAGTCAGGGTTAACATGATTTTTTTTATATTACTTGTAGTAAGACAGCAGATCACTTAATCGCCAATGTTCTTAGTATAATTAATTTGTCTGGACAGTTATATAACATTTGAAACCAATTTTCCTCAGTTCCACACTATGAGCAGTTACTGCCTTTTTGCTTGGAAGGGCAGTTTTTACAATCCATCAAGCTGTAGGAGGGAGAAATGACATGGCAATCAATCTCACCTTAGCCTGAGACTTAAACTGACACTTCCACGGGATCCCTTTTCTCCCCTCCGACATCACACTGTTGATTCAGTACTTACTGGGGAGGATGAAACAGACATGACACATCACGGGTGAATGGCCTGGCAGTTCCTGTCCTGGTAAATGTGGCTCCTGCTGTATCGGCGTGACTGCAGGTGTCCGGGATGACGGCCTAACCACCGCCCTGACATTTGTGTCTCCCTCCAAACCGTATCAAATTGTATTTGTCATATGCGCCGATTACTACAAGTGTAGACTTTACCGTGCAATGCTTACTTACAAGCCCTTTTCCAACAATGCAGTAAAAAGTAAGAAGATTAACAAAGAGATAAAAAGAAAATAGTAACACAATAAAATAACAAAATATAAGAACATTAACGAGGCTAAATACAGGCTATAAACAAGGAGTACTGGTACCGAGGCATTGTACTGGGGTACGAGGTAGTTGGGGTCATTGATTGAAGTACTATGTACATGTACAGTTCCTTCCGAAATTATCCATACCCCTTGACTTATTCCACATTTTGATGTGTTACAGCCTGAATTCAAAATGGATTCAATAGCTTTTTTTCCCTCACCCATCTACACACAATAGCCCATTATGACAAAGTGAAAAGATGTTTTTAAATGTTTATGCAGATGCATTGAAAATGAAAAACAGAGATATCTAATTTATATAAGTATTCACACACCTGACTGAATACATCAACTTTGGTAGCGATCACAGCTATGTGTCTTTCTGGGTAAGTCTCTCAGAGCTTTCCACACCTGGATTGCACAATATTTGCACATTATTACTTTTAATTCTTCAAGCTCTGTCAAGTTGGTTGTTGATCATTGCTAGACAGCCATTTCCTAGTCTTGACATAGATTTTCAAGACAATTTAAGTTAAACTGTAACTTGGGGCATGCAACTCAATACTAGGAAGGTGTTCCTAATGTTTGTACACTCAGTGTATATAGCCATACATAGCCATACATAGCCATACAAATTATACCAAATATAACAAACTTTAGGAACACCTTCCAAATATTGAGTTACACAACCCCCTTTTAGCCCTCAGAAAAGCCTAAATTCTTCGGGGCGTGGACTCTACAAGGGGTCAAAAGCGTTCCACAGGGATACTGGCCCAAACCGACTCCAATGCTTCCCACAGTTGTGTCAAGTTGACTGGATGTCCTTTGGGTGGTGGACCATTCTTGATACACACAGGAAACTGTTGAGCTTGAAAAACCCAGCATCATTGCAGTTCTTGACACAAACCATTGCGCCTGGCACCTACTACCATACCCCATTCAAAAATATTGAATCTTGCCATTCACCTTTGAATGGCAAACATACACAATCCATGTCAAGGCTTAAAAATCCTTCCTTAACCTGTATCCTCCCTTTCATCTACACTGATTGAAGTGGATTTAACATGTGACATCAATAAGGGATCTTTCACCTGAATAGTGTACAGTATGACATGGAAAGAGCAGGTGTTCTTAATGTTTTGTACACTCAGTGTATATAATGCATACTGTAGATGTATGTGTTAGTCAAACACTAGTATTGATACAATGTTAAATGATAGGATGACCATCCGTAGTTAATGATAGCTCAAGCTCAATATATGATGCTTATCAAAAATATACACTGAGTATAGTAATGAGGCATAATTTATAGCCAAACATGTTGTGCTTATTCATGCTGAGACAAGGTGTCTTTCACAGATGAGCCCTGTATATACATCAATATAGGCCTACATATAAACATTCACATCAACACACAAAAAGGAAAACACAAATCATAGAAAACAAACACATTCGTCAGTAAAAAAAGGTCCTCAATCAGCCTTGTGAATTGCCCTAGAGGCACCAATTCATCCAACTCTAGAGAGCCTTGGAGATCATTCCAAAAGTAAGAGGTAAATTTGCTCAACTCAGTGGAGAACAAAGGGATATCCAGAGTAAGCCATCTCTCAGACCGTGTCTGGTGTCTCAAGTTAACAATGAAGTCAGGTACGGCGGAAGTTTATGCAGAGGGGCTTTACAAACAAAACGAGTGCAATGCATCGATCTACGAGACTTCAAGAGGGCCAGCCTACTTTCTGATACAGAATGCAGTGATGTGTACTGAACCTATGCAGTGATGTGTACTGAACCTATGCAGTGATGTGTACTGAACCTATGTGGTGATGTGTACTGAACCTATGCGGTGATGTGTACTGAACCTATGCAGTGATGTGTACTGAACCTATGCAGTGATGTGTACTGAACCTATGCAGTGATGTGTACTGAACCTATGCAGTGATGTGTACTGAACCTATGCAGTGATGTGTACTGAATCTATGCAGTGATGTGTACTGAACCTATGCAGTGATGTGTACTGAATCTATGCAGTGATGTGTACTGAACCTATCTTCATTAATGAAATGCAGTGATGTGTCTGAATGATGACAAACTGGGTCCTGAACCTATGCAGTAGACTGCGGCAGCTGAATTCATATAGATCAGGTGATTCCCAAACTGGGTCCATCAGCTTGTGTACTGAACCATCTTCATTAATATAGATCAGGTATTGACAAACTGGGTCCATCGGCTTCAGTAGAGCGGCAGCTGCATTCATATAGATCAGGTATTCCCAAACTGGGTCCATCAGCTTCAGTAGAGCGGCAGCTGCATTCATATAGATCAGGTATTCCCAAACTGGGTCCATCAGCTTCAGTAGAGCGGCAGCTGCATTCATATAGATCAGGTATTCCCAAACTGGGTCCATCGGCTTCAGTAGAGCGGCAGCTGCATTCATATAGATCAGGTATTCCCAAACTGGGGTACAAGCAATGCCGTCAAGGGGAAGGCCAAATAAAATGTGATTGACTTTTTTTTAAACTAAAAAACATTTCGTTTACAGCTCTTGGTATATGTCCGTTACATTTATGGGGGTCAATTAAGGAAGACATCCTCTTCTGCAAACCACTGCAAACCAGGACAACATGAGAGGATATTTTTAAAGTACTGGACAGCTTTGTGACATCAAATGGACTTTGGTGGTCAAGATGTGTTGGTGTCTGTACTGATGGCACAAAAGCCATGACAGGCAGACATAGTGGAGTGGTAACGCGAGTGCAAGCAGTTGCTCACGACGCCACTTGGGTACACTGCAGCATCCACCAATGGAATGCCTGACAGCTTGAAAGACGTTTGTTAAAGTTTTTCACACAACTGACCTATCTGGGAGATGTTTTTTCTCGCATGAATGATCTGAGTACAGGATTACAGGGACTCTCCGCAACTATATTCAATGTGCAGGACAAAATTGAGGCTATGATTAAGAAGTTGGAGCTCTTTTCTGTCTGCATTAACAAGGACAACACACAGGTCTTTCCATCATTGTAGGATTTTGTGGGTGCAAATGAACTCAAGCTTACAGACAATGTCAAATGTGATATAGTGAAGCACCCGAGTGAGCTGGGTGCGCAATTACGTAGGTACTATCCTGAAACAGATGACATAAACTGGATTCGTTATCCCTTTCATGCACTCCCTCCAGTCCACTTACCGATATCTGAACAAGAGAGCCTCATTGAAATTGCAACAAGCGGCTCTGTGAAAATTTAATTTAATCAGAAGCCACAACCAGATTTCTGGATAGAGCTGTGCTCGGAGTTTCTTGCATTAGCAAATCGCTCTGTTAAGACACCAATGCCCTTTGCAACCACGTACCTATGTGAGAGTGGATTCTCGGCCCTCACTAGCATGAAAACTAAATACAGGCACAGACTGTGTGTCGAAAATGATTTAAGACGGAGACTCTATCCAATACAACATTGCAGAGTTATGTACATCCTTTCAAGCACACCCTTCTCATTAACCTGTGGTGAGTTATTCACAATTTTCGATGAACAAATAAGGTTTTATATGTAAGATGGCTAAATAAAGAGCAAAATTATTGATGATTATAATATTATTATTTGTGCCCTGGTCCAATAAGAGCTCTTTGTCACTTCTCACGAGCCAGGTTGTGACAAAATCTCAGATTCATTCTTATGTTTAATAAATGTATTGCTTAGTGTGTGTGTGTGTGTGTGGCAGGCTTACGATGGCAAAACACAACATTTGAGAGTGCGCTGACCCTGGTGCTAGATGGGCTACGCAGCTGGAGTTTGAATGTTTGAAGGGGTACGGGACTATAAAACGTTTGTGAACCATTGATATAGACAATATCCCCATAGTCTAAAACCTGTATGAATGTCGACTGAATGATTTGTTTTCTGCTGTTTAATATAAGGCATAAACTATTCCTATAGAAGAAGCCAATTTTAATTCTTAATTTCTGAACTCATCAATACGCTTTTTGAAAGATAGCTCAATCCAGATGCCCAGATATTTATAAGCAGGGATACAATCAAAGAGGGCAGCAACCAATGTATATATGCATAAATCATCAGATACATTTTTACGTGACATGGAGAATAACATTCTTGGTTTTACCTGCATTAAGTACCAATTATGGCTGTGGTGGTCACGAAATATCATCAGCCGGTGATTGACAAGCAAATAACTGTCAGTCTCACGGTAATTGACCGTTAATTAACAATAACACATTTATCATCTCCTGGCTTCCACACATTGCCTACAAGCCATTGTAAAAAGTCTAATAAATCCATGTATTTTTAATACATTGTAAGGCTGCATGCTGTGACTCTAATGATGATTTGAAAAAAGTTTCTTAAAAGGTTGGTTGTACACACTCCAATAGCCTCTCATTCACAGTTTGACAAGCACTTAATAATGCCTCGAATTTCACAGCGGCATCCCATTCGTGGCCGAAATGCACCCTAAAAAATCCATGCATTTTAAGGCCCGAAGTGCTGCATCGTGCCCTTCTCCCTGAGTATGCTGCACAATCCTAAGCGTCTCTCAATCACACGGCTCTCTGTCACGTGATCGGGTCTTTCTCACAGGCTGCAAGTTAAGACAGACACATCGGGGACGCAACTGCACGTGTCCTTATCCAATTCCGAGGTGCATATTGAAAATATTGGATGAACTGTCCACATTCACTCTTGGTCAGCCAACAAGTTGAGTAGGCCTAACGAAAAGCAAAAGCACCTGCCTATGTCAATCTACTATCCCCCGTAGTACTCTGAACCGATACTCCCTGTACATAATTACCTCGACACCGGTGCCCCCTGTACATTGACTCTGAACCAGTACCCCTGTACATTGACTCTGAACCGTACCCCCTGTACATTGACTCTGAACCGGTACCCCCCCCTGTACATTGACTCTGAACCGGTACCCCCTGTACACTGACTCTGAACCGGTACCCCCTGTACATTGACTCTGAACTGGTACCCCCTGTACATTGACTCTGAACCGGTGCCCCCTGTACATTGACTCTGAACCGATACCCCCTGTAAACTGACTCTCAACCGGTACCCCCTGTACATAGCCCCTATTGTTATTTACTGCTGTCCCTTAATTACTTTTTTAGGGATATTCTTGAAACTGCATTGTTGGTTAAGGGCTTGTCAGTAAGCATTTCACTGTAAGGTCTACATCTGTTGTATTCGGAGCATGTGACAAATACAATTTGATTTGATTTGATATGATTCTAACAAAAATTTGCAAAAAAAAGTAATTGTTTCTTATGCTGGGCATCATTCACAAGTGATAATATATAATTCACAATTGATAGGCTAATATTGTCACCCATCAGACTATTCTTGATTTGATATCATATTTACATATACTGAATAATATACAGTATGTGTGACATTTGTTTTGATTTAGAATGGACCGTTATCATGCACCTGTCTGGAAACAGGGGCAGCGGGAGAAAATACATGTTATCTAT
This sequence comes from Oncorhynchus tshawytscha, assembly GCF_018296145.1. NCBI lineage: Eukaryota > Metazoa > Chordata > Actinopteri > Salmoniformes > Salmonidae > Oncorhynchus > Oncorhynchus tshawytscha. The sequence goes on along the minus strand of NC_056441.1, from coordinate 14,920,721 downwards.
GCACATAAATAGCAAATGGATGGTTTGCCCCATGGTTTATTTTCATGCCTGCCAGGTAGGCCATACTCCTGTTGTAAATATTTGCTTAATATTAGCACAGTTGAGAAATAAATATAGTAGGCCTAGCCTATAGTAAGCTGATGGGATCCTCTTCTTTTTAGTAGAGGCCATCACTCTGTTTTCTCCCACAATTGCATAGCCTATGGAAATGTTGCGCAACATGAGCTCATGGGCTCTCATGAAGTGTTTGATTAGATTTTCAAAGATATTTGCATTGATGTCAGAGTGATTAGAGGGACAATAGAGTGCTGAGTACCAGGCAGTTAGCAAGTTTGTTATTAACGACCAGCAGCAGCATCAGAGCTTGGAGAAGCCTAATTACCGTGACTAAATGGTCATGTGGAATTTGCCTGCCTTCATGACTCGTGACCGCCAGTGTGGCGGTAATATGGTCACCTCAACAGCCCTAGTACCAATTTCAGTTCAACAAAGACGTTATTTAATTAAAGCAGTGAATGCAGCAAGAGAAAGATATGTTGTCACATCCATCTAATTTCCCTGAGCTCGTAGTGCCAGGGCTGTTGGTTTAAAGGAGCGCTGATAGAACCGCACGGTATTGATCTGAACCAGACACACACTGAGAGGCTCAGAGAGGAAATGCACCGTAGAGCATCTCTGGGTGGCTTGATTGGTCTGGGAAGCTAACAAACACGAGTATGTGATGCAAAGTGATATATTTATAGCGCTTTGTGTTAGGATAGAGAGGTAAAATAAGGGGAACATGCTGGTGGGGTTGAATACTAAATACAATAGTGGGTTGGTGTGAAACCATGCGATTACAAAGGTGATTGCTAAAGTTGATTTGCTTCTGCCCAATCCGATTATATCCCATGATATTCTATCCTCCATGATTGAGGTAGCTGCTAAAGAGTACTGTAGCTTCCACTGTATAGGCATATGGAGGGGGCAGGTGTGGGTGAAGGAGGAGAGGACAGTAAAGTGTAATGGCCCACATTTACCTCCTGACCTGCATAGACACACAGGGCTTTCTGCTGAAGCTCAAAACATTTACATTCCACATTTACATTCCACAATCAGCTCGATCAATACTACCATTAAGTCCTAATCAATTGACCATTAACAGGCTGTTCCTCAGAAAATCACAGACTCTGAGCGCTCACTGATTATGCACACCGACAATACCCTATAAGGGTGATTCCATGCAGCGGAAAATATTTTTGGTATCTCAGATTGTTCTGGCAATTCTCACACAGGAACTTCATTGGGGGAAGGATGTTTAACATGCTTTTTATAATTGTATCACAAAGCATTTTTAGGCCTTTGTTAGACCTGTATATTCCTCTTGCTGTCAATATACTCCTAAATGTGTTCTCTCAAATATGGAGTATGTCTAGATTCTGAAATACACATAAATTTTTTCAACAAAACTACCCTTTTGGATGTAGCTTATTTTTATACATATTGTTTGTAACAATATACCCTTCCAGAGTGGGCTCTCTGATACCTTTAATTACCCATTTTATACAAAGAAATGTATATTCTAGCTATTTACTATTCCCAGCCCTCCTTTGGGATTGACATTCAGCAAGACACCAGCAGAGGGAGTTACCTTTGAATACATTTTTCAATTTATTGTGTTGATGGTGCTCATAAAATGTATCATACCTTCAGAATGAGCAGAGAACCCACTCTGGAAATGTAATGTACTTGTAGAGTATATTGTGCCAAGCAATATCTTAAAATGAACCCATTCAAAAAGGGTCGTTTTGAGATATTAATATTTTGAATGTTCAATAAATGAATGTGAACATTTGTATTTATACCAAAAATATTTTCCCCTCCCGCTGGCGTGTAAGACATCATGATCAGTGACATCCATCCAAGCTTAATGCACCCTTCCCCCATCTCAATATGGCACCCTTCAACTGTCAAAAAGCCATTAGTACAAGAGATGTCATTTCACACCTAAACGCCATCACAACCTGCATACCTAATGATCCAAAGCAGATGTTTCAACTGAAGGTTTCACTTAACCCTTTACAGCCTGGCACCTTCTACCATTACCTGTGCAAAGGCACCTACATTTGTCTTGCCCATTCATGCTCTGAATGGCACACATACACAATCCATGTCTCAATTGTCTCAAGGCTTAAAAATCCTTCTTTAACCCGTCTCCTCCCCTTCATCTATACTGATTGAAGTGGATTTAACAAGTGACATCAATAAGGGATCATAGCTTTCACCTGGATTCACCTGGTCAGTCTGTCATGGAAAGAGCAGGTGTCCTTAATATTTTGTATACTCAGTGTATAATATAATAACATTATAGCATAGCTAGGCTATATGTAGCATAAAAAGAACCCTATACAAGAGGGAATCTAGTATTTCAATGTTCCTTCGATGAGACAATATCTGCGTCCCAAACGGCAGCCTATTCTCTTTTTATTGGTCTACTTTTAGCTAGGGCTCATAGGAGTCTGGACAATAGTAGTCCACTATATAAGGAAATAGGAATAGGATGGATAAAAGAGACAAGACAGAGAAGGAGATTAGAAACAAGCTGTGGTGACATTTCTTTAGGGACACGACACAGAAGATCCGTGTGAGTCAACCTGTAGTCACGCAAGCATGCTGTCACCCCCCAAAGGGTCACAATGCCCGCTGGGATCAATCACAGCTGGGTAGAGGTGGGTTCAACAAAGGTTACTCAGTAGGGAACCCCTAGCAGCCCCAAAATGGCCACTGCCACCTCATGTGGAGACTAGGGAGGAGTGCAGCTGCTACCAGGGCTGGGGTCCATTCCATGTCAACTTAATCAGTACAGGATGTGACGTGCAATTCAAGTCATGACTTCAAACGTTCACACAGAAAACTAACAGGTGATTTTGTTATTCATGAAACACATTTTCGATTCAATTCGTAATTTAACTGGAATCGACCCCAACTGACTGCTAACCTAACTATGTGGGCTATCCATCCATTTGAAGGGCTCTGGTCAAAAGTACATGGGAATAGGGTGTCAATTGGGATGTGACCACAGTCTCTTGTCAGTGCTCATACATATCCACATACTAACTAAACCATTAATCTGTGGTGCACGGCCTGAGAGGTCTAAATCCCCGTGGGCCTGATCAAATATGTCTCCTGTCCGACAGTGAATAGCTTAGACACGTCTCAAAGAGCTCCTATGAAGGATCAGAGATGAGCAGGAGCCTGGGATGGATACCCTCATACTCTTCTCCCTCTCTGTTTTCTCTCTCCTCTTACTCTACTTTCCTCTCCCTCCGCTCCTTTGCTGTGGCTTTGATCCAAACACTCAGGAAGTGATTTCTTTATCGAGGTGGATACAGGCTCACTCTCACATCTGCCAGTCACGACAGACAATCGGCCCTGATAAGATTTATATAGATTGAGATAGCGGCTGGTACTGAACAGACGTTTTACTTATAGAGCGAACGCAGTCGGTCGTAGGATATATTCCATTGCCATGGTAACGCCGATAAATTCCACATTACCTCCTTTGTTATGACTGATTGACAGTAGATATCAATCAGCGAATATAAATCACCATACTATGATAATGTGTGCAGTCAGTGTTCTGAAAGAAACGGCAAACCTAAATACATTTATTTACATTTATCTGCATGAGACGAGTCATAGGGAAATTACAGAATGTGATATACTTACAAGAAAAATGGAGTCTGGGTGAAACTTAAAACATACAATGGAAAGAAAGGAGGAAGAGAGGAAGGAAAAATACAGAAAGCATACCTTGACGTAGGACGGCTGTTTTTCCAGGATAAGATCGGAAACCTTTTTGGAAACCTACAGAGAGGAGGACAAGAAAAAGAAACCCAGTCAGATGCTTGTAAACGCCATCCCAAGTGAGAAACACACTTATCGTACTATGGTAGAGCATGGAGAAAGAATAGCTGGCTTTGATGCTTGAAACTATACTATCAGTCTTTAAAGAGTGACTGCCTCTAAAATACAACTAATCCCTTTGAAAACAGCATATGTGGTATATGAGTCTGAAACATTTATTTTAGTGTCTGAAATTGACTACAAAGTGTAAATCGGATCATTTTGGTCACAAAGTCAGTCTTATCTAAAGCGGAGTTTGGAACCTCAGTGCGTCACAAGTAAATGAAGGTTGGGTTTGAATTACAATTATGTCAATAAATCATGCCCCATTTTGCCAAGCTCCACGTGCAAATCGCCCCTCCGCTGCCCTTCATTGAATGGGGCTCCTTTGTTTCATCACCCCCAACACGTTCAAATGATCACTATATGGATTGACCATGCCTCCACAGCCAAAGTTCTATGGTATGCATGCCCTACTGAAGGACGCTAGCTAGTATGTGGAATAGGTACTTGAGTTTGTCGGTCCACAAGTCTGCACCAATAACGCCAGTTTGGTGTGCAACGACCGGTGATGGTGAGTATAATCCGAGATACTGGAATATAATGACCTCTGATGTAACTTAGCTAACGACGTTAGATAATGTTATAATGTTTATGTAGGTAGTTATCATTTGATAAACTGAGGCAGGTTAGCTAACGTTACCTATCGAGGCAGGCAAGCTAACTTTATATCTAATATTAGCGTAGCTAGCTAGCTAACAAGTTGGCTAGATAAGGGGGAGCGGTTGTTGTCCTGGCACCACACTGCCAGGTCTCTGACCTCGTCCCAATAGGCTATCTCGTCGTTGATCAGGGCTTTCGGCAGGTTACCTTCGCTTCTTGGGCACAGGGACTATGGTGATCTGCTTGAAACATGTATTACAGACTCAGTCAGGGAGAGGTTGAAAAATGTCAGTGAAGACACTTGCCAGTTGGTCCGCGCATGCACTGTGTACACGTCCTGGTAATCCATCTGGCCCCGAGGCCTTGTGAATGTTGATCTTTTTAAAGGTCTTGCTCACATCGGCTACGGAGAGCGTGATCTCACAGTCGTCCAGCTGGTGCGCTCATGTAGGGCTGTGGCTGTCACGAAATTTCGTCAGCCGGTGATTGTCAAGCCTATAACTGTCAGTCTCATGGTAATTGACCGTTAATTAACAAACACAGTTAGGGAACATCTACATTTAAAAAGTGTAATAAATCCATCTAATATAGCCTACACCTTCACAATAAATCAATTTATTTTAGAAAGCTTTAAAGAAACATGACATGAAGAAAATGTAGTCTATTTCAGAAGAACAGAATAGCATACTCTGAGTTTTCCTTATGTTAGGTCCTGATCTGGTTATACCATATGGCTGTGGGCTACACTAGTTAATTTAGCAGACAAGATTTGCTTAGAATTCCGTGGCATTATTTTATAGTATGAAGAATACAATTGAACAAAGCTGAATAAGATAGAAAGGATACATTCTCCCAACTATTTGAGGGAGTGCTCACGTGGCTATTCTGTGTTGAGCATTTAACAAAGAAATAGGTATTCCTAAATGCTTAATTTAGAGTTATTCGTGTAACTTTAGTTGTTATACAAACGTTGGGTTATATGTTTTGATTTTTATACATTGTAAGGCTGTATGATGCGACTCTAATGATGATTTGAAAAAAGTTTCTTGAAAAGCATGTGCTCTGCTTTGGGTTTTTTGCGGCGGCATACCCCTTGTGTGGCCGTAATGCACCCTAAAAAAAATCCATGCCTTTTGCGGCCAGTGGCCGTCGTGCTCCGAAGCACCTCTCACACAGCTCTCACACGTCATCAGGTGTTTCTCACAGGCTACAAGTGAAGACAGACACTGCGGGGACGCAACTGCACACGTCCTTATCCAATTCCGAGGTGCATATTGAAGATATTGGAAGAACTGTCCACATTTACTTTTCCTCAGCCAAAAAGATGAGTAGGCTTAACGAACAGCAAAGGCACTAGCCTATGTCAATCTACTATTCCCCCATATTACAAAAGTGAACCTATTCAATTCTGTGCGAGAAATAAATATTCCAAACATAGTCTGGGACAGTTGTGGGATGTGATAGATCCCAAATTAACACAACCTCTAGTATAAAAAATATTTTTTTTACGCAATGAGGCTGACGCAACAGACCAGAAGGTTTAGCTTAAAATGTTGATAAACTATTAGGCTATTTCTTCACATTAATCACGCAGCAATGCACACATGGTAGTAGACTATAAGCGCAGCAATGCACACATGGTAGTAGGCTATAAGCGCAGCAATGCACACATGGTAGTAGGCTATAAGCGCAGCAATGCACACATGGTAGTAGGCTATAAGCGCAGCAATGCACACATGGTAGTAGGCTATAAGCGCAGCAATGCACACATGGTAGTAGGCAATGCACACATGGTAGTAGGCTATAAGCGCAGCAATGCACACATGGTAGTAGGCTATAAGCGCAGCAATGCACACATGGTAGTAGGCTATAAGCGCAGCAATGCACACATGGTAGTAGGCTATAAGTGCGGCAATGCACACATGGTAGTAGGCTATAAGTGAAGCAATGCACACATGGTAGTAGGCTATAAGTGTGAATGCTGCATTAGCGGAAAACACCATTATGAAATCTGCAAATGTGATTATGCATGTAATGCTTTTATCGTGAAAATGATCTTCTACATTGTAAATCTGATTAATGTGATTAATTTTAAGAAGTTATTTGTCCACTTTAGTTGTGACACAAACCTTACCAAAACATATAGGCCTTTGGGTTAGGCTACATGACATGTAGGCCATTCTTGAACATGGGGTGAGACATTGTTACCAATTTGTAAATAAAGACAGTTTGTTATTTTGAATGATTTATTTCTGTTTTTAGGGAGAGAGAAACCAAAAACTTACAATCATCTCATGGGTGTTCCAGTCACAGGCATTGAACCAGCATCTGTAGCAACATAGCTTGTACTGCTAGGCAGTGTCTTAGACCATTGCGCCACTCAGGCGCTGTACAACGTGACCGGTCGGGAGTGGCCTACAGTACTACAGTAAGACCCATTTTTTTTTTTTTTAAACCTTAGTGTAACAACAGTTTTAGTAAGTAATACTGAAGTCGTGCACAATTATCAGTTTCTATTTAGGTTTATGTCACCCACTCATTGTCATTTAGAGACACAGTAGGACCCAAAAGCATAATAAGTCCTCTAACTCCCCCTTGCGCTGGTCTGGAGCAATTGAAGTGGTGACGCAGGGTACCGTACTCAACAACAAATGACCTCTAAGTCCAGCAGCAGAATCGCAAAACCTTTAGTGAAGCAGCCACTGCTTGTGGAGCAGTAGCAGCAGTGTATGTGGGGCAGTAGCAGCAGTGTATGTGGGGCAGTAGTAGCAGTGTATGTGGGGCAGTAGCAGCAGTGCTTGTGGAGCAGTAGCGGCAGTGTATGTGGGGCAGTAGCAGCAGTGTATGTGGGGCAGTAGCAGCAGTGTATGTGGAGCAGTAGCAGCAGTGTGGGGCAGTAGCAGCAGTGTGGAGCAGTGGGGCAGTAGCAGCAGTGTATGTGGGGCAGTAGCAGCAGTGTATGTGGGGCAGTAGCAGCAGTGTATGTGGGGCAGTAGCAGCAGTGTATGTGGGGCAGTAGCAGCAGTGTATGTGGGGCAGTAGCAGCAGTGTATGTGGGGCAGTAGCAGCAGTGTATGTGGGGCAGTAGCAGCAGTGTATGTGGGGCAGTAGCAGCAGTGTATGTGGGGCAGTAGCAGCAGTGTATGTGGGGGGGCAGTGTATGTGGGGCAGCAGTGTATGTGGAGCAGTAGCGGCAGTGTATGTGGGGCAGTAGCAGCAGTGTATGTGGGGCAGTAGCAGCAGTGTATGTGGAGCAGTAGCAGCAGTGTATGTGGGGCAGTAGCAGCAGTGTATGTGGGGCAGTAGCAGCAGTGTAGTGTGGAGCAGTAGCATGTGGGGCAGTGTATGTGGGGCAGTAGCAGCAGTGTATGTGGGGCAGTAGCAGCAGTGTATGTGGAGCAGTAGCAGCAGTGTATGTGGGGCAGTAGCAGCAGTGTATGTGGGGCAGTAGCAGCAGTGTATGTGGGGCAGTAGCAGCAGTGTATGTGGGGCAGTAGCAGCAGTGTATGTGGGGCAGTAGCAGCAGTGTATGTGGGGCAGTAGCAGCAGTGTATGTGGAGTGCAGTAGCAGCAGTGTATGTGGAGCAGTAGCAGCAGTGTATGTGGGGCAGTAGCAGCAGTGTATGTGGGGCAGTAGCAGCAGTGTATGTGGGGCAGTAGCAGCAGTGTATGTGGGGCAGTAGCAGCAGTGTATGTGGGGGTAGCAGCAGTGTATGTGGGGCAGTAGCAGCAGTGTATGTGGGGCAGTAGCAGCAGTGTATGTGGTGAGTTTGAAAGTGTGACTGTGTGTGTGGCATCAGTATGCACATGTGCGCATGTGTGTGTATGGGTGTATATAATGTGTGCGTGAGTGTGTGTTGTGTAAATATGTGTGTATGTGTGAGTACTGGTATCGTCCCAGCACTAGAACACACACACACACACACACACACACAAATATATACAGACACACACACACACACACACACACACACACACACACACAGCTAGGAACATGAGGTTCCAGAGCCAGTTCGATGGAACTGATTAGATTAGATTACCTCTAAGGGGGTTATAGATGACCTCTAAGGGGGTTATAGATTACCTATAGATTACCTCTAAGGGGTAACAGAGAGAAATAACAGTTTCTGAATTTGATGATTCAGTTAGTGTGTAAAAGGTATGTTATCTGTGCTCAGCAGCAGCAACTTCACTCACAGCACAAAACAATCCCACTGGGGATCCAGAAAGAATGATCATCTCTGGTACAGAGACAATTCTCCTCCTCACTCAAACACAATAAATCTATCGGTCTACAAAAAAAACATCCAAACCAGGAAAAAGCAGATGTGTGGAAAAGACCCAACCACCTGCAGCCGCCCACATGACCAGAGATTAGCCCTCCAATCACCTGTGATCTGACAGAGCCAAATAGCAAGGTATAAGTCACATGTAATTGACTGGTATGCAGAGCAGAGTTAATAGCCCAATTATCCGGCCACACTCCTCATGCATTTTAGCTGAGAGCCAAAAGATAGAGGTGTCAATCAGCCAAAACTGCTCAGTAGCAGTCGGAAATGGACCCCTATTCTCTATAGAGTGCACTACTTTTGACCAGAGCTCTATGGGATAGGGCATAAAACAGTAGTGCGGTGTTTAGACACTGCCTAGTGTCAGCTTTTTTGGACACTGCCTAGTGTCAGCGTTTTTGGACACTGCCTAGTGTCAGCGTTTTTGGACACTGCCTAGTGTCAGCGTTTTTGGACACTGCCTAGTGTCAGCGTTTTTGGACACTGCCTAGTGTCAGCGTTTTTGGACACTGCCTAGTGTCAGCGTTTTTGGACACTGCCTAGTGTCAGCGTTTTTGGACACTGCCTAGTGTCAGCGTTTTGGACACTGCCTAGTGTCAGCGTTTTTGGACACTGCCTAGTGTCAGCGTTTTTGGACACTGCCTAGTTTCAGCGTTTTTGGACACTGCCTAGTTTCAGCGTTTTTGGACACTGCCTAGTGTCAGCGTTTTTGGACACTGCCTAGTGTCAGCGTTTTGGACACTGCGTAGTGTCAGCGTTTTTGGACACTGCCTAGTGTCAGCGTTTTTGGACACCGCCTAGTGTCAGCGTTTTTGGACACCGACTAGTGTCAGCGTTTTTGGACACTGCCTAGTGTCATAGTTTTTGGACACTGCCTAGTGACAGCGTTTTTGGACACTGCCTAGTGTCAGCGTTTTTGGACACTGCCTAGTGTCAGCGTTTTTGGACACTGCCTAGTGTCAGCGTTTTTGGACACCGCCTAGTGTCAGCATTTTTGGACACCGACTAGTGTCAGCGTTTTGGACACTGCCTAGTGTCATAGTTTTTGGACACTGCCTAGTGACAGCGTTTTTGGACACTGCCTAGTTTCAGCGTTTTTGGACACTGCCTAGTGTCAGCGTTTTTGGACACTGCCTAGTGTCAGCATTTTTGGACACTGCCTAGTGTCAGCATTTTTGGACACTGCCTAGTGTCAGCGTTTTTGGACACTGCCTAGTGTCATCGTTTTTGGACACTGCGTGGTGTCAGCGTTTTTGGACACTGCATGGTGTCAGCGTTTTTGGACACTGCCTAGTGTCAGCGTTTTTGGACACTGCCTAGTGTCAGCGTTTTTGGACACTGCCTAGTGACAGCGTTTTTGGACACTGCCTAGTGACAATGCTTTTGGACACTGCCTAGTGTAAATGTTCTCCACCAGCTGCAGTTAGGGGTTTAAAAAGCCAACCGGCACAATCATATCAAATTCAAAATCAACCAATCCTCGAGCTGGAGAGAAACAGTGGGCGATAAGTTAGCCTATACCAGTGCAGCTTCCTAATATTTATCTCAATCATATACGCTGACTGAGAAGTTTCTATGTCAACTAATTGAGGTGTAAAGGAACATTTTGTGTAGAACCGTGGTGGTGTTGTGGTAACACCCATCGGTACGTGTCATTTAGCCTAAACAACGTCCTGTCGTTACGTGTCACTTAGCCTATACAACGTCCTGTCGTTACGTGTCATTTAGCCTAAACAACGTCCTGCCGGTACGTGTCACTTAGCCTAAACAACGTCCTGCAGGAGATTGGGGTTCAATCCCCAAGTCCACTGTTTCTCCTACTTGACCGTCTCCCCATTTTAGCTACTTACTGATTTTTTAAATTTTTATCATGGAATAATCCTATTCTTTGAAGGTTTGAGAGGCAACATTGTCAGGTTCATAAGCCTGCCAGAGTGACAGGGAGTGAGGAAGAGGACTCTTGGGCAGCGGAGACATCACCTCAGTGGACAGCTACACTAAGCCTACCAGGATGGAACTGTTAGTGTGGAGGCGATGGCAGGAAGAAGTATGAAGTGTGTTGCTGAAAAATAAAATAAAAAATACTTGAAAAATATTCATAAGGAAATTAACTCAGTTTGGGAGATAGGCCTACACACAACAGCTCTAAAGTTGCAGCAGTACTGTGTCACCAGTACAATCAAATCAAAAGCAGCCATACACAAAATCTAATCAAATCACGATCAGGCCTCTAACGAGCAAGAAAATTATTTGCCATAATAGTTTACACTGAGCTTAAGTTCTATACCTAAGCGGCCCAACATCAGCCCCAAGTAGTGATTTCATACAATACAGCCAGACTACTTTACCAGCATTGGTAATCAAATTAGATTTGTATAGGTCGTTATTAGATTTGTATAGGTCGTTATTAGATTTGTATAGGTCGTTAAGGGGAGACAGACAGTGGTGATGTACATCAAGCAGCTAAGTAAACATGGTGGCTATTTAAAGACTGTCTTCGTCCCAAATAACATCCTATCCCCTATATAGTGGATAGTATAATAACACCCTATCCCCAAAAGTAGTGCACTGTGTAAGGAATAGGGTGTCATTTGGGAAGCAGACAGAACTGGAGCCCAGGAGGAGCCCTGGTCTATAACACTTACTGTCCTGAGGCTCAAAGCACACTACTGGCTGGCCCCTCTTCCTGAATCCATACTGCCGGCCACTTCCTCCTCTTGATAGTCCTGGATGAATCCATACTGCAGGCCCCTTCCTCTTTATAGTCCTGGATCAACCCATCCTGATGGTCCTGGATCAATCCATCCTGATGGCCCTGGATCAATCCATCCTGATGGCCCTGGATCAATCCATCCTGATGGCCCTGGATCAATCCATCCTGATGGCCCTGGATCAATCCATCCTGATGGCCCTGGATCAATCCATCCTGATGGCCCTGGATCAATCCATCCTGATGGCCCTGGATCAATCCATCCTGATGGCCCTGGATCAATCCATCCTGATGGTCCTGGATCAACCCATAATCACTTTGGGACCAGATGTTTGTGTATTGTAAGGACCTGGCCATCCCTACCTTCAGGCTGCGCTCAAACCCAACACCCCAACCCGAGCACTCAATTCCGCCTACCTCTGGTCTCTTTGCAACTCCCTCTCAGCCCAGTCCAAGCTCTTCTCTCTCCTTGCACCCCAATGGCAGAACCAGCTTCACCCTGAAGCTAGAACAGCAGAGTCCCTGCCCATCTTCCAAAAGCACCAAAGAGCATCTTAAATAATCCCCCTCCTCACCTTGACCCCCCCCAAATAAAATTAAAAAATAATCTCCTGAGCCAACACTTTCACTTGACAGTCCTCCTCCCCCCACCCCACTTTCAAGCTCTTACTTAGATACTTCGATGAGGAAAAGTTAGAGATGCACGCGAGCGCACACACACACACACACACACGTCTATGCACCCAACATATTATAAGTCAGTTTATCACTTGAACAAAACCCGGCACTCGGGTAGTCAGTTAACAAGCTGTATATAGGCCTAGCTATGTGCTATGTATAAAAGAGTCCACCATGTATACAGTGGGGCAAAAAAAGTATTTAGTCAGCTACCAATTGTACAAGTTCTCCCACTTAAAATGATGAGAGAGGCCTGTAATTCCCATCATAGGTACACTTCAACTATGACAGACAAAATGAGAAAAGAAATCCAGAAAATCACATTGTAGGATTTTTTATGAATTTATTTGCAAATTATGATGGAAAATAAGTATTTAGTCACCTACAAACAAGCAAGATTTCTGGCTCTCACAGACCTGTAACTTCTTCTTTAAGAGGCTCCTCTGTTCTCCACTTGTTACCTGTATTAATGGCACCTGTTTGGACTTGTTATCAGTATAAAACACACCTGTCCACAACCTCAAACAGTCACACTCCAAACTCCACTATGGCCAAGACCAAAGAGCTGTCAAAGGACACCAGAAACAAAATTGTAGACCTGCACCAGGCTGGGAAGACTGAATCTGCAATACGTAAGCAGCTTGGTTTGAAGAAATCAACTGTGGGAGCAATTATTAGGAAATGGAAGACATACAAGACCACTGATAATCTCCCTCGATCTGGGGCTCTACGCAAGATCTCACCCGTGGGGTCAAAATGATCACAAGAACAGTGAGCAAAAATCCCAGAACCACACGGGGGGACCTAGTGAATGACCTGCAGATAGCTGGGACCAAAGTAACAAAGCCTACCATCAGCAAGGGCATCGAAGATGAAACGTGGCTGGGTCGTTCAGCATGACAATGATCCCAAACACGCCGGTCGGGCAACGAAGGAGTGGCTTCGTAAGAAGCATTTCAAGGTCCTGGAGTGGCCTAGCCAGTCTCCAGATCTCAACCCCATAGAAAATCTTTGGAGAGAGTTGAAAGTCAGTGTTGCCCAGCAACAGCCCCAAAACATCACTGCTCTAGAGGAGATCTGCATGGAGGAATGGGCCAAAATACCAGCAACAGTGTGTGAAAACCTTGTGAAGACTTACTGAAAACGTTTGACCTATGTCATTGCCAACAAACGGTATATAACAAAGTATTGAGATAAACTTTTGTTATTGACCAAATACTTATTTTCCACCATAATTTGCAAATAAATTCATTAAAAATCCTACAATGTGATTTCCTGGATTTTGTCTGTCATAGTTGAAGTGTACCTATGATGAAAATTACAGGCCTCTCTCATCTTTTTAAGTGGGAGAACATGCACAATTGGTGGCTGACTAAATACTTTTTTGCCCCACTGTACATTCCATATTATGAAAAGCAGTGAGATCCCAATAGTAACGGTAACTGTCATGTTACTATAATACATTAGATTGTCAAACAAGATCCACAATAATACTAAGAGAAAGAATAGCAATCTACAGGAATACAAGTACTAGGAATACGAGAAGTACTACTAATAGTACTAGGAATAATAGGAGGAATACTAGGAATTTACTGAAATACTAGGAATACTAGGAGGAATACTAGGAATCTACAGGAATAGTAGGAATACTAGGTGGAATACTAGGAATCTACAGGAATAGTAGGAATACTAGGAGGAATATGATGAGGAATACTATGAGGAGTACTAGAAATACTAAGAGGAATACTAGGAGGAATACTAGGAATCTACAGGAATAGTAGGAATACTAGGTGGAATACTAGGAATCTACAGGAATAGTAGGAATACTAGGAGGAATATGATGAGGAATACTATGAGGAGTACTAGAAATACTAAGAGGAATACTAGGAGGAATACTAGGAATCTACAGGAATACTAGGAATCTACAGGAATAGTTGGATCTAAAGGAATACTAGGAGGAATACTAGAATCTAAATGAATACTAGGAGCACTAGAAATACTAAGAGGAATACTAGAAATCTAAAGGAATACTATGTCCTACTAGGAATCTACAGGAACACAGGAATCAAAAAAGATCCACAATAATACTAAGAGAAATACTAGCAATCAACAGGAATACTATAACTAAGAATACTAGAAGGAATACTAAGAGTAATAGGAATAATAGAAGGAATACTAAGAGGAATACAAATAATCTAAAGGAATACAAGAAATCTACCGAAATACTAGGAAGAACACTAGGAGGAATACTACGAATCTACCGGAATACTAGGAAGAACACTAGGATCTACAGGAATACTTGGAGGAATACTAGGAATCGACAGGAATACAAGGAACCTACAGGAATACTAGGTCCTACTACGAATCTACAGGAAAACTAGGAGGAATACTATGAATCTACAGGAATACTAGGATCTAAAGGAATACTGGGAGGAACACTAGGAATCTACAGGAATACTAGGGAGGTTATACAAGGAATCTACAGGAATACTAGAAGGTTATACTTGGAATCTACAGGACTCAACCTGTGTCGCTCATTCAGCCGACAGAAACGTTCAGTTTTCCCCATTAAGCAGCGAGTCGGAGTCTGAGGCCGAGCCTTCTCTTGTCTCTACTCCTCCCGTTACGGGGTCTGATACGGTGAAGCTTCCCACCATTACCCGCAATATTAGACATTAAAAAAATCATCCAGCGATCATACACTGTTTACCAGGGGGCAGGGCTACCGACGTTAAGGCTAATCTGAAGATGGTGCTGGCTAAAGCTAAAACTGGCGAGTGTAAAGAGTATAGAGATATTGTTATCCACGTCGGCACCAACGATGTTAGGATGAAACAGTCAGAGGTCACCAAGCGCAACATAGCTTCAGCGTGTAAATCAGCTAGAAAGATGTGTCGGAATCGAGTAATTGTCTCTGGCCCCCTCCCAGTTAGGGGGAGTGATGAGCTCTACAGCAGAGTCTCACAACTCAATCGCTGGTTGAAAACTGTTTTCTGCCCCTCCCAAAAGATAGAATTTGTAGATAATTGGCCCTCTTTCTGGGACTCACCCACAAACAGGACCAAGCCTGGCCTGCTGAGGAGTGACGGACTCCATCCTAGCTCGAGGGGTGCTCTCATCTTATCTACCAACATAGACAGGGCTCTATAACTCCTCTAGCTCCACAATGAAATAGGGTGCAGGCCAGGCAGCAGGCTGTTAGCCAGCGTGCCAGCTTAGTGGAGTCTGCCACTAGCACAGTCAGTGTAGTCAGCTCAGCTATCCCCATTGAGACCGTGGGCAAAACTAAACATGGCAGTGTTCGCCTTAGCAATCTCACTAGGATAAAGACCTCCATTCCTGCCATTATTGAAAGAGATTGTGATACCTAACATCTCAAAATAGGGCTACTTAATGTTAGATCCCTTACTCCAAAGGCAGTTATAGTCAATGAACTAATCACTGATCATAATCTTGATGTGATTGGCCTGACTGAAACATGGCTTAAGCCTGATGAATTTACTGTGTTAAATGAGGCCTCATCTCCTGGTTACACTAGTGACCATATCCCCCGTGCATCCCGCAAAGGCGGAGGTGTTGCTAACATTTACGATAGCAAATTTCAATTTACAAAAAAATAATTATGTTTTCGTCTTTTGAGCTTCTAGTCATGAAATCTATGCAGCCTACTCAATCACTTTTTATAGCTACTGTTTACAGGCGTCCTGGGCCATATACAGCGTTCCTAATTGAGTTCACTGAATTCCTATCGAACCTTGTAATCATAGCAGATAATATTCTAATTTTTGGTGACTTTAATACTCACATGAAAAAGTCCACAGACCCAATCCAAAAGGCTTTCGGAACCATCATCGACTCAGTGGGTTTTGTCCAACATGTCTCTGGACCTACTCACTGTCACAGTCATACTCTGGACCTAGTTTTGTCCCATGGAATAAATGTTGTGGATCTTAATGTTTTTCCTCATAATCCTGGACTATCGGACCACCATATTATTATGTTTGCAATTGTAACAAATAATCTGCTCAGACCCCAACCAAGGAACATCAAAAGTCGTGCTATAAATTCACAGACAACACAAAGATTCCTTGATGTCCTTCCAGACTCCCTCTGCCTACCCAAGGACATCAGAGGACAAAAATCAGTGAACCACCTAACTGAGGAACTCAATTTAACCTTGCGCAATACCCTAGATGCAGTTGCACCCCTAAAAACTAAAAACATTTCTCATAAGAAACTAGCTCCCTGGTATACAGAAAATACCCGAGCTCTGAAGCAAGCTTCCAGAAAATTGGAACGGAAATGGCGCCACACCAAACTAGAAGTCTTCCGACTAGCTTGGAAAGACAGTACCGTGCAGTATCGAAGAGCCCTTACTGCTGCTCGATCATCCTATTTTTCCAACTTAATTGAGGAAAATAAGAGAACAATCCGAAATGTATTTTTGATACTGTCGCAAAGCTAACTAAAAAGCAGCATTCCCCAAGTGAGGATGGCTTTCACTTCAGCAGTAATAAATTCATGAACTTCTTTGAGGAAAAGATCATGATTATTAGAAAGCAAATTACGGACTCCTCTTTAAATCTGCGTATTCCTTCAAAGCTCAGTTGTCCAGAGTCTGCACAACTCTGCCAGGACCTATAATCAAGAGAGATACTCAAGTGTTGTAGTACTATATCTCTTGATACAATGATGAAAATAATCATGGCCTCTAAACCTTCAAGCTGCATACTGGACCCTATTCCAACTAAACTACTGAAAGAGCTGCTTCCTGTGCTTGGCCCTCCTATGTTGAACATAATAAACGGCTCTCAATCCACCGGATGTGTACCAAACTCACTAAAAGTGGCAGTAATAAAGCCTCTCTTGAAAAAGCCAAACCTTGACCCAGAAAATATAAAAAACTATCGGCCTATATCGAATCTTCCATTCCTCTCAAAAATTGTAGAAAAAGCTGTTGCGCAGCAACTCACTGCCTTCCTGAAGACAAACAATGTATACAAAATGCTTCAGTCTTGTTTTAGACCCCATCATAGCACTGAGACTGCACTTGTGAAGGTGGTAAATGACCTTTTAATGGCATAGGACCGAGGCTCTGTATCTGTCCTCGTGCTCCTAGACCTTAGTGCTGCTTTTGATACCATCGATCACCACATTCTTGTGGAGAGATTGGAAACCCAAATTGGTCTACACGCAAACTTTCTACTTTTAAACTCGGACAAAACAGAGATGCTTGTTTTAAGTCCCAAGAAACAAAGTGATCTTCTGTTGAATCTAAAAATTATTCTTAATGGTTGTACAGTCGTCTCAAATAAAACTGTGAAGGACCTCGGCGTAACTCTGGACCCTGATCTCTCTTTTGACGAACATATCAAAACTGTTTCAATGACAGCTTTTTTCCATCTACGTAACATTGCAAAAATCTGAAAGTTTCTGTCCAAAAATGATGCCGAAAAATTAATCCATGCTTTTGTTACTTCTAGGTTAGACTACTGCAATGCTCTACTTTCCGGCTACCCGTATAAAGCACTAAATAAACTTCAGTTAGTGCTAAATACGGCTGCTAGAATCCTGACTAGAACCAAAAGATTTGATTATATCACTCCAGTGCTAGCCTCTCTACACTGGCATCCTGTCAAGGCAAGGGCTGATTTCAAGGTTTTACTGCTAACCTACAAAGCATTACATGGGCTTGCTCCTACCTATCTCTCTGATTTGGTCCTGCCATACATACCCACACATACGCTACAGTCACAAGACGCAGGCCTCCTAATTGTCCCTAGAATTTCTAAGCAAACAGCTGGAGGCAGGGCTTTCTCCTATAGAACTCAATTGTTATGGAATGGTCTGCCTACCCATATGAGAGACGCAGACTTGGTCTCAACCTTTAAGTCTTTACTGAAGACTCATCTCTTCAGTGGGTCATATGATTGAGTGCAGTCTGGCCCAGGAGTGTGAAGGTGAACGCAAAGGCTCTGGAGCAACGAACTGCCCTTGCTGTCTTTGCCTGGCCGGTTCCCCTCTTTCCACTGGGATTCTCTGCCTCTAACCCTATTACAGGGGCTGAGTCACTGGCTTACTGGTGCTCTTTCATGCCGTCCCTAGGAGGGGTGCGTCACTTGAGTGGGTTGAGTCACTGATGTGATCTTCCTGTCTGGGTTGGCGCCCCCCCCTTGGGTTGTGCCGTGGAGGAGATCTTTGTGGGCTATACTCGGCCTTGTCTCAGGATGGTAAGTTGGTGGTTGAAGATATCCCTCTAGTGGTGTGGGGGCTGTGCTTTGGCAAAGTGGGTGGGGTTATATCCTTCCTGTTTGGCCCTGTCTGGGGGTATCATTGTATGGGGCCACAGTGTCTCCTGACCCCTCTTGTATCAGCCTCCAGTATTTATCCTGCAGTAGTTTATGTTTCGAGGGGCTAGGGTCAGTTTGTTATATCTGGAGTACTTCTCCTGTCTTATCCAGTGTCCTGTGTGAATTTAAGTATGCTCTCTCTAATTCTCTCTTTTTCTCTTTCTTTCTCTCTCTCGGAGGACCTGAGCCCTAGGACCATGCCTCGGGACTACCTGGCATGATGACTCCTTGCTGTCCCCAGTCCACCTGGCCGTGCTGCTGCTCCAGTTTCAACTGTTCTGCCTGTGGCTATGGAATCTTGACCTGTTCACCGCACGTGCTACCTGTCCCAGACCTGCTGTTTTCAACTCTCTAGAGACAGCAGGAGTGGTAGAGATACTCTTAATGATCCGCTATGAAAAGCCAACTGACATTTACTCCTGAGGTGCTGACTAGCTGCACCCTCAACAACAACTCTGATTATTATTATTTGACCGATTTGGTCATTTATGAACATTTTAACATCTTGGCCATGTTCTGTTATAATCTCCACCCGGCATAGCCAGAAGAGGACTGGCCACCCCTCATAGCCTGGTTCCTCTCTAGGTTTCTTCCTAGGTTTGGGTGTTTCTAGGGAGTTTTTCCTAGCCACCGTGCTTCTACACCTGCATTGCTTGCTGTTTGGGGTTTTAGGACTACTAGGAGCAATACTAGGACTACTAGGAGGAATAGGAAGACTACTAGGAGCAATAGGAGAACTACTAGGATGATTACTAGGTTTTGGAGGAATACTAGGACTACTAGGAAGAATATTAGGGGAACAAGGAGGAATACTAGGACTACTAGGAGGAATATTAGAACTACTAGGAGGAATACTAGGACTACTAGGAGGAATACTAGGACTACTAGGTGGAATATTAGGACAACTAGGAAGAATACTAGGAGAAGGAGGATGAATACTAGGACTACTAGGAGGAATACTAGGACAACAAGGAGGAATAGGAGGGCTACTAGGAGGATTACTAAGTTTTGGAGGAATACTAGGAAGAATACTGGGACTACAAGGAGGAATACTAGGACTACTAGGAGGAATACTAGGACTACTTGGAGGAATAGGAGGACTACTACAAGGAATAGAAGGACTACTAGGAGGACTACTAGGAGGAATAATAGGACTACTTGGAGGAATACTAGGACTACTTGGAGGAATACTAGGACTACTAGGAGGAATACTAGGACAACTAGGACTACTTGGAGGAATACTAGGACTATTAGGAGGAATACTAGGACTACTAGGATGAATAGGAGGACTACTAGGAAGAATACTAGGACTACTTGGAGGAATACTAGGACTACTAGGAGGAATACTAGGACAAGTGGAGGGAATACTAGGACTACTAGGAGGAATAGGATCACAACTAGGAGGAATACTAGGACTACTAGGATGAATAGGAGGACTAGTAGGAGGAATACTAGGACTACTAAGAGGAATACTAGGACTACTAGGAGGAATATTAGCACTACTGGTGGGAGGAATACTAGGACTACTAGGAGTAATACTAGGAGTAATACTAGGATTTCTAGGAGGAATATTAGGACTACTAGGAGGAATACTAGGCCTAGTAGGAGGAATAGGAGGACTACTAGGAGGAATACTAGGACTACTAGGAGGAATACTTGGACTACTAAGAGGAATACTAGGACTACTTGGAGGAATACTAGGACTACTAGGAGGAATAGGAGGACTACTACGAGGAATAGGAGGACTACTAGGAGGAATAATAGGACTACTAGGAGGAATACTAGGACTACTTGGAGGAATACTAGGACTACTAGGAGGAATACTAGGACTACTAGGAATACTAGGACTACTAGGAGGAATACTAGGACTACTAGGAGGAATACTAGGACTACTAGGAGGAATACTAGGACTACTAGGAGGAATATTAGGACTACTGGGAGGAATACTAGGACTAGGACTAGGACTCCCAGTTACTTACAAGCCCTTAACCAACACAGCAGTTCAAGAAATAGAGTAAAACATATATTTACAAAATAAATTTAAGTAAAAAATTGAATTAAAAGTAACACAATAAAATAACTAGTCTATTTACATGGGGTACTGGTACTGAGTCAATGTGCGGGGGTACAGGTTAGTCAAGGTAATTGGTACATGTAGGTAGGGGTAAAGTGACGATGCATAGGGGTGTGGTTTCATATAAGCCATTGGGATTCCAACCACATATATGTATTGTTGTCTATCACTCATAAATAAATAAACAAAATAAGCAATTCAGTGAAAATTTCACCCAACCAATCAGAGGACAAGACAGAGCTATTATCGTACATTATCATACCAACAGGAAGTGTTTAGAGGTAGGTTGCTAGCTAGGGGATGACTTGGAATTCAGCATATGATGAGCTCCATCCTAGATTGTGGTGACGATAGGGCAGAAGACTTTATAAGGCCCATGGTCATCCTGTCCTGGAATTGACCCCTAGGGGCCTAGGGCTCGCAGCCAGCTGTCTGCTCTGTCAGAGTGTTCTGTACACAGGGGCCTCCTTGGGGGCCAGGGGTCTCTGAGTTCTCATCCCGTCACCACCATTAATAACGGCATTGGCCCTGCCTCACTCGCTGAATAGACAGCTCTGCTGCTCACCTCTTCAGCTTACCTCTTCAGACACCATGGAGGGAGTGAGAGAGGGAAGAAAGGGAGGTAGGAAGGACACTTGGAGAGGGAGAAGGAAGAAAGGGAGGGCAGTTGGGGAAAAAAGAGGGCACAGAGAGGCAGGGAAGGAAGGAGGACACAGGAAGAGTGGAGGAGTGAGTGATTTCGAAAATACTGTAATTTCGAAAATGATTCTAAAAATAGTGCCTGTGCTGGCTAGCTCTCTGTCCTCCAGGCCTGGATGACCTTCAGAGAACCTCTGCTATAATGATGATGCCCTTTTATCAACACTGAACAAAAATATGCTCCCATGTTAAACAAAAGATCACAGAAATGTTCTTTCTGCACAAATGCGTATTTCTCTAAAATATTGTGCAGAAATGTGTTTACATCCTTGTTCGTGAAGCATTCTCCTTTGCCAAGATAATCCATCCACCTGACGGGTGTGGCATATCAAGACATAGCTTAAACTGCATGATCATTACACAGGTGCACATTGTGCCAGGGACAATGAAAGGCCACTCTAAAATGTGCAATTTTGTCACACAACACAATGCTACATATGTCTCAAGTTTTGAGGGAGCGTGCAATTGGCATGCTGACTGCAGGAATGTCCACCAGAGCTGTTGTCAGAGATTTTAAATGTTCAGTTCTCTACCATAAGCCGCCTCCAACATCGTTTTTGAGAATTTGGCAGTACATCCAACTGGCCTCAATGTTGATGTCAACGTTGTGTACAGAGTACCCCATGGTGGTGGTGGGGTTATGGTATGGGCAGGCATAAGCTACGGACAACGAACACAATTCCATTTTATCGATGGCAATTGCAATGCACAGAGATACCGTGACGAGATCCTAGGGCCAATTGTCGTGCCATTCATCTGCTGCCATCACCTCATGTTTCAGCATGATAATGCACTGCCCCATGATGCAAGGATCTGTGCACAATTCTTAGAAGCTGAAAATGTCCAAGTTCTTCCATGGCCTGTATACTCACCAGACATGTCACTCACTGAGCAGGTTTGGGATGTTCTGACGTTTATGACAGCGTGTTCCAGTTTCCGCCAGGTCTGTCATTGACCTGCCAAACCTGTCCAACTTTTTAGAGTACCAGACGCGTGCGGCAAATTGGCGATTCAACTCGCAAATCTTGTGCAAAGGCATTTTAGAAGCATTGCCTCTATAGCTAATACCTGACACTCAGTCATTCTTCATCGCTCAGTCTTCTAGACTCCCGACTCCATTTAATGCCAAGATCTTTATATTTATTTTTGATTATACATTTATAATTATTTTTGTGACGTGAATCTTACTTGCAGTTACAGTATCAGGTTGCGTGATCCTCGTAATGTTACGT
Organism: Oncorhynchus tshawytscha; assembly: GCF_018296145.1. NCBI lineage: Eukaryota > Metazoa > Chordata > Actinopteri > Salmoniformes > Salmonidae > Oncorhynchus > Oncorhynchus tshawytscha. The sequence continues at coordinate 14,898,141 of NC_056441.1, read as the reverse complement.
GGAAAATACAACTAATGGGACGCAGAATTAAATGTGAATCAAACTCGCACAAATGCGACCAGTAATTTGTCATATTTTAATTTAATCTCACACTAGCAAATGAACTGCTGGCACTTTAGAGCCCACTGAATGTCCATCTTATGGTCGCTAAGGTTAGCTTGAAATAATTAGTGTTTACTGGTCCACAACACAGTCGAAAAGGGATTTGTCCATGCGTTTACGTACAGTTGACGGTCGGCAAACCCAGCATCTCAACAAACAGGAGGAGGGGCAGACACCGGGTAGCTACGTCGAATAATGATGGAGATTAATACACGTCCGTTGACACAACTCACATGTCTGTGTGTTGCAGCTCGAGAATCTGGATGTTAGATTTCCTCAGTGGATTTATTTTTTATTAAAAAATAATAATAATAATAATGAAATAAGGCCCTATTCATTTCTGCGTACCTATAACGTGGATCTCGTACCTGCGTACCTTGACAGAGAATTGTGTAGCTGGTTTGCAAAATGCGTGCATGTTGGCAGGTCTGCATTGAAGAGGGGTCAACCTTCCACAGGCCGCAATCAACAACCTGATCAACTCTATGAGAAGGAGTTGTGGTGGTCACACCAGATACTGACTGGCTTTCTGATCCACACTCCTACTTATTTTTTTTAAGGTATCTTTGACCAACCAATGAATATCTGTATTCCCAGTAGGACTGGTCGACTGATTGGTCCATAGGCTGTTGGTCGACAGAGAATTTTTTTTGTCTGGCAGTTGCAATTTAAAAAAATAATAATAACAATGCCATGTCTTGATTGACGCCCGTCTCAGTGGACTAACCCATTGTGGAGGCTGCAGGGATGGCACTTCCGGCGCCGACAGAGATGGCCGCCTCGCTTCGCGTTCCTAGGAAACTATGCAGTTTTTTGTTTTTTACGTGTTATTTCTTACATTAGTACCCCAGGTCATCTTAGGTTTCTTTACATACAGCCGAGAAGAACTACTGAATATAAGATCAGCGTCAACTCACCATCAGTACGACCAAGAATATGTTTTTCGCGATGCGGATCCTGTGTTCTGCCTTACAACCAGTGTAACCGAGTGGATCACATGCAGCGACCAAAAAAAAAAAACGACTCAGAAAAAGAGGGAAACGAAGCGGTCTTCTGGTCAGACTCCGGAGACGGGCACATCGTGCACCACTCCCTAGCATTCTTCTTGCCAATGTCCAGTCTCTTGACAACAAGGTTGATGAAATCAGAGCAAGGGTAGCATTCCAGAGGGACATCAGAGACTGTAACGTTCTTTGCTTCACGGAAACATGGCTAACTGGAGAGACGCAATCCGAAGCGGTGCAGCCAGCGGGTTTCTCCACGCATCACGCCGACAGAAACAAACATCTTTCTGGTAAGAAGACGGGCGGGGCGTATGTCTTATGGCCAACGTGACATGGTGTGATGAAAGAAACATACAGGAACTCAAATCCTTCTGTTCACCTGATTTAGAATTCCTCACAATCAAATGTAGACCGCATTATCTACCAAGAGAATTCTCTTCGATTATAATCACAGCCGTATATATCCCCCCCAAGCAGACACATCGATGGCTCTGAACGAACTTTATTTAACTCTCTGCAAACTGGAAACGATTTATCCGGAGGCTGCATTCATTGTAGCTGGGGATTTTAACAAGGCTAATCTGAAAACAAGACTCCCTAAATTTTATCAGCATATCGATTGCGCAACCAGGGGTGGAAAGACCCTGGATCATTGTTACTCTAACTTCCGCGACGCATATAAGGCCCTGCCCCGCCCCCTTTCGGAAAAGCTGACCACGACTCCATTTTGTTGATCCCTGCCTACAGACAGAAACTAAAACAAGAAGCTCCCACGCTGAGGTCTGTCCAACGCTGGTCCGACCAAGCTGACTCCACACTCCAAGACTGCTTCCATCACGTGGACTGGGAGATGTTTCGTATTGCGTCAGACAACAACATTGACGAATACGCTGATTCGGTGTGCGAGTTCATTAGAACGTGCGTTGAAGATGTCGTTCCCATAGCAACGATTAAAACATTCCCTAACCAGAAACCGTGGATTGATGGCAGCATTCGTGTGAAACTGAAGGCACGAACCACTGCTTTTAATCAGGGCAAGGTGTCTGGTAACATGACTGAATACAAACAGTGCAGCTATTCCCTCCGCAAGGCTATCAAACAAGCTAAGCGCCAGTACAGAGACAAAGTAGAATCTCAATTCAACGGCTCAGACACAAGAGGTATGTGGCAGGGTCTACAGTCAATCACGGACTACAGGAAGAAACCCAGCCCAGTCACGGACCAGGATGTCTTGCTCCCAGGCAGACTAAATAACTTTTGCCCGCTTTGAGGACAATACAGTGCCACTGACACGGCCTGCAACGGAAACATGCGGTCTCTCCTTCACTGCAGCCGAAGTGAGTAAGACATTTAAACGTGTTAACCCTCGCAAGGCTGCAGGCCCAGACGGCATCCCCAGCCGCGCCCTCAGAGCATGCGCAGACCAGCTGGCCAGTGTGTTTACGGACATATTCAATCAATCCCTATACCAGTCTGCTGTTCCCACATGCTTCAAGAGGGCCACCATTGTTCCTGTTCCCAAGAAAGCTAAGGTAACTGAGCTAAACGACTACCGCCCCGTAGCACTCACATCCGTCATCATGAAGTGCTTTGAGAGACTAGTCAAGGACCATATCACCTCCACCCTACCTGACACCCTTGACCCACTCCAATTTGCTTACCGCCCAAATAGGTCCACAGACGATGCAATCTCAACCACACTGCACACTGCCCTAACCCATCTGGACAAGAGGAATACCTATGTGAGAATGCTGTTCATCGACTACAGCTCGGCATTCAACACCATAGTGCCCTCCAAGCTCGCCATCAAGCTCGAGACCCTGGGTCTCGACCCCGCCCTGTGCAACTGGGTACTGGACTTCCTGACGGGCCGCCCCCAGGTGGTGAGGGTAGGCAACAACATCTCCTCCCCGCTGATCCTCAACACTGGGGCCCCACAAGGGTGCGTTCTGAGCCCTCTCCTGTACTCCCTGTTCACCCACGACTGCGTGGCCATGCACGCCTCCAACTCAATCATCAAGTTTGCGGACGACACAACAGTGGTAGGCTTGATTACCAACAACGACGAGACGGCCTACAGGGAGGAGGTGAGGGCCCTCGGGTGTGGTGTCAGGAAAATAACCTCACACTCAACGTCAACAAAACTAAGGAGATGATTGTGGACTTCAGGAAACAGCAGAGGGAACACCCCCATCCACATCGATGGAACAGTAGTGGAGAGGGTAGCAAGTTTTAAGTTCCTCGGCATACACATCACAGACAAACTGAATTGGTCCACTCACACAGACAGCATCGTGAGGAAGGCGCAGCAGCGCCTCTTCAACCTCAGGAGGCTGAAGAAATTTGGCTTGTCACCAAAAGCACTCACAAACTTCTACAGATGCACAATCGAGAGCATCCTGGCGGGCTGTATCACCGCCTGGTATGGCAACTGCACCGCCCTCAACCGTAAGGCTCTCCAGAGGGTAGTGAGGTCTGCACAACGCATCACCGGGGGCAAACTACCTGCCCTCCAGGACACCTACACCACCCGATGCTACAGGAAGGCCATAAAGATCATCAAGGACATCAACCACTCGAGCCACTGCCTGTTCACCCCGCTGCCATCCAGAAGGCGAGGTCAGTACAGGTGCATCAAAGCTGGGACCGAGAGACTGAAAAACAGCTTCTATCTCAAGGCCATCAGACTGTTAAACAGCCACCACTAACATTGAGTGGCTACTGCCAACACACTGTCAATGACACTGACTCTACTCCAGCCACTTTAATCATGGGAATTGATGGGAAATGATGTAAATATATCACTAGCCACTTTAAACAATGCTACCTTATATAATGTTACTTACCCTACATTGTTCATCTCATATGCATACGTTGATACTGTACTCTATATCATCGACTGCATCCTTATGCAATACATGTATCACTAGCCACTTTAACTATGCCACTTGGTTTACATACTTATCTCATATGTATATACTGTACTCGATATCATCTACTGTATCTTGCCTATGCTGCTCTGTACCATCACTCATTCATATATCCTTATGTACATATTCTTTATCCCCTTACACTGTGTATGACAGTAGTTTTTTTTTAATTGTTAGTTAGATTACTTGCTCGTTATTACTGCATTGTCGGAACTAGAAGCACAAGCATTTCGCTACACTCGCATTAACATCTGCTAACCATGTGTATGTGACAAATAAAATTTGATTTGATTTGATTTGATTTGATCAGTATCACCAGTGGAACATTTACCTTTAATTACCATTTCTAATCTACAATGTTCGTTTGGTTACAATGTTAATTTGGTTATTCCAATTTATTAATTGTGTTTTGTTTGTAGCGCTCCTGTCAATCTTGAGTAAGGACGCACACCTGATTACACATAGAAGTAGGCCTAGGCTACCTGGCCTGCGCGCAAATGTAGGCCTACAAATGTGTCCATTAGGGGATCCGATAGTATTTCTGATTGTCTTAACTCACCACCACTAATGAGTTGTGGAGCTTCTCAAAGTAATTTTTCTTCACCTCAAACAGCAACTTGGCTGGACCAAGTTGATACAATGTTTCAAGTTCCTTGCAGAGAGGCTAGGCTGTGCATAGCAAAAAAAAAAAAAATGATCAGGATATTGTCTACCTGCAGGCTGCAGTGTTTTTATTTGTTAGCTTCAGGTAGGCTATTTTTACATACCTGGCAATGGAAATAGAAGTTAGTTTTAGATTTCTAGAATTTTCAGTTAGATTTAATTTTCATGAATCGCATGACAATGATTTTGAGTTATGAAGACTTTATTATAAAATAAATGAAACTGTTCCACGAAAATGTGCATATGAAAATCATAACTGGCACGCAGATTTGTAGAAATGGTAAATTGGCACTACAAATGGGAAAGGTTGCCGACCCCTGGTGTAGCCTATTACTGGCATAATGGCGTAATGGCAGAACCTGCAAAGGCCAGCAGCGCAGGAGAAGGTTGTTGATCTCTGCCTCCCTCTTGAGTCATTTGTGTAGTCTTAATTATTTAATTACAGTGTGCTTAAATCATCAGACATGCTCCGTAGCCTACATATAGTTGATTTTATTTTAAAACACATAGGGTGTGTTTTTATGGAAAAATACACATTTTAAAATTTCGACCAGTCGATTGTTCCAAAGAACAGGGACAGCCCTAACTCCCAGTCATGTGAAATCCATAGATTAGGGCCTAATGAATATATTTCAATCCCTGATTTCCTTATATGAACTGTAACTAAGTAAAATCTTTGAAATTGTTGCATGTTGCGTTTATATTTTGGTTCAGTATAATAACTCACTGGGCCTGCAGCAGATACATTACTGGATACAATAAACTAACTAGAGTTTTAAAGCCATCTTTCTGAATATAACATGCCAACATCCACTTGGGATTGGTGAAAGGCAATGCACTTAAGAGGAGTTTGCACTTCTCCGATATGCAATTAACAGAAGTCGACTGTACGTACATTACCATGCCCAGGCTGAAGCAATAAACTTAGGCTTCACAGAAATTATATTAAATATTAAATTGGTGATTATAAATGTAAGTTTGTTAGTCCTATTCAGGTGTTACATAGAAACATACTGTATGTAACTATTGAATTGCTTGTTTTGAACACGGAAGATGTTGTGTTTGCCTTCAAAGTGCACTGATACAGTAAAATGGCATAGCTATTATCACCATAATCCAAGTATGTGAGTGACTGTCCCTATGCTGCTCATCTCATCTCCAGCACTCACCGCTGCTTGTTGTCTCTTCAGCTTGTTTCTATACTCCTCCAGCTCCTGTAGGTTCAGCTCAGTTGGGAGCTTCTGTCATAAACACACAATAAAAGCATTGTTACAATACAAGAATACAAAGCTCATACCAAGAACTTTTTAGAAGAGAAAGTCATTTTGTGGAGTGCAGCTTTGGTGTGTGGAGTGAACCAAGTGCCAGAAAACAAATCAAAGTTGTTTTATCGTGGAAACCGAACTGAAATCCAAATGCCAGCAGCTCAGAGCTGTGCGGGATTTCGTTTGATTTGATTATTTTAGTGGCTAATCTTAATTCTTTTAGTTTCTTCAGCTTTTATTCAGAGAGCTTCCACTGTCTTCTGTCAACTAACTTCTTTGTTTAAAAAGTAGAGGAAAAAAGTCACAGAATTGTATTCCACACATGCTTAGATGCATAATAAATGTAATTAAAATCAGGGAGCACTACTTTATCGGTAAACAGGCAAGGGGAACAACAGCAGCGAAGAAGCCCCGAGGATGATGGGTAATTGCTTTCCCCTTGGCTGAAAGTCTCATTTTCTAATCTGAAAGGTTGTTGTTGTTGCGACACTCGGCTAAATCTAATGAGATTTCACACCCTTCCTCCGCGAGTGGATAATCCATCAATCTGGAAGTCATTGGCATGTGAGCAGGAGAAGACGCCAGAGTGACGTTAGAGTAGATACAGCTCCGTCAAGGGGGGAGAGGAGTCCCCCATAACGAGTTTGGGAACCAGGGAGAGGGAGGTGTAGGCGGGGAGGCCCAAGTCGCTGTAACGAGTTACTGGAGGCCCCAAATTGTGGAACCAGTCAGTGTAGACCCCACTGAGGCCCCAAGTCATGTAACTAGTCAGTGTAGACCCCGCTGAGACCAAGTCGTGGAACTAGTCCGTGTAGAACCCGCTGAGGCCCCAAGTCGTGTAACTAGTCAGTGTAGACCCCGCTGAGGCCCCAAGTCGTGTAACTAGTCAGTGTAGACCCCGCTGAGGCCCCAAGTCATGTAACTAGTCAGTGTAGACCACGTTGAGACCTCAAGTCGTGTAACTAGTCAGTGTAGACCCAGCTGAGGCCCCAAGTCGTGGAACTAGTCAGTGTGGACATCACTGAGGCAACAAGTCGTGGAACTAGTCAGTGTGGACATCGCTGAGGCAACAAGACGTGGAACTAGTCAGTGTGGACATCGTTGTGGCCTCAAGTCATGTAACTAGTCAGTGTGGACATCGCTGAGGCCTCAAGTCGTGGAACTAGTCAGTGTGGACATCGCTGAGGCAACAAGTCGTGGAACTAGTCAGTGTGGACATCGCTGATGCAACAAGTCATGTAACTAGTCAGTGTGGACATCGCTGAGGCAACAAGTCGTGGAACTAGTCAGTGTGGACATCGCTGAGGCAACAAGTCGTGTAACTAGTCAGTGTGGACATCGCTGAGGCAACAAGTCATGGAACTAGTCAGTGTGGACATCGCTGAGGCAACAAGTCGTGGTACCAGCCAGTTTAGACCCCACTGAGCTACATGACTGTTTTGCTAGCACAGACTGGAATATATTCTGGGATTCTTCTGATGGCATTGAAGAGTACACCACATCAGTCATTGGCTTCATCAATAAGTGCATCGAGGACGTCATCTCTACAGTGACTGTACGTACATACCCCAACCAGAAGCCATGGAATACAGGCAACATCTGCACCGAGCTAAAGGGTAGAGCTGCCGCTTTCAAGGAGCGGGACTCTAACCCGGAAGCTTATAAGAAATCCTGCTATGCCCTCCGACGAACCAGCACACAGGCAAAACGTCAATACAGGACTAAGATCGAGTCATACTGCACCGGTTTTGATGCTCATCAGATGTGGCAGGGCTTGCAAACTATTACAGACTACAAAGGGAAGCTTTGAGGCAAGTAACACTGAAACATGAATGAGAGCATCAGCTGTTCCCGACGAATGTGAGAACACGCTCTCCGCAGCCGATGTGAGTAAGACCTTTAAACAGGTCAAAGGGCCAGACGGATTACCGCAGGGCCAGACGGATTACCAGGATGTGTACTCTGAGCATGCACTGACCAACTGGCAAGTGTCTTCACTGACATTTTCAACCTCTCCCTGTCCGAGTCTAATACCAACATGTTTCAAGCAGACTACCATAGTCCCTGTGCCCAAGAACACTAAGGTAATGTGCTTAAACGACTACCGACCCTTAGCACTCACGTCTGTAGCTATGAAGTGCTACAACTCCAATTTGCATACCGCCCCAACAGATCCATAGATGATGCAATATCTATTGCACTCCACACTGCCCTTTCACTCCTGGACAAAAATGCTATTCATTGACTACAGTTCAGCGTTCAACACCATAGTGCCCTCAAAGCTCAACACTAAGCTAAGGACCCTGGGACTAAACACCTCCCTCTGCAACTGGATCCTGGACATCCTGACAGGCCACCCCCAGGTGGTAAAAGTAGGTAACAACATCCGCCACACTGATCCTCAACACGGGGGCCCCTCAGGGGTGCGTGCTCAGTCCCCTCCTGTACTCCCTGTTCACTCATGACTGCACGGCCAGGCACGACTCCAACACCATCATTAAGTTTGCCGATGACACAACAGTGGTAGGCTTGATCCCCGACAACAACGAAACATCCTATAGGGGGAGGTCAGAGACCTGGCCGTGTGGTGCAAGGACAACAACCTCTCCCTCAACGTAATCAAGACTAAGGAGATGATTGTGGACTACAGGAAAAGAAGGACCGAGCATGCCCTCATTCTCAACAACGGGACTGAAGTGGTGCAGGTTGAGAGCTTCAAGTTCCTTGGCGTCCACATCACCAGCAAACTAACATGGTCCAAGCACACCAAGACAGATGTGAAGAGGGCACAACAAAACCTATTCCCTATTGGGAAACTGAAAAGAATTGGCATGGGTGCTCAGATCCTCAAAAGGTTCTACAGCTGAACCATCGAGAGCATCCTGACGGGTTGCATCACTGCCTGGTATGGCAACTGCTCGACCTTCGACCACAAGGCACTACAGGGGGTAATGCGTACGGCCCAGTACATCACCGGGATCAAGCTTCCTGCCATGCAGGACCTCTATACCAGGCAGTGTCAGAGGAAGGCCCTAAAAATTGTCAAAGACTCCAGCCACCCTAATCATAGACTGTTCTCTCTGGTACCGCATGGCAAGCAGTCCCGGAGCGCCAAGTCTCAGTCCAAGAGGCTCCTAAACAGCTTCTACCCCCAAGCCATAAGACTCCTGAACAGCTAAGCAAATGGCTACCCCAGACTACGTGCATTGCCCCCACCCCCTTTTACACGGATGCTACTCTCTGTTATTATCTATGCATAGCCACTTTAATAACGCTCCCTACATGTACATAATTACTTAGACACCGGTGCCCCCCGCACACTGACTCTGTACTGGTACCCCTTGTATATAGCCCCGCTATTGTTATTTTACTGCTGCTCTTCAATAATTTCTTATTCTCACTTCTTACTTTTTTAGGGATTTTTTAAAAACTGCATTGTTGGTTAAGGGCTTGTAAGTAAGCATTTCACTCTAAGGTCTACTACACCTATTGTATTTGGCGCATGTGACAAATACAATTTGATTTGATTTGAACATGTATTAGATAATAAAAGTGAATAGGTTGTGGCTTTTTGTGGGAATGTGGGAAAAATGACTATTTGTGGAAGGTAATTCACATAATGTGTCCCAGTGGCAAAATGGGAGAGTGAATGGGAGAGTGGATAGCAATTCACTTGTTGCGGTGTCCTTTGGGTCTGTAGTGTACAGTAGGACTAAATAAATAACTCTCACCTCCAGCTTGTTGTGTCCTTGGGGTCTGTAGTGTACAGTAGGACTAACTATCTCACCTCGAGCTTGTTGTGTCCTTGGGGTCTGTAGTGTACAGTAGGACTAACTATCTCACCTCGAGCTTGTTGTGTCCTTGGGGTCTGTAGTGTACAGTAGGACTAAATAAATAACTCTCACCTCCAGCTTGTTGTGTCCTTGGGGTCTGTAGTGTACAGTAGGACAAACTAAATAACTAAGTCACCTCCAGCTTGTTCTGTCCTTGGGGTCTGTACACAGTACTTTGACTCTGTCCCAAAAGGCACCCTATTCCATACATATGGCACTACTTTTGACCATAGCCCTATGCACTACATATGGAATAGGGTGCCATTTGGGACGCATTTGGGACATTCTCCTCGCGCTTGTGCTGCAACATGTGAAGGTGCTATAAAGGGAGATTGGGCAGTGGATCCCTTGGCTTGGTGTGCCCTCTGGGTGTGTAGTGAACAGTGGGCATAACTAACTAGCCTAACTATTTGACTCACCTCTAGCTTGGTGTTTCCTCTGGGTCTGTACAAAATGTTTATTTGGGGTTCTATATAGAACATTTTGGTTATTTGGATAAGACTAAAGGACCCTTCACTAAAAATGATTATATACAGTGCATTCGGAAAGTATTCAGACCCCTTGACTTTTTGGAAAGGCAAACACCTGTCTAGATAATGTCCCACAGTTGACAGTGCATGTCAGAGCAAAAACCAAGCCATGATGTCGAAGGAATTCTCTGTAGAGCTCCGAGACAGGATTGTGTCGTGGCACAGATCTGGGGAAGGGTAACAAAACATTTCTGCAGCATTGAAGGTCCCCTAGAACACAGTGGCCTCCATCATTCTTAAGTGGAAGAAGTTTGGAACCTCCAAGTCTCTTCCTAGAGGTGGCCGCCCGGTCAAACTGAGCAATCGGAGAGAAGGGCCTTCGTCAAGGAGGTGACCAAGAATCCGGTGGTCACTATGACATTATTCCATAGTTCCTCTGTGGAGATGGGAGAACCTTCCAAAAGAACAACCATCTCTGCAGCACTCCACCAATCAGGCCTTAATGGTAGAGTGGCCAGACGGAAGCAACTCCTTAGTAAAAGGCAGATGACAGACCAATTGGAGTTTGCCAAAAGGCACCTAAAGGACTCTCAGACCATGAGAAACAAGATTCTCTGGACTGACGAAACCAAGATTGAACTCTTTGGCCTGAATGCCAAGCGTCACGTCTGGAGGAAACCTGGCACTATCCCTACGGTGAAGCATGGTGGCGGCAGCATCATGCTGTGGGGATGTTTTTCAGTGGCAGGAACTGGGAGACTAGTCAGGATCGAGGTAAAGATGAACGGAGCAAAGTACAGAGAGATCTTGATGAAAACCAGCCAGAGCCCAGAACTGAACCCCCCAAAAAACATCTCTACCTGAAAATAGCTCTGCAGCGACGCTCCACATCCAACCTGACAGAGCTTGAGAGGATCTGCAGAGAAGAATGGAAGAAACTCCCCAAATGCAGGTGTTCCAAGCTTGTAGCATCATAACCAAGACGACTTGAAACTGTTATCGCTGGCAAAGGTGCTTCAACAATGTACTGAGTAAAGGGTCTGAATACTTATGTAAATGTGATATTTCAGGTTTTTTCATTACTAATACATTTGCAAAATGTCTAAAAAAATATGTTTTGCTTTGTCCTGATGATGCTAAGATTGATGAGGGGAAAAAATATTTAATCAATTTTAGAATAAAGGTGTAACGTAACAAAATGAGGAAATGGTCAAGGGGTCTGAATACTTTCCGAATGCACTGTATATATACACCCAGTGAAGGCAAATAACCTTCAGGGTTCTTTGTACCCCAGAGAGTAGTAGGGGTTTTAGAAAACAACAGCTATCAAAAGCTAACCCAGTCATATCAATCCCTTTTAATTTGTTACAACTGTTTTGCATGTACATTTATATTAATGATGCTTCTGTATAATTTTGTCTTTGTGCTGTTGCAATAAAATGCAAATGAATTACTTAAAATTCATACAATGTGATTTTCTGGATTTTTGTTTTAGATTCCGTCTCTCACAGTTGAAGTGTGCCTATGATAAAAATTGCAGACCTCTACATGCTTTGTAAGTAGGAAAACCTGCAAAATCGGCAGTGTATCAAATACTTGTTATCCCCACTGTATATGTAGCAAATTAACTTACCTAGATAAACAGAAAAAGTTAAGATACTTTAAATTTGCCACTTTACAAGCTAGCCAGCTAACTCTTTCAAATAAAACATTTTTATTATGGGATATGCCAAACAGAGCTACAGACCCAGCCTGAGATTGGCTATGAATCTTTTCTACTGGCTATGAATCAGTTATACTATTAGCAATTAGGCAGTTTTAGGAAGCCAAGTGTGTGCAGCTCACCCTGCACTATCAGCTTTAACATAAATATCACCCTCCCAGTAAAGCAATAAAAAAATAAAGAATCCCAGAAGTGCTAAATATAGCCTACATGAACAGGGTCCATGAAATCAAAAACCTGCTTGTAACAGATAACATTCATATCCTGACAATCTCTGAAACTCACTTAGATAATATCTTTGATGATACAGTAGAAGTACATGGTGATAACATCTATAGGAAAGGCAGAAATGCCAATGGGGGTGGTGTTGCAGTTTATATTCAGTCATATTCCTGTAAAGCTTAGAGAGGATGTCAAGTCAAATTCTGTTGAAGTAATATGGCTACACCTAAAACCCATTCTTGTAGGAAGTTGCTATAGACCACCAAATGCAAACAGTCAGTATCTGGATGTGTGTGAAATGCTTGATAATGTATGTGATATCAACAGAAAGCTATATTTTCTGGGTGACCTAAATATTGACCAGCTTTCATCAAGATGCCCACTCATGAAAAAGCTTCAAACTGTAACCAGTGGCTGCAACCTGGATCAGATTATCAGTCAACCTACCAAAGTGTTTACAAACAGCACAGGAATGAAACCATCCACATGTATTGATCACATCTTTACTAATGCTGCTGTAAAGAAGTATCCATATCCATCAGATTTAGTGATCATAAAACAAAAGCCATATCTAGGAAAACCAAAGTTCCAAAGACGACCTAAGCTAGTGCATAGGAAACAGAAAATTACTGTAAAAACTGTTAAATCCCAGTGAATTGATAAGGAATTGAACATTTGTATGGGTGAGAGGGATGAGGCAAAGGGATGGCAAATAAGTCTGGCTGCACAGCTGATTGGCAAACGTACTGTAAATTGAGAAATCATGTGACTAAACTAAACAAAAAGAAGAAACAGTACTGTGAAACAGATAAATGATATAAAGAAAGCTTTGGAGCACCTTACATTAAACTTTGGGCAAAAAGACAAACTTGGCTCCATCATTCATTGAATCAGATGGCTCATTCATCACAAAACCCACTGATATTGCCAACTACTTCAATGATTTTTTCATTTGTAAGATTAGTACATTTAGACATGACATGCCAGCAACAAACGGACGATATTGTCACTCCTATTGGCCATCTCTTCAATCTAAGCCTACAGGAAAGTGTGTTCCCTCAGGCCTGGAGAGAAGCAAAAGTCATTGCGCTACCCAAGAATAGTAAAGCACTGTTTACTGGCTCAAACAGCTGACCAATCAGCCTGTTACCAACCCTCAGTAAACTACAAGATAAAACTGTGTTTGATCAGATACAATGCTATTTATTATTGGAGCCAAAGCACAGAGAATCTGGCTGCACATTTTAAATCGTGGGCAATAAAGGAAAAACACCAGGTAAAAACCTAGGTGTCATTTTAGATTCTGAACTCAATTTTGAATCACACATTAGGGATGTGACAAAAATAGCTTTTTACCACCTGAGGAACATTGCCAAGTGCAGCTGTTTCTATCTCAGGCTGCCTGTGACATTTAGAATACATTTTAAGATTGATTATTCCATTGGATTTTAAATCAACCCATGATTGTTCACCCCAAAACATATCAGACATGCTTTTGAGATATGTACCAAGTAGGTCCCCTGTCACTGGTCTTTTAACTATCCCAAAGCCTAGGACCAAGACGCATGGAGAGGCAGCCTTTAGTTACTATGCCCCTAGCCTCTGGAATGGCCTGCCAGAGAATCTGGGGGGGAAACTGTGGACATAATTAAAAGAGATCTTAAAACACACTTTGCTTTGCTTTTCCTTAGGGTGCTTTTGTAGTTGTTCAGTTTTTATTGTTATTTTTTTCAGTTTTTTTATCCTCATGTTTGTTGTGTAGTTTTTATTTTCATAGTTTTTTAAATGTTACATTCATGTCTGAAACATGCTATATAAATTAATATTGATTTGATTTGATTCACAGTAAACTAATTAACAACAGATATTCAACACGTTCATAGCGAAGGGCATTCAACATGTACGGCACTTACACAAATGACTGATGATTGGCTGAGAGAAATTGATCATAAAAAGTTGGGGCTGTTTTGTTAGACTTCCGTGCAGGTTTTGACATTCTAGATCCTAATATGCTGAAACTTGTGATATGGCTTTACATCCCTGCTATATTGTGGATGGACAGTTACCGGTCTAACAGAACACAGAGGTTGTCCTTTAATGGAAGCCTCTGCAATTGAAGTCTTAGTTTTATCAAAGATTCTCTGTAATTAGTATTACGCGATTAGACTGATTAATCATGTAACCGTAATTAACTAGGAAGTCGGGGCACCAAGGAAAATATTCAGATTACAAGGTTATAATTTCCTAATATAACCTTTCAGATATTTTCATATCTGATCAATAGTCTGCTGATTAATGAATGATTTACTTTACCTCATGTTACTCTCATTCCAAACGTCCTAAATTGTTGGTTATCTACACAAACCCAGTCTTCACTATGAGTCATCCATACATCAATTGTCTTAAATCATTTATTTATTACTAACTAAGTAATTCACAGAAATGCATAAACAAACAAACAAAGTAAATATGGTTACAAGAAATGATAAGGGAATGTGCCCTAGTGGGCTAAACTGGCATCGCAGCTTGTTAGACAAAAAAAATGTAAGTGCTAAGCCTTTGCACATGAACACTCACTCATTCGGGAACAATTGCAATCAATATATATATTTGTGCTCAGTGTGTCGTCGGGGATTTTTGTTGAAAAGTTTGTTTCTGTTGGAGAGTTTTGTCCGTCTCTCTCTCTGTCTTGGTTAGAGGGGATAGTTCAGAGTGACATTCATTCATTTCGTTATAGATAGATGTTTCGGCGGTTGTCGTTCTTCGCGTTCAATGATAACCAAATTCCTAGCTGCAGGCTAGTAATTAATATCAAAGACTTGTTCTTATTCTGTCGGTATCGATAGTCTAAGAGTTTAACCACGTGGTATGGTTAAAAGATTCAGCAATGGTCTACAACCTTTGTACTCCCGTGATTGAGAGAAACATGGTCAGGTTGAGAATTTCTCAAAGTTGAGTTTTATTCGGAATTGCAGAAAAGGGGCAGGATGCCTGACCCTAACTGGGCTCAGGGGCGGGCCTCTGATTTAGTTAAACTCAAAAGGGAATTGGAATTTCCTTCATTAAACAGTTCAAAACAGTCACATCACAGAATTTTACAAACAGTATCATACTCACTCATTCATCTTATACAACAATTAAATGTAAACCTCATATCTGAGGCTTTATATAAACAGCGTTATGGCAATGTGGCCACACCGTCTCCCATGAGCTTCCCCAAAATGTAACAAACGGACCAGCTCGTAGCTGGATGCTTCACCGATCTTTTATACCTTCTCCGGAACATGAAATTTGTTCGGACCTCCAGTTCTGTGAGGTGGAAGAAATTCCTTTGTTCTCTATGAAACTTCACTCTCTCTATACTGTGTGGCCATGAGGCAGGGTCTTCTCAGGAACTTACGACCTCTCTCGGACCACAGCAGCCTAGTTGAAGGAGGCAGGGGAGGCAGGGAGAGGGGGATGGGCTTGCTGTACCCAAAGAGGGCAACGTCATGACACCAGGAAGAATCAGGCATTCCCCAGGGCAGGTGTCTAGACCCTTTACTCTTTTCAATCTTTACTAATGACCTGCCACTGGCTCAACACTCTACAAGGCAGCTACCACAGCAAGTGAAATCACTGCAACACTTAACAAAGAGCTGCAGTCAGTTCCAGAATGTGTGGCGAGAAATAAGTTAGTCCTAAATATTTCAAAAACTAAAAGCAGTGTATTTGGGGAAAATCATTCACTATACCCTGGATCTCAACAAAGTATTGCAATGAATAATGTAGAAATTGAGCAAGTTGAGAAGACTAAACTGCTTGGTGTAGGGCTGACCCCATTTAGTCAACTGGTCGATTGTTTGGTCGACCAAGATTTCTTTAGTCAAGCAGTCAGTTTTATACCTTTCTTTGGTGCTAAATGAAGCAGCATATTGGGATGTAGAATAAAGCTGCGGAGGCACCAGCAGGAGAGACGAGGAAACAGCCCTTACCTAAAGCCCTATTGGGATTGGAATAGTTTTAAAGCTGCGGAGGCACCAGCAGGAGAGATGAGGAAACAGCCCTTACCTAAAGCCCTATTGGGATTGGATTAGTTTTAAAGCTGCGGAGGCACCAGCAGGAGAGATGAGGAAACAGCCCTTACCTAAAGCCCTATTGGGATTGGATTTGTTTTAAAGGTGCGGAGGCACCAGCAGGAGAGATGAGGAAACAGCCCTTACCTAAAGCCCTATTGGGATTGGATTTGTTTTAAAGCTGCGGAGGCACCAGCAGGAGAGAAGAGGAAACAGCCCTTACCTAAAGCCCTATTGGGATTGGATTAGTTTTAAAGCTGCGGAGGCACCAGCAGGAGAGAAGAGGAAACAGCCCTTACCTAAAGCCCTATCGGGATTGGATTAGTTTTAAAGCTGCGGAGGCACCAGCAGGAGAGATGAGGAAACAGCCCTTACCTAAAGCCCTATTGGGATTGGATTAGTTTTAAAGCTGCGGAGGCACCAGCAGGAGAGATGAGGAAACAGCCCTTACCTAAAGCCCTATTGGGATTGGATTTGTTTTAAAGCTGCGGAGGCACCAGCAGGAGAGATGAGGAAACAGCCCTTACCTAAAGCCCTATTGGGATTGGATTAGTTTTAAAGCTGCGGAGGCACCAGCAGGAGAGATGAGGAAACAGCCCTTACCTAAAGCCCTATTGTGATTGGATTAGTTTTAAAGCTGCGGAGGCACCAGCAGGAGAGATGAGGAAACAGCCCTTACCTAAAGCCCTATTGGGATTGGATTTGTTTTAAAGCTGTGGAGGCACCAGCAGGAGAGATGAGGAAACAGCCCTTAAGCACAAAACACCACATCTGTAATTGTAATTTTAGTGCCGTCCGAATCTGCCATGGCAGTAATTTGTACATGGCAGGAGAGTAATAATTCCAGCCAGAATAATGTTTTTTTTGTGAACTCCAAGGTCCTCTGATAATACTAGTCCCGTGCGATTCGACATCCCTGTGTTTTGAGAGAAATGTCTGAGTTTGACATGTGTTGCTCACGGTTTGATCAAGAAAACAATAACTGATTCAATAAATTGAGTGAATAACTTTATATGAAGGGCCTACATCTACCAACTTTCACAGTGAATGCTGCCCATAACTTTATATGAAGGGCCTACATCTACCAACTTTCACAGTGAATGCTGCCCATAACTTTATATGAAGGGCCTACATCTACCAACTTTCAGTGAATGCTGCCCATAACTTTATATGAAGGGCCTACATCTACCAACTTTCACAGTGAATGCTGCCCATAACTTTATATGAAGGGCCTACATCTACCAACTTTCACAGTGAATGCCCATAACTGAAGGGCCTACATCTACCAACTTTCACAGTGAATGCTGCCCATAACTTTATATGAAGGGCCTACATCTACCAACTTTCACAGTGAATGCTGCCCATAGCTTTATATGAAGGGCCTACATCTACCAACTTTCACAGTGAATGTTGCCCATAACTTTATATGAAGGGCCTACATCTACCAACTTTCACAGTGAGTGCTGCCCATAACTTTATATGAAGGGCCTACATCTACCAACTTTCACAGTGAATGCTGCCCATAACTTTATATGAAGGGCCTACATCTACCAACTTTCACAGTGAATGCTGCCCATAACTTTATATGAAGGGCCTACATCTACCAACTTTCACAGTGAATGCTGCCCATAACTTTATATGAAGGGCCTACATCTACCAACTTTAATGTTTTGTGCGTATGAATTTAATATTGCCAAATGTATCAGTGAAAGATATTGCGCCTATTTAATGTAACCCTTACTGTAAATAGATCGCAAAGCAGCAACTGACCTAAATGGTGAAGGTGTAAATTATAAGATAATTTATGCCTTAAAACGCATCTCAAGTGCACATCTGAAGGCTGGCGGGCATTTAGGATGTCTACTGTGGATCACTAAAATATCCTAATGATTATGATCACACTTCCTCAATTCAAATAATATGGCTACACAATACCAAAGATGGTTTGGTTTGTTTAAGAAACTTGGGAACCAAGCTGGAGTTATCAGTGTGGCCTGATCGCCTGGACATGTTGAAATATCTTCACGCATAGAATAAAAACCTCCAGGCTTCTGTCATAACTGTGAATTTATTGGGGGAAAATTAAGAATTACAGGGGGCAGTTTGGAAAAAAACCAAATCCCTTCCACATCGTCGCCATGGAATAACAGACATTCTGGGGTAATAATGACATAGCCAACGTTCTTGTCACGCCCTGACCTTAGAGAGACGTTTTATTTCTCTATTTGGTTAGGTCAGGGTGTGATGTGGGGTGGGCATTCTATTTTTTGTTTTCTAGGTTTCTTTATTTCTATGTTTTGGCCGGGTATGGTTCTCAATCAGGGACAGCTGTCTATTGTTGTCTCTAATTGGGAATCGTACTTAGGTAGCCCTTTGTCCCTCCTGTCTCTGTGGGTAGTTTACTTTTGTTAGTGGCACTATAGCCCTGTAAGTTCACGGTTGTTTCTTCATTTGTTGTTTTGTTGGTGACATTTTAAATAAAAGGAAAATGTACGCTCACCACGCTGCACTTTGGTCCACTTCTTTCGATGGCCGTGACAGTTCTATAGTAATACTAGTCCCGTGCGATTAAGGGCTTAGCCTAATTGTCTACGGAAATTGATAAGAGAGCAAACCCCAACTTAGGTCTATAATCAATAGCCTAACTGTTAAATGTCCCTGGCTTTATAAATCATTCACATATATCTACAGAAATAAGACAGATATTGCTTATGTTGCCTGTTTGATTAATAGCCTACTGATTCCATGAGAACCAAGCCTCATGCAACGGCAAAATGTCGGATAAAGCAATTTAACAGATTTGGCTGTTTTTAATATTTGTATCATTAGAACAGATTGGTATTACTTATTTATTTTGTGTTTACACTGTTCCAAACAGGCAGAAAAATGATATTGTAAACTAACAGCACCTGTCAGCCACACATAATATACACGCAGCTGTCGCTCATATAGCCTTCTTTACCATGGTCTCCTTCTTATTGTTATTATTACGATCATTATAATAATAAGTCATGTCGTTATCATTAGTAGGCTTTGTATAGCAGCCTTGTATAACCGCCATCGAGCTGTAGGCCTAAGAGCGCATCCTGTTTAGTCTTAATACCGTAACTTCCTTAGGTCTATATTTCAATACTTATATAGGCTACTGTATCAATCATTCAGTCATTCATTCCTTCATGCCGTCACACAGCACAAGATACATTCATGCTTTGAAATGCAATCAAGCATTTTAGTTTTAAAATTAAATAACAAAAAGAGACCTTTGAATAACTAACCTGAACAATCAATAAACCGCAATTCACGAATGCATGCAACTGTTTTTAGTCTACTGTAATAACATACTTATACTTACTTACTATAAAATACTTACTTACTTAATATTTTTGGGGTTAGAACAGACCCTCTGGTATACTTATTTATTTAATTGTTCATAAAATTATATTGTTAGCAACAACAACAAAAAATACTCTTTAAGAGTAGTAGCCATAATTCATAAATGGCACCATTACAGGGCTCTATTTGAAACCATTTTGGTTCAGTGAAGATGATCCTCTAGGGTTCTGATTAAAAAAAATGTGTAGAACTTTTAGGTGTGCCATATATGAAGCATGCAATAGAACCCTTTTTGGTTCTATAAGGAACCTTTTTTTCTAAGTGTGTAGTGAACAGTGGGCCTAACTAAACTAATTAACTAACTGACTCACCTACAGCTCGTGCTGCACCATGTCGAAGGAGTCGTCAGAGTAGTAGACCTCCTGGATGCTGTTAATGATCTCCTGCTCCGCCTGGGGGTCGATGGGATGCTCCCTCATCTCCCTCAACTCCTCCTGAGATATCAGAGAGAGGTGGGGTGGGGGAGAGAGGTGGTGAGAAAGGGAGAGGGGGTGGAGAGAGAATGAGAGAGAGAGAAACATACAGGGAGAGAGAGAAATAGATGCATCAGTAAGGTCATTAACACTCCAGCGGGAAACATTGGGTGGTTGCTGGGACACCCTTGTGGGAAGGAAGGAAGCAGGAGCTCTGTGAGAGAAGAGAACTCTCTAGAATATACAGTGCCTTGCGAAAGTATTCGGCCCCCTTGAACTTTGCGACCTTTTGCCACATTTCAGGCTTCAAACATAAAGATATAAAACTGTATTTTTTGTGAAGAATCAACAACAAGTGGGACACAATCATGAAGTGGAACGACATTTATTGGATATTTCAAACTTTTTTAACAAATCAAAAACTGAAAAATTGGGCGTGCAAAATTATTCAGCCCCCTTAAGTTAATACTTTGTAGCGCCACCTTTTGCTGCGATTACAGCTGTAAGTCGCTTGGGGTATGTCTCTATCAGTTTTGCACATCGAGAGACTGAAATGTTTTCCCATTCCTCCTTGCAAAACAGCTCGAGCTCAGTGAGGTTGGATGGAGAGCATTTGTGAACAGCAGTTTTCAGTTCTTTCCACAGATTCTCGATTGGATTCAGGTCTGGACTTTGACTTGGCCATTCTAACACCTGGATATGTTTATTTTTGAACCATTCCATTGTAGATTTTGCTTTACGTTTTGGATCATTGTCTTGTTGGAAGACAAATCTCCGTCCCAGTCTCAGGTCTTTTGCAGACTCCATCAGGTTTTCTTCCAGAATGGTCCTGTATTTGGCTCCATCCATCTTCCCATCAATTTTAACCATCTTCCCTGTCCCTGCTGAAGAAAAGCAGGCCCAAACCATGATGCTGCCACCACCATGTTTGACAGTGGGGATGGTGTGTTCAGGGTGATGAGCTGTGTTGCTTTTACGCCAAACATAACGTTTTGCATTGTTGCCAATTTTGGTTTCATCTGACCAGAGCAGCTTCTTCCACATGTTTGGTGTGTCTCCCAGGTGGCTTGTGGCAAACTTTAAACGACACTTTTTATGGATATCTTTAAGAAATGGCTTTCTTCTTGCCACTCTTCCATAAAGGCCAGATTTGTGTAATATACGACTGATTGTTGTCCTATGGACAGAGTCTCCCACCTCAGCTGTAGATCTCTGCAGTTCATCCAGAGTGATCATGGGCCTCTTGGCTGCATCTCTGATCAGTCTTCTCCTTGTATAAGCTGAAAGTTTAGAGGGACGGCCAGGTCTTGGTAGATTTGCAGTGGTCTGATACTCCTTCCATTTCAATATTATCGCTTGCACAGTGCTCCTTGGGATGTTTAAAGCTTGGGAAATCTTTTTGTATCCAAATCCGGCTTTAAACTTCTTCACAACAGTATCTCGGACATGCCTGGTGTGTTCCTTGTTCTTCATGATGCTCTCTGCGCTTTTAACGGACCTCTGAGACTATCACAGTGCAGGTGCATTTATACGGAGACTTGATTACACACAGGTGGATTGTATTTATCATCATTAGTCATTTAGGTCAACATTGGATCATTCAGAGATCCTCACTGAACTTCTGTAGAGAGTTTGCTGCACTGAAAGTAAAGGGGCTGAATAATTTTGCACGCCCAATTTTTCAGTTTTTGATTTGTTAAAAAAGTTTGAAATATCCAATAAATGTCGTTCCACTTCATTATTGTGTCCCACTTGTTGTTGATTCTTCACAAAAAAATACAGTTTTATATCTTTATGTTTGAAGCCTGAAATGTGGCAAAAGGTCGCAAAGTTCAAGGGGGCCGAATACTTTCGCAAGGCACTGTATATGGGAACCAGCGGAGGATCAATTGATTTCTCAGAGCTCATCCATTGGGCTGATTAACCTTCACAACACCTATTGCACCACATCTACACCTGAGATATAGGGTCTGGCAGCTAGGCCTGTATCACATCCACACCAGAGATATAGGGTCTGACAGCTAGGCCTATATCACATCCACACCAGAGATATAGGGTCTGACAGCTAGGCCTATATCACATCCAAACCAGAGATATAGGGTCTGACAGCTAGGCCTATATCACATCCACACCAGAGATATAGGGTCTGACAGCTAGGCCTATATCACATCCACACCAAAGATATAGGGACTGACAGCTAGGCCTATATCACATCCACACCAGAGATATAGGGACTGACAGCTAGTCCTATATCACATCCACACCAGAGATATAGGATCTGACAGCTAGGCCTATATCACATCCACACCAGAGATATAGGGTCTGACAGCTAGGCCTATATCACATCCACACCAAAGATATAGGGTCTGACAGCTAGGCCTATATCACATCCACACCAGAGATATAGGGTCTGACAGCTAGGCCTATATCACATCCACACCAAAGATATAGGGACTGACAGCTAGGCCTATATGACATCCACACCAGAGATATAGTGCCTGACAGCTAGGCCTATATCACATCCACACCAGAGATAAAGGGTCTGACAGCTAGGTCTATATCACATCCACACCAGAGATATAGGGTCTGACAGCTAGTCTGACAGCCTATATCACATCCACACTAGGCCTATATCACATCCACACCAGAGATATAGGGACTGACAGCTAGGCCTATATCACATCCACACCAAAGATATAGGGTCTGACAGCTAGGCCTAAATCACATCCACACCAGAGATATAGGGTCTGACAGCTAGGCCTATATCACATCCACACCAGAGATATAGGGACTGACAGCTAGGCCTGTATCACATCCACACCAGAGATATAAGGTCTATTTTCTGCCTAGAGAAAATAGCCTCAAAACCATATTTTTCAAGTAAAAGTGAGACACTTCAGAGAGGGAAGAGTACGTACCACCCGTGTGAATGCATGCTGTGCAGCTCTGCCACATTTTAGGCTGGGTAGAGAAAACACAGCAGGAGCCTACAGAGAGTGTGTGGGTGAGCCGAGCGTAGGAGCTCAGCATACCTAGTGGGGGGTGGGGGGAATTATGGAGGGTAGGAGGGAGGTGTGTGGGTGGGTGGGAAATTATGGAGGGAGGGATAGTGGTTGAATGAGTCATCGCTCGCTGATAAAGAGAAAGAGAAAAAACGACAAGAAAAAGACAGACATCCAAATTGACAGGAAGTGAGCTGCGTCTCTCAGAAAACTCCAGGTCGATAGAGCCCTTCTCTCAACTCTCTTTTTTCCTCCCTCTCTTTCTCCCCCTCTCTTTAAAAAGGTATAGAAGACAACTAAATCAACCTAACTGAATGACTCATTAAGAGTCTCCACTCTGCTTCAGAGACACAAACACAACCCAAACCTTCCCCTTGAAACCTGTAGAGCAGAGGCTCTTAGAACACTCATAACCATCAAGCTTTGATCACATTTACTGTGATGGGTTAAAACCAAACAATGAGAACTCCTCCGTCCAAATTAAAAAAGTCTCATCATCGTGCAGTTCCTCCTCAATATGGGCAGAAAGGGAAATTAAAAAGCCATTTGCACCGGAAAGTAGGCTGCTTAATGAGCCTTATCAAAGGCTGTTCAAAAGATGAAGTGGTTATTGAATGCAGAGAGCAAATCAAGCAGCAGACAATAGGGTTCCTTTTTTGTTGAGTGTCAGAAGCAGCAATACCAGGTGACTAAGTGGGAGAGGAGTGTGTTTGTTTGCGTGTGTGTGTGCGTTCGATTATTTCCTCAATCAATTCACATTCTACTCAAGCAACAATTATTAAAACAATGTCATTGTCACGATGAGAGCAATTCTGAATATTCATTCATCCCTAGCTTAATTGGTCATCATACTATATGTCCTCATCTGTTCCTGAGCAATGGGTTAACTAGTGTCATCTAACGGGATATCAAAGAGAATCAGAGGTCATGTTGTGAGTGGTGTTCTGACAACAGAGGCTAAGATTATCTGACCTATCCATCACAAGCAAAACCCACAATAACAACTTGATTCATTTGAGCACTTGCAAGGAGGACTATGATAAATAAACTCAATACAACGTTATTAGCATATTGTACACCGACTTTCTATTCGATTGAATGTCAAAAGACCTAGATAAATGGCTTTTTCAACAACAATAATTTACTCATTTCATAATAATTATTAACGTTTTCCAGAAGCTTCCCTTGTTTCTTCTAGTCAGTTTGATGTAAATGGTTCAGATGTTCTGTTTCCACAGCCCCAAAGTCAAAAATTCAATTTTTGGTCTTAATTTAAAGGTTAGGGTTGGCATAAGGTTAGCATTGTGGTTAAGGCTGGGTGAAGGTTAGGTTTCAAATCACATTTTAAGAAGATAAAGTGAAGAAATAGGCAGAGGTTCATGACTTTGTGGCTGTGGTAACTACTGAACACCAAGACGTTGAGCTTTGCAGTACACATGATGTCAGAGGGACACCTAGTGGTGGATAAGAGAACTAGCGAACATGGAACTGGGTGCATTCGAATAATCTCTCCTTTCTCCCGAAGTATGCACTTGTTCACTTCCTCTTATGGATTTGAAAGCTATATGGAAACTACCTCTTGCAGATGCCATCACCAATCCAATGCTTTTAGTGAACAAGTGTTTATTTCAGGAGGAAGGAGAGATTATTTGGATGCATATACAATGAGCTTGAAATAAGTGAATTGTAATCAATGGCAATGCCCGTCGATTCATGGTACTGTGGAGCCTAGATTAAATGTCAGTGAATTAGTTGAGTGCCCACAAAAGCATCTCTTAAAATGTAGTAGGGAAGAAAAGGTTTTGAGTTTAAAAAAAAAGAAGAATATCAAAGGAATTCTACTATATTGGCTCAGCTGCTTCGTCGGAGAAGTGAGTTGAGTAGGTCATACACATAAAGAGCCCCAGAAAAGGCAAGAGGCATAAAAGTTTCTGAGGGCTACAAAGAGAGACACCTGCAACATTAACACTTATCTGTCAGCGAAAAAGAACTGGCCTCCTTTAAAGGAATATGCCTACATCCCAAACAGCACTCTATTCCCTTTGTAGTGCACTACTTTTAAACAGGGCCCATTTGGGATGCAGAAGCCTACTATAGTCTAGATCTGAAAACCAGCCCCACTGTGTGAAGGAGTAGGATGAAGATGCCCCTAAACACTGATCTGAGGTCAGTTTTGAAAAAAACAAGCATATGGAGAAAGACAGAATTTGCAGATAACAAACAGTATTGCCACTTCCGTTCCTAGACATGTGAAATGGCTGTAGCTATCTCACTCATTGTCATGACAAATGTCAAGAGAGCAGAAACAGACTAAAACCCAGGCTAGCAAAGCCTTGTAAGGTCACACTAATCCTAAAATGGCCACCTTCTGACCCGCTGCTCCCAGCAGGTACTGGATAAATTCATCTAGACCCGCCCATCGATCTGAGTCTTCATTGGATGGCAGCATCCGTCAATCAAACTCAGCAGCACTCCTCTTCCCTAGAGATAGCCAGATGCTACTACACCAGGGGGAGATGAATGGTTTGATCCACAGCCAAACCAGTTTGAGCTATGTGAATAGTATGGTTTGAACACCCTAATGTATGCAAATCCCCCCCACATCTTTGTTTGACCCTCTTCTCCAAGCAGCAATGCCAAGTCATACATACTCCCTGGAACAGGTGTATGTGGGTGTAAAGGGGTGGATACTAAAAGATGAACATGTTTTCCCTCTCTCCTTCATAGCACATTGAAGCCCACATGTCGACCAACACACAGCCTCTGTAGAAGTCAGGGCATGTATACTTCTTGCACGTCGCTGAGCAGAGCTGTTGTGAAGGAAGTGAGTTTGTGTTTATGCTGGACCTCCCACCCTCACCTACTGTCAACCAATCATGTCAATGTGGAGCTATACGGAGTCCTCCCCATTGTTACAACATTTGGGAGGCGCGCGGCGATGCAGTACCGAGCTCGATTTGGCCTCTGCGTGCCTCCGCAACTGCATCACACCAACCATATGGCACCGCCGACCACATTTTCAGATCAAGCATAAATTGTCTCTAAGCCTTATAGGTGATAAATGGTGTTCAAAGTTCCATTAAGCACCGAGGCAAGAGAGAGGCAAGCCTATCAAGCACCTAACATGCTTGGAAGAAGCCTTGACTGTTTCAGAAGCAGGAAGCCTACATTGTTCAATATATAGTAAAGTACCAGGATGTAATCCAGTTAGTCCACCAGCAGCTGATCACTATTAGAGAGTCAGGAAAGCCGTTATAGAGCTTTGCCTTAATCATGTTACCTTTTCCCTTGGCTTTCTTTCACCGACTGATTACGCTGCATACAAATGTATGTTCTTATCTTAATGTGACATGTTGAAATCAGTTCCTGCAAGAAGCCGTCTGACATCAACAGCATTTTTCACTACTAGGATTGTAGACTAGGCTCTATGTCTACATTCAAAGGTACAAGACAAATGTAAGCTAAAACGTATTTGTTTGTGAAGTAGGCTAGCTTAAGTGTTGTTTGTGTCATGTGTGTGTGTCTCTGTGTTTAGGCTGACTAGACTCCTCTAATGGATATTTTTCCTAAACAGACAGTCTTTTTGAAGGGACAGCATTGAAGCATCTCTTTCAGCGCTGCCTTGTTCTACACTTAAACGAAAGTCAAGGACAAAGATGAACAGAACACCTTTTCAAGCAGTTGATTTGGTGTAGTTTTCTTTATGTGCACACGAAAGGATGGTGTAAGATTTTTTATAATCCACTCCATCAACAGTATTAAAATACAAGAAGGGCCTATGGGCCCTGGACAAATATAGGGCAAATATAGTGCACTATAAACTGAATAGGTTACCATTTGGGGCAGACACTGCCTATGCGTTCAATGTGACATCATTCACATAGGCTAAACCTTGACAGCCAAAATGGATCTATACCTTTCAGCAGTCGGCAGTCACCGACCCACACAGACAGGAGAAAATTAACTGTGGAAGTTAATAACAGGCTCAGAACAGAGGAAATGAAGTGTCTTGTTGAATCAACATCACCCTGTATGGCGGGTAATGGGGTTGGTCCCGTTCCAAGTTCTATTCAGCTGGAGCTTAAACAGCAAAGTCAAAGGAAAGTGATGGTGCGGCTCCTGAAGAGTGACTAACATTATAAACAGGGCATTGTGACATTCTTTGCTTCAAGCAGCGCTCTTGACAAATTGAATTCGAACAAGTGGCTAATGACTGCCCCTCATGGCTAACAGCGACTGATTGCATTTTCTAAGCAATGGCTCACTCTCCCGTCCAAAACGCTGAAATACTGCCTCAGCAGGACAGCTACCCTATACATTATCCTGATTGCTGTCCTTGACATGAGGACTGTTGTCTGGTGAATGACCAACCTCAATCTTTCTGACACTTGGCTTCTCTGTAGTGTGATGTAGGACAATGATGTAACAAGCCTTGAAGGACTAGAGACATATGATAAGGCAGCTCAATGTGAATATGATGTACACCTGAAAGACAGTGGTTACATAAAGCATGTGACTCCTAGTGTTTCGTACTTTAGCAAATTGCCTTAAGTCTGCAGGAGACCCTGGCTAAATCTAAGACTGAAATGTAATAGCCTTCCTCTTGTGTGTTCTCAACCTGAGCTGTTCATTCAAAGGATATGTTGTGACACAGATCAACACTCATATTGCATGTCACACTGTCCTCTAGTGCTAGGTTACAGTGACAAATGAAAATGCTAAGAATTACAGGTAACCAACAATGATTTAATGTAGAAATGTACAGGAACAGTCTATTGGAAGTAACTACCATACTGAGGGAGAGCTATCTGTTTTAGGTCAGTAGCTAAAACACTGTTTGTGGATAGCTGGGAGTAACACTACAGTGGGGCAAAAAAGTATTTAGTCAGCCACCAATTGTGCAAGTTCTCCCACTTAAAAAGATGAGAGAGGCCTGTAATTTTCATCATAGGTACACTTCAACTGACAGACAAA
Source organism: Oncorhynchus tshawytscha (assembly GCF_018296145.1). NCBI lineage: Eukaryota > Metazoa > Chordata > Actinopteri > Salmoniformes > Salmonidae > Oncorhynchus > Oncorhynchus tshawytscha. The sequence continues at coordinate 14,870,092 of NC_056441.1, read as the reverse complement.
ATGAGGGGGAAAAATCCAGAAAATCACATTGTAGGATTTTTAATGAATTTATTTGCAAATTATGGTGGAAAATGAGTATTTGGTCAATAACAAAAGTTTATCTCAATACTTTGTTATATACCCTTTGTTGACAATGACAGAGGTCAAACGTTTTCTGTAAGTCTTCACAAGGTTTTCACACACTGTTGCTGGTATTTTGGCCCATTCCTCCATGCAGATCTCCTCTAGAGCAGTGATGTTTTGGGGCTGTTGCTGGGCAACACGGACTTTCAACTCCCTCCAAAGATTTTCTATGGGGTTGAGATCTGGAGACTGGCTAGGCCACTCCAGGACCTTGAAATGCTTCTTACGAAGCCACTCCTTCGTTGCCCGACCGGTGTGTTTGGGATCATTGTCATGCTGAAAGACCCAGCCACGTTTCATCTTCAATGCCCTTGCTGATGGAAGGAGGTTTTCACTCAAAATCTCACGATACATGGCCCCATTCATTCTTTCCTTTACATGGATCAGTCGTCCTGGTCCCTTTGCAGAAAAACAGCCCCAAAGCATGATGTTTCCACCCCCATGCTTCACAGTAGGTATGGTGTTCTTTGGACGCAACTCAGCATTCTTTGTCCTCCATATACGACGAGTTGAGTTTTTACCAAAAACGTATATTTTGGTTTCATCTGACCATATGACATTCTCCCAATCTTCTTCTGGATCATCCAAATGGTCTCTAGCAAACTTCAGATGGGCCTGGACATGTACTAGCTTAAGCAGGGGGACACGTCTGGCACTGCACGATTTGAGTCCCAGGCGGGGTAGTGTGTTACTGATGGTAGGCTTTGGTCCCAGCTCTCTGCAAGTCTTTCACTAGGTCCCCCCGTGTGGTTCTGGGATTTTTGCTCACTGTTCTTGTGATCATTTTGACCCCACGGGGTGAGATCTTGCGTGGAGCCCCAGATCGAGGGAGATTATCAGTGGTCTTGTATGGCTTCCATTTCCTAATAATTGCTCCCACAGTTGATTTCTTCAAACCAAGCTGCTTACCTATTGCAGATTCAGTCTTCCCAGCCTGGTGCGGGTCTACAATTTTGTTTCTGGTGTCCTTTGACAGCTCTTTGGTCTTGGCCATAGTGGAGTTTGGAGTGTGACTGTTTGAGGTTGTGGACAGGTGTCTTTTATACTGATAACAAGTTCAAACAGGTGCCATTAATACAGGTAACGAGTGGAGGACAGAGGAGTCTCTTAAAGAAGAAGTTACAGGTCTGTGAGAGCCAGAAATCTTGCTTGTTTGTAGGTGACCAAATACTTATTTTCCACCATAATTTGCAAATGAATGATTAAAATTCCTACAATGTGATTTTCTGGATTTTCTTTCTCATTTTGTCTGTCATAGTTGAAGTGTACCTATGATGAAAATTACAGGCCTCTCATATTTTTAAGTGGGAGAACTTGCACAATTGGTGGCTGACTAAATACTTTTTTGCCCCACTGTATATATTATACATAACTGTACAGTTAGGTGGTTTATTGGTTAACAGTAATGCCAACAACTGTCTGAATGCAGTGAAATGAAATAGCATCCGAGAGCTCTACTAAATTGAGCTTCATACAAATGGAATTATTATACATCTCTGAAGAGAACTTACATTGCTTGAGATCCTGAAGTTCTCCACGAGGCTGAGGTCTGCCATGCTCTTCTGTGGGCTTGTCAGACCCTGTCAACAAGAACAATGATGAAGTTGGTAGCTTACAGCAGACAGGTTTATCTCACTGTATACTGTGTGCAGCAATCAATAGACAAAACGCCCCTTGGCTGAAGTCACACTGGTGAGTTACCGTCTGTGGTGTTGACCTGTAGCCATTATCTGAGTACTAGGTGTTTGTGAAGTGTATGCCAGACTGACATATAGATAGTACTGCATATTATGACTCTGCACATAGCTAGCTAGCTATAGGCAACAAGATACAGATACGTACCTCAAGAATGTCTGTAACTCATAGGCCCTGCTATTCATGTAAGCTAGCTACCTAGTAGCAAGCTGACATTACCTTACTGCAAGGTGAGAACTTGTCCATTGTTTTCGCCTAAATGTTACTTGCTGCTGGCTAATGATAAACGTCTCAGTCACTCAGAGCACGGCTGTACTTTGCAAGCGAGAAAGCTAGCTAGTTAGCTAACATGCTTCTTGCTGGCTAATGATAAACGTCTCAGTCACTCAGAGCACGGCTGTACTTTGCAAGCGAGAAAGCTAGCTAGTTAGCTAACATGCTTCTTGCTGGCTAATGATAAACGTCTCAGTCACTCAGAGCACGGCTGTACCTTGCAAGCGAGAAAGCTAGCTAGTTAGCTAACATGCTTCTTGCTGGCTAATGATAAACGTCTCAGTCACTCAGAGCACGGCTGTACCTTGCAAGCGAGAAAGCTAGCTAGCTAGCTAACATGCTTCCTCCTAAAGGTGCCGTCAATCCAGCAGATTGTAACATCTCTGTAAAAGATACTGTAACCTACCTCGGTGTAAAAATCTTAAGGATGTGAATGATCTTAATTTGAACCCTGTATCTGAATCTTTCAACAACAACAAATATCCTCATGGTTAGGGAGGGATTTAAGTATTCAAGGAAGGGTGCTTTTATCAAAAGCTGAGGGGCTATCTCGTGCATCCTCTTTTTTTCACATATTGACATTCCCAAATCCACTTGCTGTACCTTAGATCGGTTATTGTACAACTTCATGTGGAAAAACAAGCCACATAAGATAAAAAGAGAGGGTTTGTGATGGCAGTCTAAATGTCTTACACTTCACTCTCTTCAATCAGATATCAAAGGTCAACTAGGTTAAAAGGTACATAAAACATCCTCATAGTTTCTGGAATATTATACCTCATTTTGTTTTTCAGAAGTTCGGAGGGCTTAATTTTTTACTACAAAGTCCATATATTGTGGGTAAACTTCCTGTGAAATTGGCGGCTTTTCACAAGCAGGCTTTAATTTTTTTTTCTCTTTTTCACCTTTATTTAACCAGGTAGGCAAGTTGAGAACAAGTTCTCATTTACAATTGCAACCTGGCCAAGAAAGCAAAGCAGTTCGACACATACAACAACACAGAGTTACACATGGAGTAAAAGAAACATACAGTCAATAATACAGTATAAACAAGTCTATATACAATGTGAGCAAATGAGGTGAGATAAGGGAGGTAAAGGCAAAAAAAAGCCATGGTGGCAAAGTAAATACAATATAGCAAGTAAAACACTGGAATGGTAGATTTGCAGTGGAGGAATGTGCAAAGTAGAAATAAAAATAATGGGGAGCAAAGGAGCAAAATAAATAAATAAATACAGTAGGGGAAGAGGTAGTTGTTTGGGCTAAATTATAGATGGGCTATGTACAGGTGCAGTAATCTGGGAGCTGCTCTGACAGCTGGTGCTTAAAGCTAGTGAGGGAGATAAGTGTTTCCAGTTTCAGAGATTTTTGTAGTTCGTTCCAGTCATTGGCAGCAGAGAACTGGAAGGAGAGGCGGCCAAAGGAAGAATTGGTTTTGGGGGTGACCAGAGAGATATACCTGCTGGAGCACGTACTACAGGTGAGTGCTGCTATGGTGACCAGCGAGCTGAGATAAGGGGGGACTTTACCTAGCAGGGTCTTGTAGATGACCTGGAGCCAGTGGTGGGCAATGTGCTGGGCTTTGCTGTATAAACACAACTTTTCACCTCATCAATGTTTTATATGGAACAATGGGTCGATATTGCATAGAAACAAGATGTTATTTTACCGTAACTGCTTCTCGAAAAACGTTGTCCTTTGTCAGCCAATTAATAAATATTAGTGGGACTCTTATTTACGCGGAAAGAATTTGTGGAAAGATACAACTTTGAGGTTTCAAGCAAGGATTATGACACTGTTATTAAAGCTATACCTAGTGGGATAAAAACATTACTTCAGAATAATGCATATTTTGGAATATCTCCAATTGTAAGCGATATTCAGGTGAATGGCATAGGTCTACTAGATACGAAATTAAACCATTTTTTATGAAGGGATATTTTCTACAGGAAGTCTATTCCCTCTGCAATATTTTGTTGGGCTTCATCGTTTGATGTAAACTGGCGTCGTGCTTGGCTCACTCCACACACATTTATGGTGACCAATAAAGTAAAGGAGATCTCCTTTAAGATTATCCACAGATTCTATCCGTGTAATAGCTTGATTTCTAAATATATACCTGATGTTACCAGTGAATGCAGTTTTTGTGAACTAGAAGCTGAATCTATTGATCACTTATTCTGTCATTGTTTATATAGTGAAGTGTTCTGGACTGATGTAAAACTATATCTTGGCCTAAAATTGCATACAACCATTGAAATGTCTACGTTTGACATATTATTTTACTACACAGATTCCACAATTGAACGTGAGTATGTCATAAATCTCTTTTTTTTTATTAGGAATATTTTTCATACGCAAATCAACATTTATGAAGAAAAAGCCCCTTTTCTTTTTTTTATCTGATTTGGAAAACTATTTAGACTTATTAAAACGTATTAAAAAAAAAGTTTTAAAAAATTTATTCGCTACATGTCTGTATTTAAATTGATATGATGTACATTTGTGTTGTTTTTTCTCCTCTTATTTCTTTGTGGAATCCCTCTTTCTGTTATGTTAATGTTTTGCATGTTACTGTTAAATAAAAATGTAATTAAAAACATACTTCCTCCTTCAATGAGACAGCAATCTATATTATAACTGGGATTTTGTTCTGTGGTTTAAATAGACCAAGATCATCGTTACCAAGTATATTGTTATCGGATCAGATGTCAACTGCAGTGCCAGCTAACGTTACACGGCTAACATGCTACGGCTGTGTCAGTGCAAGGCGTTTGACAGGCTTCGGGGACTTTGTTCACTTACCTGCCGGGCCATAACTGACTTTATCTTCTGCATCGTAAAATAACGTTTTGTCCAACAGATAACCGGTTCATTTTAGATGATAATGCTATCAACGTTTCAGCTCCTGCTCTCCGCGAGAGAGAGGCCATGTTAGTCTATCACGTTATTATATCTTGCTAGATGTGGGAAGTGTAGTTCAATGGGTGCTACAGAGCGTGAAGTTTTTTTCTCATGCTGTCAAAAACAGTAATTTGTTTATTTTCTATTGAAGTTTTCTACAAAAAAAATGTGCGTGAAGTTGTTTATTGAATGCTGTTCCAGCAGAGTAGAAGTGAATGCTAACCCACAGGTTTAGAACAAATATACAGATATGTATCTCATTGAAGATCAGGCAATTTCCATTTACTAAAGCCACATACTGTACTGTGCCTCCATTCCTGTGGCTACTGCCGTTCCTGTGGCTACTGCCATTCCTGTGGCTTTCCAGAATTGTAAAGTAGAAGGTTAACTATACAATTTGACTTCAAGGTGTCTCCTGCAACCTCACCTGAACATAATGACAATGACAATAGTAGGCTACTTACTGTAAGTGATGTGGTCTTTTGGTTAGAGACAATTGTCATAAGGCCATAAATAGGTGTGTGTGTGTGTGTGGTAGTAGCCTATCACATAATGCAGCATGTTGATCACGTAGCCTATCTTCCTACAACTCATTAATTAAATAGGATAGTAATTGAATTGCTACAGGCATGTTTAAAAAATCATGGGGTTAATTGAAGAGTTCTTAGAACCCATCATCTCAAGCACCAAACACTATTAGGCCTACCTGGTCCAGTAAAGCCTGGTTTAAAACAACACAACCTAATCTAGTTCCTGCTTAATGACGCTCCAGTATTTCCCTGTCAAATGAAGGTGAGGAGAGGTGCTGCCTCCAGGCACCAGTGCTGTTTGTCATGCAGTTGTATTGAGTGGATCCTCCCGTAAAACATACAGAGAGACAGATGGACTTCCTAACAGTAGCCGACATCATAAAATACACTCTGAATGCAGAATGCATTTGGTCAATATTATAACAAACTCTCCAGTACTTACTGGGGATAAACTAACACACTTGACACAGCTAAAGATGTTCTTGCAGTTGGTCTGCTTTTACCCGAGTCATGAATCTGAATTAAGATTCTCTCTCTCCATCTCCCACCTCGCCACTCTCCCTCTCTCTTCCTCACAAACACACACACACACACACACACTATTCGAGATTATGAGTCAGCAGGAGCAGATGGAAGGCACAGTGCCACATGCTGAACCCTCCTTCTGTCACTCCCTCTCTCTAACCACACCACACCTGTCTAGACCAGATCACACCAGACCAGGCCTATCACATCATATTTAATTATGGAAAGATGCTGCTCTCTTTGAGTCTAATCAAATTGTTATAAATCTTTATTAAAATCCAAAAAGCACATATCTGTATCAGGAAACTGTACGATACTTTGCAGACAGGCAACAGCACACCTGGCATTTCAACCTCCGATGGAGTGTATTTGACAATGTCAAGATAAAAAATGCTACATCAGAAAGAGAGGACCATCATCTGTTTACTTGGGAATAAATAGGACTTATTCAGTAAAACAAAATGTAATTTCTTGGGGGGAAAAAAGAAAGTAATTGCATGCACTGTAGAATAGATGTATTTACATGCTAAAAAATTATGTTTGACAACACAGCCATCAGACAGTATCTTGCTTTCAATGTGATAATTCATTCATACTTGCCCACTTGCCCACTTCCAGAGAGAGAGAGCTTGAAATAGCACAAGAGAAAAATACAGTATATCTTATTCACACATTAAAGCTCTTTGGATTCATCCGTTGATGAATAATGTCCATGGGATTTCAGAGAAGTGATTGGGACTTTGGTGAAGGTATGTACACTTGTCAGGAGGAAAACCTCACTGGAGTTCATTTACACAATGTTTACAATGTTTACTGTGTCCCAAATGGCACCCTATTCCCTATCTAGAAATAGGGCTTTGGTCAAAAATAGTGCATTATACAGAGAATATGGTTCCACTTGGGGACTCAGAAAGTATCTTTAATAATATTCTGGTCTTTAGGCTTCACACTGCTTCAACAGCAGACTTTGGTTAGCCAGGGTGGGAGTTTCAGGGATGTGCCGAATGACATCATAGATGGTGGTATGCAAATCCTGGACAGACTCTAGGTGTGCCAGAGATCTGCTTGATGCCTGGGAAATGAAAACAAACACATTTAGGGACATTACATGTTATAGCAAACGGTGGGGTTGGGAATAGAACCTGGGTAGCACACGTTAAAGGCAAACATGCTACGCATTCCTCCAATAGGGTTAACCCCTATGGGGGGATTGTAACATGGGCTCATTAGCGAGGGTCACAACAATATGAAAGAAGTGTAACAGCAGAAAATTAGGACTTTTGTACCAAGCTGCATTGTTGCAAGACATACAACATACCTGTGTAGATTCCATTTTCCCAGGTATAGAGACAAACTCATAGATGCCAAAGTCTTCAGTTGCATCCTCATGACCTGCAAGTACAATGTAGTTAATAGTTTATATCTTCACCTGTCAATGTTCTATTCTCTCTCCACTTACTTCCTGTTTCTTGTTCCCAGTAGACTATTTGATTTAGTACGTGTCACTTTTGGTTTGGGGAAAACCGAATACTGCCCCACCACAGTTAAATGTATTGAACTCAGTCCACTAAAGCACAGACGAATCCAACTGAAATGTGAAGAGATTACCAACCAAGCTAATGGACAAATATGCCTGCACAAGTCAAACAAGTATGATTACTGTAATTGTTCTATGCTGGTGAAGCTTTTATGAAGAGTATTGTTTGTCTAAGGCTATGTCCACGACACTGCCTAACAACAGGCAGGAATGTAAGGCTATAAGGTATACAGTAAACAGTGCAGCCGGAGTGAGGGGACTTACCTGAACAGTGTGGACGCTTCGGTTCTGTCAAAGGTCTGCATGGTAGAGGCAAATCAACTGGAATTAAACCCATTTACTGGATGTAGGCTACCTAGACAGAGGTCTTTATTCATGTGTAAGCCGGGATCAGTAATGTTCTTACCTGTTATAGATGTTCATGAGAACTGTAAAAGAAACAAGATAAGATGATACTTTTTGGTCTTCATCAATAACACAAATGACATAGAGAGTCATGCTCTTCATCAATAACACAAATGATATAGAGAGTCATGCTCTTCATCAATAACACAAATGATATAGAGAGTCATGCTCTTCATCAATAACAGAAATTATATAGAGAGTCATGCTCTTCATCAATAACACAAATGATATAGAGAGTCATGCTCTTCATCAATAACACAAATGATATAGAGAGTCATGCTCTTCATCAATAACAGAAATTATATAGAGAGTCCTGCTCTTCATCAATAACACAAATGATATAGAGAGTCATGCTCTTCATCAATAACAGAAATGATATAGAGAGTCAGAAGACATTATTTTCTCCTATATCCTGTTTCAGTTTGACATAGCATTTGCAGATAATTTACATTTACTGTACTGTGATCAAACTTTAAAATCTAGTGTCTACAGTAGTAGTGTGTGTTCTGTGGTCACAGTTACTGCTGTCACCCTGAGACTTATAAAGTGGGCCGTAACATCTACCTCTCTTGGGATGATGACAGGTCTTTATGAAGTAGACCAGTAACATACAGCCAGTAATGAACAGACAGGACAGAGTGATGGCAGCCAGAGGAGAGAATGAGTTGTTCTCCTGGACATAGCTCTCCTTTCCTACAAATAAAAGAGAATAACTCTACATTCAGAAAAACATTTTAAAACTTAGACAGAGCCGATTTCCCAGACACTGATTAAGCCTAATCCTGGACTAAAAAGCTAGCTATTGTATTTAATAGAGATTTTTTTTAATGAAATGCTTTTTAGTCATGGACTAGGCTTAATCTGTGACTGAGAAACAGGCCCTGCAGGTATTGTGACTAAATGCTACACATTGGGGAATAGAGTCCAAGCTAAGAGTAAACTTGTCAACTCAGACCTGGTGGACAGTTAGTAAGTTTAGTTTGTTCATAACATTTTTAGATACTTCTCAATAGATTATATTTTCAACAATGTCACTTGCTATACAGTAGCCAAGATTGTGTGTATGTTTGCCCATTTGGAGACTGAAACCACCTACACATAGAAACTCCACACATGCAGTAAAACGTGGTCAACAATGAGACCAGCTGTTATTTCTCTCTGTTTACTCTCCTATGGAGCCAGTGGACTTTTACACAGGCCAGGCACATAGCAACTGAGAAGAAATACAATATGTATGATTCACTGTGTGTAGGTGAATTACCTGGCTCTGTTCTAAAGGTACCTTTGGACTATCTGCACTCAAGGCTACTGCTCACATTTGGAAAAGGTTACAGTATACACACCATTTAGGTTTCAAATGTCAGTAACATTTGTCCCTTTGTCCCTCTGACAGCACACCTCATCTTCTCCTCTTCCTCACCTTGGTACTTTATGGCATGATAAGGTGCACAGTGGGTACCCAGACCTGATTCTCAGTCCCACCTACGCTACATCAGCAACCCAGGCCAGAGTGTGTGTGTGCGTGCGTGCGTGTGTGTGTGTGTTCCCAGTCCCTCCTTCGTTCCCTCCAGCACACCAGGACAGCAGCCCAGCTCTACCCACCTGTCCCCAGGCTGGCCACCACCAGGGTGAACTGGGTCTCATCCTGCTTCTGGGTCACATTGTTATACGCCCTGCACAGGAACTCCTCGGCCTGGGCCAGCTTGTATGAGGTGACCTCCAGGCGCAGTCCCACAGTGATGACCTCAGTGGCGTTGTTGGTCTTAGAGATCCACATACAGCTGTTGGGAGGGTTGGAGTCGGCCTGACAGTCGAAGAACACCAGCTCACCAGGGTTCACTGTGAAGACCTCCCCGGTCCTCAGGCCATGGTCAGACTTTACAGCCAGGTTGTAAGGACCATCTGGAAGATATCAGAGGGGCTCACATTGTCACAAACACTATAATCAACTTCAAACTCTATTGGGACTGTGGTAAACCTAGGATCCGTTGGCAGCTAAGATGAATTGTTTGATCATCAATAATTCAGAATCTCATTAACTGAGTAAACATGTCGCCCTATTGTAAGGCTGCTTTTGGCTCTTCTCCACTAAAATTCAAAAAACACTCGCACATCTGAGCTATCTTTGTTTCAGGTGCGTGGTAACAGTAGAGTAATATGAGAAAAAAGAAGAAGCCCACACACTGCTCTTGCTAGTATCACTACTCTTTATTAAGCTTTACGCCACTACAAATCAGGTTACAAGACATAGAGTGGTTTCACTGCTACAGGGATGAGTGGTAGTCCAGGTCTTCTCACGTCCTTTAGCTGAACAGGTGGCAATTACTGTATTTTGATTTATTTTTGCCATCAGAGTGTCCGCCTGAAGCAACGCCATATGGCCGCTCAAACATTCAGGTTCTAGCGAAGGCGTTTTGCCATTGTGAAATGGCCGTCATATATTGAAAACAAAGCTGACATTAGAGCTGTGTGCCTCAGTTGCTAGGATATGCTACTAGTCACTGTGGTCATCACATTAGCTTGCACATCGGGTTTGTTGATATGAAAACAAACTGGACGTATTAGATGGGGGCCTATAATGAAACCTCATATCCTCAAAAATGACAATGGCGATGTGACACTGAAATGGCTTAGGGAAGTGCTTCTCAAAGTCGGGCCTAGGGATCATTGGGGTCCTCCTTAGTAAGATGAAGAATAACCATGTATCAACGAAATAACATCTGTCAATTATTTGTAATTATCTTCTCTCAGTTTCTGCCTGTCTCTGCAATTCCAACTTGAAGTGTGTTGTCAGCAGCCATCAGCGTAATATACTCATTTATATAACTGCTGATAGAAATACACAATAGGATAATAAACTCTACCTGTATGAGCAATAATGTAGAAGGTAATGTGATATTACAGCTACATGGGTGTTACATTAGATGTTAAGACAAAGAGGTCCCATCTAATGAATCCCTTTCCTCTGACTACATCTATAAATACAACCATTAAGAACTGCATTTATCATAATGGAACTGTTTTGACGTACTGCAACATTTGTTGTCTTGTTGGAAGATAACATTTTCAACTGTAGGACGGGCTAATGTCCAACCATATTATATGTCAACAACCTCCAACAATCTCCAAACCTGCCAGGACCAGCCTGGTTTCATTAACGCAACAGCATCACGATAGCGAAACTGCAACGATAGTATCGCCACAGAACACTGGACGTCTGTCAGACATGCAAATGCCATATCTGCACAGTGTGTGCCCAGGGGTGGTATGGATTTACATACTGAGATTACTCATAGAAGGCCAGGACGATGTCAAGTCTTTGTACTTCTTTAAAATGGGGAAAATAAAGTATGAGAAGTTGCCATTAATTTCCTTCCCCAACCAACAGTGTGCTGTTTTAGACAGACCAACATGGGTGTTCTGTTTTAGACAGAGGAACAGGGGTGTGCTGTTTTAGACAGACCAACAGTGGTGTGCTGTTTTAGAGAGACCAACAGGGGTGTGCTGTTTTAGAGAGACCAACAGAGGTGTGCTGTTTTAGACAGACCAACAGTGGTGTGCTGTTTTAGACAGACCAACAGGGGTGTGCTGTTTTAGACAGACCAACAGGGGTGTGCTGTTTTAGACAGACCAACAGGGGTGTGCTGTTTTAGACCAACGGGGGTGTGCTGTTTTAGACAGACCAACAGGGGTGTGCTGTTTTAGACAGACCAACAGGGGTTTGCTGTTTTAGACCAACAGGGGTGTGCTGTTTTAGACAGACCAACAGGGGGGTGTGCTGTTTTAGACAGACCAACAGGGGTGTGCTGTTTTAGACCAACAGGGGTGTGCTTTTAAGACAGACCAACAGGGGGGGTGTGCTGTTTTAGACAGACCAACATGGGTGTGCTGTTTTAGACAGACCAACAGGGGTGTGCTGTTTTAGACAGACCAACAGGGGTGTGCTGTTTTAGACAGACCAACAGGGGTGTGCTGTTTAGACAGACCAACAGGGGTGTGCTGTTTAGACAGACCAGACAGTGGTGTGCTGCTTTAGACAGACCAACAGTGGTGTGCTGTTTTAGACAGACCAACAGTGGACCAACAGGGGTGTGCTGTTTTAGACAGACCAACAGGGGTGAGTTGTTTTAGACCAATAGGGGTGTGCTGTTTTAGACAGACCTACAGTACTTACAGAATACATTAAGGTCCAGGGTGTGGCTCTGTCTCTGGCTGATGTGGTTCCTGGCCAGGCAGCGGTACTGTCCAATGTCCTTCTTCCTCACAGGATTCATCACCAGAGTAGAGTTATCCTGTGAGAACTGATGGCGATCACTAGCATCTAGGGGCATGTTGTTCCTCAGCCACTGGTACTGAACCCTGGTCCCGTTCTCCACCCAGCAGGTCCACGTCACGTTCTCCTTGTCCTCAACAACTGTAGAAGATGGGGTCTTCCTGATAACAGGAGTGGACACGGGTACTGGAGAAGGGGAGAGATAGAACAGTGAGTATGCTGATGAAAGAAACAGTATTGTAATGCAGTCCGTTAAACTATTTACCGGAAAGGTCTTTAAGTCTTTCGAAGTACATGGCAATTGGATTGATGCAGCCAGGCCGAAATGTTCCATACATGCAACATTCCACAATGATCTGCCTATGTACACAACATATATAAGATGTATAGCTCGTCAATCAATGATGTAAAAATAGAGATTGACATAAGATTCTCTGGTGTCCACCACCAACTCACCATCTACAGTGACATGGATGGTCCTCTCGACCCTGACGAGCTCCTGTCTCTGGGGGAAGTGAATATCCAGGTCCAGGTGATAGTCCCCCTCCGCCGCCTCGTCCAGCCTGGGGATCAGGAGAGAGGCGTTGGGGGGCTGGAAAAAGAAGCGGCTCCTGTGTCTCATGGAGGCCACCATGATGGCTGAATGGTTGTGGAAGGTCACCAGGAGGGTTTTGGGGCCCCCCGGCCGGGTCTGGTACCAGCTGCCCTGGATCTCAACATCCTCATTTTGAAAGTGAGTCTCCACGGAGAGGAGGAGGGACTTCCCTTTGACGCCATTGAGCACGGACGGAATGTGGACGAACTCTGAGTTTACTTCTGAGGAGGGAGGGAAGGATGGGGTGAGAGAGAGTATTATAGAGGAGTAAAGGAAGGTGTGAGAGAGTATTATAGAGGAGGGAAGGAAGGGGTGAGAGAGAGTATTATAGAGGAGGTAAGGAAGGGGTGAGAGAGTATTATAGAGGAGGGAAGGGGTGAGAGAGAGTATTATAGAGGAGGGAAGGAAGGGGTGAGAGAGAGTATTATAGAGGAGGGAAGGAAGGGGTGAGAGAGTATTATAGAGGAGGGAAGGGGTGAGAGAGAGTGTTATAGAGGGAAGGAGCAAGAGAGTGAGCTATAGAGAGAGAAAGAAATTAACAAATTAGTCTCCACGGAGAGGAGGAGGGACTTCCCTTTGACGCCATTGAGCACGGACGGAATGTGGACGAACTCTGAGTTTACTTCTGAGGAGGGAGGGAAGGAAGGGGTGAGAGAGAGTATTATAGAGAAGGGAAGGAAGGGGTGAGAGAGTATTATTGAGGAGGTAAGGAAGGGGTGAGAGAGAGTATTATAGAGGAAGGAAAGGGTGAGAGAGTATTATTGAGGAGGTAAGGAAGGGGTGAGAGAGAGTATTATAGAGGAAGGAAGGGGTGAGAGAGTATTATTGAGGAGGTAAGGAAGGGGTGAGAGAGAGTATTATAGAGGAAGGAAGGGGTGAGAGAGAGTATTATAGAGGAGGGAAGGAAGGGGTGAGAGAGAATATTATAGAGGAGGGAAGGAAGGGGTGAGAGAGAGTATTATAGAGAAGGGAAGGAAGGGGTGAGAGAGTATTATTGAGGATTGAGCAGGAGAGATTATTGAGGAGGTAAGGAAGGGGTGAGAGAGAGTATTATAGAGGAAGGAAGGGGTGAGAAGGTATTATAGAGGAGGGAAGGGGTGAGAGAGAGTATTATAGAGGAGGGAAGGAAGGGGTGAGAGAGTATTATAGAGGAGGGAAGGAAGGGGTGAGAGAGAGTATTATAGAGGAGGGAAGGAAGAGAGAGTATTATAGAGGAGGGAAGGAAGGGGTGAGAGAGTATTATAGGAGGAGGAGGGAAGGGGTGAGAGGGGTGAGGAAGAGAGAGAGTGTTATAGAGGAAGGAAGGAAGGGGTGAGAGAGATTATAGAGGAGGGAAGGAAGGGGTGAACAAAGTATTATAGAGGAGGAAGGAAGGGAGTGGAGTATTATAGAGGAGGAGGAAGGTTGATTATAGACGGACGGAATATGGAGGGAACTCTGAGAGTATTATGAGGAGGAGGGAAGGAAGGGGTGAGAGAGAGTATCCACGGAGGAGGAAGGGGAGAGAGAGGAGGAAGGGGTGAGAGAGTATTATAGAGGAGGAAGGAAGGGGTGAGAGAGAGTATTATAGAGGGAAGGAAGGGGTGAGAGAGTATTATAGAGGAGGGAAGGAAGGGGTGAGAGAGTATTATAGAGGAAGGAAGGAAGGGGTAGAGAGTATTATAAGGAAGGGGTGAGAGAGTATTATAGAGGAGAGGAAGGAAGGGGTGAGAGAGTATTATAGAAGGAAGGAAGGGGTGAGAGAGAGTATTATAGAGGAGGGTGAGAGAGTATATAGAGGAAGGAAGGGGTGAGAGAGTATTATAGAGGAAGGAAGGAAGGAAGGGGTGAGAGAGAGTATTATAGAGGAAGGGAAGGAAGGGGTGAGAGAGTATTATAGAGAAGGGAAGGAAGGGGTGAGAGAGAGTATTATAGAGGAGGAAGGAAGGGGTGAGAGAGAGTATTATGGAAGGAGGAGAGAGAGTATTATAGAGAAGGAAGGGGTGAGAGAGTATTATAGAGGGAAGGAGGGGTTAGTATTATAGAGAAGGGAAGGAAGGGTGTGAGAGAGTATTATAGAGGAGGGAAGGGGTGAGAGAGTATTATAGAGGAGGGAAGGAAGGGTGAGAGAGAGTATTATAGAGGAAGGGAAGGAAGGGGTGAGAGAGTATTATAGAGAAGGGAAGGAAGGGGTGAGAGAGTATTATAGAGGAGGTAAGGAAGGGGAGAGAGAGTATTATAGAGGAAGGAAGGGGTGAGAGAGTATTATAGGAGGAAGGGGTGAGAGAGGTATTATAGAGGAAGGAAAGGGTGAGAGAGTATTATAGAGGAAGGGAAGGAAGGGGGAGAGTATTATTGAGGAGGTAAGGAAGGGGTGAGAGAGAGTATTATAGAGGAAGGAAGGGGTGAGAGAGTATTATAGAGGAGGGAAGGAAGGGGTGTATTATAGAGGAAGAAGGGGTATTATAGAGGAAGGAAGGGGTGAGAGAGTATTATAGAGGAGGGAAGGAAGGGGTGAGAGAGAGGAAGGAAGGGGTGAGAGAGAGTATTATAGAGGAGGAAGGAAGGGGTGAGAGAGTATTATAGAGGAGGGAAGGAAGGGGTGAGAGAGTATTATAGAGGAGGAAGAGGGGTGAGGGTATTATAAGGAAGGGGTGAGAGAGTATTATAGAGGAGGGAAGGAAGGGGAGAGAGAGTATTATAGAGGAGGGAAGGAAGGGGTGAGAGAGTATTATAGAGGAGGGAAGGAAGGGGTGAGAGAGAGTATTATAGAGGAAGGAAGGAAGTGAGAGAGAGTATTATAGAGGAGGGAAGGAAGGGGTGAGAGAGTATTATTATAGAGGAGGAAGGAAGGGGTGAGAGAGTATTATAGAGGAGGAAGGAAGGGGTGAGAGAGTATTATAGTGAGAAGGAAGGGGTGAGAGAGTATTATAGAGGAAGGAAGGGGTGAGAGAGAGTATTATAGAGGAGGAAGGAAGGGGTGAGAGAGTATTATAGAGAAGGAGAAGGAAGGGGGAGGGTGAGAGAGTATTATAGAGGAAGGGAAGGAAGGGGGTGAGAGAGAGTATTATAGAGGAGGGAAGGAAGGGGTGAGAGAGAGTATTATAGAGGAGGAAGGAAGGGGTGAGAGAGTATTATAGAGGAGGGAAGGAAGGGGTGAGAGAGTATTATAGAGAAGGGAAGGAAGGGGTGAGAGAGTATTATAGAGGAAGGGAAGGAAGGGGTGAGAGAGAGTATTATAGAGGAAGGGGAAGGGGTGAGAGAGAGTATTATAGAGGAGGGAAGGAAGGGGTGAGAGAGTATTATAGAGAAGGGAAGGAAGGGGTGAGAGAGTATTATAGAGGAAGGGGTGAGAGAGGAAGGAAGGAAGGGGTGAGAGAGAGTATTATAGAGGAGGGAAGGAAGGGGTGAGAGAGTATTATAGAGGAGGAAGGAAGGAGAGAGAAGGAAGTATTATAGAGAAGGAAGGAAGGGGTGAGAGAGTATTATAGAGGAGGAAGGAAGGGGTGAGAGAGTATTATAGAGTATTATGAGAGAGAGAGGAAGGAAGGGGTGAGAGAGTATTATAGAGGAGGGAAGGAAGGGGTGAGAGAGAGTATTATTATAGAGGAAGGGTGAAGGAGAGGGGTGAGAGAGTATTATAGAGGAAGAAGGAAGGAAGGGGGTGAGAGAGTATTATAGAGGGAAGGAAGGGGTGAGAGAGTATTATAGAGGAAGGAAGGAAGTATTATAGAGGAAGGGGTGAGAGAGTATTATAGAGAAGGAAGGAAGGAAGGAAGGTGAGAGAGTATTATAGGAAGGAGAGGAAGGAAGGGGTGAGAGAGTAGTATTAGAGGAGGGAAGGAAGGGGGAAGAGTATTATAGAGGAGGAAGGGTGAGAGAGTATTATAGAGGAGGGAAGGAAGGGGTGAGAGAGTATTATAGAGGAGGGAAGGAAGGGGTGAGAGAGAGTATTATAGAGGAGGGAAGGAAGGGGTGAGAGAGTATTATAGAGGAGGGAAGGAAGGGGAGTATTATAGAGAGAGAGAGTATTATAGAGAAGGGAAGGAAGGGGTGAGAGAGTATTATAGAGGAGGGAAGGAAGGGGTGAGAGAGTATTATAGAGGAGGAAGGAAGGGGTGAGAGAGAGTATTATAGAGGAGGAAGGAAGGGGTGAGAGAGTATTATAGAGGAAGGAAGGGGTGAGAGAGTATTATAGAGGAGGGAAGGAAGGGGGTGAGAGAGTATTATAGAGAGGGAAGGAAGGGGTGAGAGAGTATTATAGAGGAGGAAGGAAGGGGTGAGAGAGTATTATAGAGGAAGGAAGGGGTGAGAGAGAGTATTATAGAGGAGGAAGGAAGGGGTGAGAGAGTATTATAGAGGAGGGAAGGAAGAGGGGAAGAGAGAGTATTATAGAGAGGAAGGAAGGGGTGAGAGAGTATTATAGAGGAGGAAGGAAGGGGTGAGAGAGTATTATAGAGGAGGGAAGGAAGGGGGTGATAGAGTATTATAGAGGAGGAAGGAAGGGGTGAGAGAGTATTATAGAGGAGGAAGGAAGGGTGAGAGAGAGGAAGGGGGTGAGAGAGTATTATAGAGGAAGGAAGGAAGGGGTGAGAGAGTATTATAGAGGAAGGAAGGAAGAGAGAGGGTAGAGGAGAAGAGTATTATAGAGGAGGAAGGAAGGGGAGAGAGAGTATTATAGAGGAAGGGAGAATAGAGGAAGGGGGTGAGAGAGAGTATTATAGAGGAGGGAAGGAAGGGGTGAGAGAGTATTATAGAGGAGGGAAGGAAGGGGTGAGAGAGTATTATAGGAAGGAAGGGGTGAAGAGAAGGGGGAAGGAAGGGTGAGAGAGTATTATAGAGGAGGGAAGGAAGGGGTGAGAGAGTATTATAGAGGAGGGAAGGAAGGGGTGAGAGAGTATTATAGAGGAGGAAGGAAGGGGTGAGAAGAGTATTATAGAGGAGGGAAGGGGGTGAGAGAGTATTATAGAGGAGGGAAGGAAGGGGTGAGAGAGAGTATTATAGAGGAAGGAATGAGAGAGTATTATAGAGGAGGAAGGAAGGGGTGAGAGAGTATTATAGAGGAGGGAAGGAAGGGGAGAGAGAGTATTATAGAGGAGGGAAGGAAGGGGTGAGAGAGAGTATTATAGAGGAAGGTGAAGGTATTATAGAGGAGGGAAGGGGTGAGAGAGAGTATTATAGAGGAGGGAAGGAAGGGGTGAGAGAGAGTATTATAGAGGAGGGAAGGAAGGGGTGAGAGAGTATTATAGAGGATAGGAAGGGGTGAGAGAGTATTATAGAGGAGGAAGGAAGGGGTGAGAGAGAGTATTATAGAGGAGGGAAGGAAGGGGTGAGAGAGAGTATTATAGAGGAGGAAGGAAGGGGTGAGAGAGTATTATAGAGAGGGAAGGAAGGGGTGAGAGAGTATTATAGAGGAAGGGAAGGAAGGGGTATAGAGAGAGAGTATTATAGAGAGGAAGGAAGGAGAGTATTATAGAGGAGGGAAGGAAGAGAGAGTATTATAGAGGAAGGAAGGGTGAGAGAGAGTATAGAGGATGGAAGAAGGAGTATTATAGAGGAAGGAAGGGGTGAGAGAGTATTATAGAGGAAGGGAAGGAAGGGGTGAGAGAGAGTATTATAGAGAAGGGAAGGAAGGGGTGAGAGAGTATTATAGAGGAGGAAGAGGGTGAGAAGGGAAGGAAGGGGTGAGGAGTATTATAGAGAAGGAAGGAAGGGTGAGAGAGTATTATAGAGGAGGAAGGAAGAGGGTAGAGGAGGAAGGTGAGAGAGTATTATAGAGGAGGGAAGGAAGGGGTGAGAGAGTATTATAGAGGAGGGAAGGAAGGGGGTGAAGAGAGTATTATAGAGGAGGGAAGGAAGGGGTGAGAGAGAGTATTATAGAGGAAGGAGGAAGGAAGGGGTGAGAGAGTATTATTATAGAGAGAAGGAAGGAAGGGGTGAGAGAGTATTATAGAGGAGGGAAGGAAGGTGAGAGAGAGTATTATAGAGGAGGGAAGGAAGGGGTGAGAGAGAGTATTATAGAGGAAGGGGTGAGAGAGAGTATTAAGAGGGGTGAGAGAGTATTATAGAGGATGGAAGGAAGGGGTGAGAGAGTATTATAGAGGAAGGAAGGGGTGAGAGAGTATTATAGAGGAAGGAAGGGGTGAGAGAGTATTATAGAGGAGGGAAGGAAGGGGTGAGAGAGAGTATTATAGAGGAGGAAGGGTGAGAGAGTATTATAGAGGAGGGAAGAAGAGTATTATAGAGGAAGGAAGGGGTGAGAGAGTATTATAGAGGAGGGAAGGAAGGGGTGAGAGAGTATTATAGAGAGGGAAGGAAGGGGTGAGAGAGTATTATAGAGGAAGGAAGGGGTGAGAGAGTATTATAGAGGAGGGAAGGAGAGGGGGAAGGAAGGGTGAGAGAGAGTATTATAGAGGAGGGAAGGAAGGGGTGAGAGAGTATTATAGAGGAGGGAAGGAAGGGGTGAGAGAGTATTATAGAGGAGGGAAGGAAGGGGTGAGAGAGTATTATAGAGGAAGGAAGGAAGGGTATTATGAGAGAGAGTATTATAGAGGAGGGAAGGGGTGAGAGAGTATTATAGAGGAGGGAAGGAAGGGGTGAGAGAGTATTATAGAGGAAGGAAGAAGGGGGAAGGAAGGAGGGAAGGAAGGGGTGAGAGAGTATTATAGAGGATGGAAGGAAGGGGTGAGAGAGTATTATAGAGGAGGAAGGAAGGGGTGAGAGAGAGTATTATAGAGAGGAAGGAAGGGGTGAGAGAGTATTATAGAGGAGGGAAGGAAGGGGTGAGAGAGTATTATAGAGGAGGGAAGGAAGGGGTGAGAGAGTATTATAGAGGAGGGAAGGAAGGGGTGAGAGAGTATTATAGAGGAAGGAAGGGGGAGAGAGTATTATAGAGGAAGGGGGTGAGAGAGTATTATAGAGAGGGAAGGAAGGGGTGAGAGAGTATTATAGAGGAGGGAAGGAAGGGGTGAGAGAGTATTATAGAGGAAGGAAGGGGTGAGAGAGAGTATTATAGAGGAGGAAGGGAAGGGGTGAGAGAGTATTATAGAGGAGGGAAGGAAGGGGTGAGAGAGTATTATAGAGGAGGGAAGGAAGGGGTGAGAGAGTATTATAGAGGAGGGAAGGAAGGGGTGAGAGAGAGTATTATAGAGGAGGAAGGAAGGGGTGAGAGAGTATTATAGAGGAGGAAGGAAGGGGTGAGAGAGTATTATAGAGGAGGGAAGGAAGGGGGGTATTATAGAGGAGGGAGAGGGAGTATTATAGAGGAGGGGAAGGAAGAGGAAGGAAGGGGTGAGAGTATTATAGAGGAGGGAAGGAAGGGGTGAGAGAGAGTATTATAGAGGAGGAAGGAAGGGGTGAGAGAGTATTATTAGTATTATAGGAGGAGGAAGAAGGGTGAGAGAGAGTATTATAGAGGAGGAAGGAAGGGGTGAGAGAGTATTATAGAGGAGGGAAGGAAGGGGTGAGAGAGTATTATAGAGGAAGGAAGGAAGGGTGAGAGAGAGTATTATAGAGGAGGAAGGAAGGGGTGAGAGAGAGTATTATAGAGGAGGGAAGGAAGGGGTGAGAGTATTATAGAGGAGGGAAGGAAGGGGTGAGAGAGTATTATAGAGGAGGGAAGGAAGGGGTGAGAGAGTATTATAGAGGAGGGAAGGAAGGGGTGAGAGAGAGTATTATAGAGGAGGGAAGGAAGGGGTGAGAGAGTATTATAGAGGAGGGAAGAGAGAGTATTATAGAGAGGAAGGAAGGGGTGAGAGTATTATAGAGGAGGAAGGAAGGGGTGAGAGAGAGTATTATAGAGGTATTATAGAGGAGGGAAGGAAGGGGTGAGAGAGAGTATTATAGAGGAGGGAAGGAAGGGGTGAGAGAGAGTATTATAGAGGAGGGAAGGAAGGGGTGAGAGAGTATTATAGAGGAGGGAAGGAAGGGGTGAGAGAGAGTATTATAGAGGAGGAAGGAAGGGGGTGAGAGAGTATTATAGAGGGAAGGAAGGAAGGGGTGAGAGGAAGGAAGGGGTGAGAGAGAGTATTATAGAGGGAAGGAAGGAAGAGAGAGAGAGTATTATAGAGAAGGGAAGGAAGGGGTATAGAGGAGAGGGGTTAGAGAGTATTATAGAGAAGGAAGGAAGGGTGAGAGAGAGTATTATAGAGAGGAAGGAAGGGGTGAGAGAGAGTATTATAGAGGAAGGAAGGAAGGGGTGAGAGAGTATTATAGAGAGGGAAGGAAGGGGGAGAGAGTATTATAGAGGAAGGAAGGGGTGAGAGAGTATTATAGAGAAGGGAAGAAGGGGTGAGAGAGTATTATAGAGAAGGGAAGGAAGGGGTGAGAGAGAGTATTATAGGAAGAAGGAAGGAAGGGGTGAGAGAGTATTATAGAGGAGGGAAGGAAGGGGTGAGAGAGTATTATAGAGAAGGGAAGGAAGGGGTGAGAGAGAGTATTATAGAGGAGGGAAGGAAGGGGTGAGAGAGTATTATAGAGAGGGAAGGAAGGGGTGAGAGAGTATTATAGAGGAGGGAAGGAAGGGGTGAGAGAGTATTATAGAGGAGGGAAGGAAGGGGTGAGAGAGTATTATAGAGGGGAAGGAAGGGGTGAGAGAGAGTATTATAGAGGAAGGAAGGAAGGGTGAGAGAGTATTATAGAGGAGGGAAGGAAGGGGTGAGAGAGTATATAGAGGAGGAAGGAAGGGGTGAGAGAGTATTATAGAGGAGGAAGGGGTGAGAGAGTATTATAGAGGAAGGAAGGGGTGAGAGAGTATTATAGAGGAGGGAAGGAAGGGGTGAGAGAGTATTATAGAGGAAGGAAGGGGTGAGAGAGTATTATAGAGGAGGAAGGAAGGGGTGAGAGAGTATTATAGAGGATGGAAGGAAGGGGTGAGAGAGAGTATTATAGAGGAGGGAAGGAAGGGGTGAGAGAGAGTATTATAGAGATGGGAAGGAAGGGGTGAGAGAGTATTATAGAGGAGGGAAGGAAGGGGTGAAGAGAGTATTATAGAGATGGAAGGAAGGGGTGAGAGAGTATTATAGAGGAGGGAAGGAAGGGGTGAGAGAGAGTATTATAGAGAAGGAAGGAAGGGGTGAGAGAGGCTGTATTATAGAGGAGGGAAGGAAGGGGTGAGAGAGAGTATTATAGAGAAGGGAAGGAAGGGGTGAGAGAGTATTATAGAGGAGGGAAGGAAGGGGTGAGAGAGTATTATAGAGAAGGGAAGGAAGGGGTGAGAGAGAGTATTATAGAGGAGGGAAGGAAGGGGTGAGAGAGTATTATAGAGAAGGGAAGGAAGGGGTGAGAGAGAGTATTATAGAGGAGGGAAGGAAGGGGTGAGAGAGTATTATAGAGGAGGGAAGGAAGGGGTGAGAGAGTATTATAGAGAAGGGAAGGAAGGGGTGAGAGAGTATTATAGAGGAAGGAAGGAAGGGGTGAGAGAGTATTATAGAGGAGGTAAGGAAGGGGTGAGAGAGAGTATTATAGAGGAGGGAAGGGGTGAGAGAGTATTATAGAGGAGGGAAGGAAGGGGTGAGAGAGAGTATTATAGAGGAAGGAAGGGGTGAGAGAGAGTATTATAGAGGAGGTAAGGAAGGGGTGAGAGAGTATTATAGAGGATGGAAGGAAGGGGTGAGAGAGAGTATTATAGAGGAGGGAAGGAAGGGGTGAGAGAGAGTATTATAGAGAAGGGAAGGAAGGGGTGAGAGACTGTATTATAGAGGAGGGAAGGAAGGGGTGAGAGAGAGTATTATAGAGAAGGGAAGGAAGGGGTGAGAGAGTATTATAGAGGAGGGAAGGAAGGGGTGAGAGAGTGTTATAGAGGAGGTAAGGAAGGGGTGAGAGAGTATTATAGAGGAAGGAAGGGGTGAGAGAGTATTATAGAGGAGGGAAGGACGGGGTGAGAGAGTATTATAGAGGAGGGAAGGAAGGGGTGAGAGTATTATAGAGGAGGGAAGGAAGGGGTGAGAGAGTGTTATAGAGGAGGTAAGGAAGGGTGAGAGAGTATTATAGAGGAGGTAAGTAAGGGGTGAGAGAGTATTATAGAGGAAGGAAGGGGTGAGAGAGTATTATAGAGGAGGGAAGGACGGGGTGAGAGAGTATTATAGAGGAGGGAAGGAAGGGGTGAGAGAGTGTTATAGAGGAGGTAAGGAAGGGGTGAGAGAGTATTATAGAGGAAGGAAGGGGTGAGAGAGTATTATAGAGGAGGGAAGGACGGGGTGAGAGAGTATTATAGAGGAGGGAAGGAAGGGGTGAGAGAGTGTTATAGAGGAAGGACGGGGTGAGAGAGTATTATAGAGGAGGGAAGGAAGGGGTGAGAGAGAGTGTTATAGAGGGAAGGAGCAAGAGAGTGAGCTATAGAGAGAGAAAGAAATTAACAAATTAGTCTCAGAGTGTGGACTCTATCACACTAAAAACAAATACAAAGATTCCAGTTTGTGTACCTCTTCATTTGTTGGGCCATTGTGTTTTCTACCTTAAAGCCTGCAATGTTTCTCATTAGATGTACATAGTGGTATATGTTTCTGAGTGCTGATTTAGGATCAGTTTTGCCTTCTTGATCATAATGAATAAGATTATATGGACAGGCACCCCTGCTCCAAGATGCTTTATGAATAAGGGCCCTGATCTTTTCATTCAAATCAAATCAAATGTATTTTTATAGCCCTTCTTACATCAGCTGATATCTCAAGGTGCTGTACAGAAACCCAGCCTAAAACCCCGAACAGCAAGCAATGCAGGTGTAGAAGCACGGTGGCTATGAAAAACTCCCTAGAAAGGCCAAAACCTAGGAAGAAACCTAGAGAGGAACCAGGCTATGTGGGGTGGCCAGTCCTCTTCTGGCTGTGCCGGGTGGAGATTATAACAGAACATGGCCAAGATGTTCAAATGTTCATAAATGACCAGCATGGTCAAATAATAATAATCACAGTAGTTGTCAAGGGTGCAACAAGTCAGCACCTCAGGAGTAAATGTCAGTTGGCTTTTCATAGCCGATCATTGAGAGTATCTCTACCACTCCTAGAGAGTTGAAAACAGCAGGATTTGGACAGGTAGCACGGAACAGGTCAGGGTTCCATAGCCGCGGGCAGAACAGTTGAAACTGGAGCAACAGCACGGCCAGGTGGACTGGGGACAGCAAGGAGTCATCATGCCAGGTAGTCCTGAGGCATGGTCCTAATTAACATGAAAAGTAAAGATGGCAGTCTACGTCTCTTCATGCTGCGCTTCATAGAGCAGAAAGAATAAGTTAGACTGAGATACGTTTACATGATTGACACATCTGTGGCATACTATCATTCCATTTACTTTATCCAGAACTCTGTCCTGAAACTGAGGTAAGCAAATATTAACCCAATTCTTAGAGCCAATGACAAGCCTGGTGTCTTGTTACTACTAACTGGTATTAAAGCAAACATCCTTAAGCTGTATGATGTAGCCGTTGAATATTGTACACTGACTTTGCTCTGTTTACATTACGGTAGCAAGCAGTTCCCACACTGATAACTGACAGAAAAACAAACACCTTTGAGTTACGACATCCAATAGAAAATGGACTCTGTTAATGAACTGACATTTACTGTCATTAGGTTTGGTGTCTTCAACATTGTCTTTCTTTCTCAAAATAACAAACAAAAAGTTTTGCAGCTATTTTGCCAAAGGCAGGGTTGGGTTTCTACGATTAGGAAGGGACTGGGTGATGTCATAAGTGTGTTGTTGCCAGCTCAGATTAAGCAGCAGCAGGCAGGTAGCTAGGCGGTATAAAGGTAAATACACCCCCCTTTCCTTCTCTTTCTCCACCTCCCTCTCCCTGTATCTCCCTGCTCCCCTATCACTTTCTCTCCCTTTCTGTTTTTATGCCCGTCTTCTATCCCCCTTTCCTTCTCTTTCTCCACCTCCCTCTCCCTGTATCTCCCTGCTCCCCTATCACTTTCTCTCCCTTTCTGTTTTTATGCCCGTCTTCTATCCCCCCTCCCTTCCTTTCTGTCTCTTTCTCTCCCTCCCTCTTTCTTGTCCCTCACCCCCCTCTCTCTCTTCCCTCACCTCTCACTCCCTCCTTCCACTGTTCCTCCCCTCACCTCTATCCCTTCTCTCCCCCTCCCTCCCTCTCCCGCTCTCTCGCTCCCTCCATCCTCCCCAGTCAGTCCAGTTCTCCAAGTGGACGTCCAGGCCCTGCTGGACCCCCCTGTTGTTCATCACAATAGATTAACTCTGTGTCCCTGGTGTTATGTCCTAAACTTTAATAGTAGAAACAGCCTTCCCCCATCCATGTCACACTCTGAGTGGCCTGCTGGCCACGGGTAGCAGTTTGGCCATCACTGGGAGTGTGTGTGTGTCACGACTTCAGCCAAAGTCGGTTCCTCTCCTTGTTCGTGTGGCGCTCGGCTCTCGGCATCGCCGGTCTACTAGCCACTTTTCATTTTCCATTTGTTTTGTCTTTGTTTCTACACACCTGTTTTTTATTCCCCTAATTATTGTTCATGTATTTAACCCTCTGTTTCCCCCATGGGAAAAACCCTCTTAACCCTCTGTTTCCCCCATTGTTTTATGTCATGTTCGGTAATGTTGGTGACTGGTTATTTTAGACGGGTGCTGTTTCTTGCCCGTGTGTAAAAGTTGATGTTCGTGTGTTTATGTTTGGGCAAGTGTATTGTTTTACCTTGCACCATTCATTATTCTGTGTAAAGTTACGTTCCTTACAATTCCCTGCTCTCCTGGGCCTGATTGCATACACCAGCTACACCCACCATTCTGATAGTGTGTGTGTGTGTGTGTGTGTCGTGTGTGTGTGTGTGTGTGTGTGTGTGTGTGTGTGTGTGTGTGTGTGTGTGTGTGTGTGTGTGTGTGTGTGTGTGTGTGTGTGTGTGTGTGTGTGTGTGTGTGTGTGTGTGTGTGTGTGTGTGTGTGTGTGTGTGTGTGTGTGTCAGTGTTGAATCAACCTGGTCTCAGAGCTTTTTGTATTATTCTGTACGCAAATCAGAGACACTTCATTTGGAATGAATTGTTACGTCTCGTATGTTATGTATTCATTTGTGGATGTCCATCATCCATTTCGTATGATACTGTATGTTATGAATTAGAATTCATATGATACTGTATGTTACGAATTACAATTTGTACAATATGTTAATTTGCTAAACTCTTTAACTAGGCAAGTCAGTTAAGAACAAATTCTTATTTACAATGACGGCCAATTGTATGCCGCCCTATGGGACTCCCAATCATGGCCAGAAGTCATACAGCCTGGATTCAAACCAGTGACAGTAGTGATGCCTCTTGCACGGAGATGCAGTGCCACTCGGGAGCCCAAATATGTTATGAATACCAAGAATCTTGAAAAAATGTATACTTAAAAACTGCAAATCAACCAATCCTCCATCGCTAACACAATGGAAAGGTCAAATGCCTTACTGAAAGTGTGTGGGCGATGAAGAGAAATCAAATGGTGCCGTTTGATGCCATGTGGTGGAGAGTGATGCGGGCGCTGGAGATTGGGGTGTGAGAAGGTGGGTCTGGGCAGGTGTGATGTCGTTGATGTTTGTGTGCTTCTGTATGCTGTCGTTTGTATGTGTATGTTCTGTATTGTCCCCCCCAAAAATTGTACCAAATCTTTTTTGGGGGGGGATTTCCAACTTGTTGTAGCTAACGTTAGCTGGGTGGCTAACGTTAGCTCTGGGGGTTAGGGGTTGAGGTTAGGAGTTAGGTTAAAAGGTTAGGGTTAAGATTTGGAGTTAGGTTAAAGAGTTGAGGTTAGGGTTAGGGGAAGGGTTAGCTAACATGCTAAGTAGTTGCAAAGTAGCTCAAAAGTAGTTAATTAGCTAAAATGCTAAAGTCATAATTCAGAGATTAATTTGTTTACCACCACATTAACTCTGATTTACCACAAAATACCCCTGCACAATGTCTCCTTGTGCCTCTACCGGATCAAAATTACAAGTGTAATTAATGGCTGTTCTCAATGCAATGGCACTTACAAATGTAGATCCTTCAAACACCCCCAAACAGAGAAACTGATCCCAATCAAAGGTGTTATCACGTGCACCAGTAAGGCAGTTATTTATCTTCTAACTTGTCCTTGTGGTAAAACTTATGTGGGCAAAATGAAGCACAAACTAAAAGTAAGAATCTCTGTGCATCATAGCACCATTAGGTGCAAAAACTCGAAGTAACCAGTTGCAGCCCTCTTTTGGAAACAAACCACTCTATTCTGTCCCTTCGCTATATCGGCATCGAACACTTCACCTTCCGTAGGAAAGGGAGTGACCTCAACCATTTATTGTTAACGCGAGAGGCCACCTGGATCTTTAATTTAAAGACCCTTGTGCCCTTCGGTCTTAACGTAGACTTTGATCTGAAGCTATTCTTATGATTGTTGTGTTTTTGCTAACCATTGTAAATAATGTTGGTAGGCCAATGTAGCCTAATTTTATTTATGATCAGATGTTAACCATTCAGGATTGTTTATATGTTCTATATATCTGTAAATCAACCAATGAAATCAAGCCACAGCCAGCCATGATTAAAGACACCTGTGTGTGTCCTTTCAAACTATATAAACTAGTGACTCACGGTGTTTGTCATTATACAAAATGTTGGCTATAAAATTATTGCATCTGAGCACCTAGAGTGTGTGGCTCTCCTTTTCTTTTTCAACCATACCTAACGTAACATCTGCTGATTTGAGTGTCCCAGATTTATGTTTACTACAGTATGGTACGTCTAGTCGATGAGACCAGTCTGGTTGAATAAGCAGGACAAGAGTGTGCTGAACCCACTGCTGCCACTGTTTTCTCTAACCAAGCCCGGGATTGTTGGGTGATAAGAGCTGGGGTGAAAGTAAGCCAGTACAGTCTGTTATGGCATCCCGGCAAAATAAATAGTGGGGTATACGTCGTAATGGTAAAATGTGAGCCTATCACAATAATGAACACAAAATGCCTAGAAAACTATATGCTATTACACCATCATTTAACATTACTGCATGTCAGGTGCATGAAACATTTGCAAATTGACTTGAAACCGGTTGGCATACGCTCCAAATTGCGTTGTGGTTTGATCAGAACACTTCCGTTTTGCCAAGGCGGAGATGAGTGGCCGAGACGCACACAGAAAGCAGTGGAAGCATTCAGGCTACAGGAGGAAGGCCTACACATGAACGTGTTTTGTAACAGATGTCTCTTTCCATTCATCAAATTGGATGCTGGAATCATTTGTTGAGTGGACGAACGTGCGCCCAGAGCCTAGCTTTAATGAAGTGATTGAAGTGATTGTTAGACAATCAGATTAAAACATCATGACTGGTTGTGTTTATGCCACATTAAAAGGCAGTACATGTTATAGGTGATATGACCAATCTTTACTAAGACATCTACTTTCACCACTGGATAAGAGACAGTGGAGATTACTGAGACAATGGGCCATCTGCAGTGAGTTATATTGTTGTGTTAGGGCATCAGGGGGTCGGCTTATCAGGTCGTTTGGTCCATTGGTTGGATATCTGTTATCATCAACAGGGATGGACTGGCCATAGGGAAATTCTGGCAAATACCAGATGGACCGAACCAGCTAACAAATGCGCCAGTGTGGAGGACTTGAGGAAAGAAATGGGCCAGTTTGATAGAAAAGCCAGGGTCGATTTCTGTTCCCAGTCCGTCCCTGATGGGCCAGTTTGATAGAAAAGCCAGGGTCGATTTCTGTTCCCAGTCAATCCCTGATTAGACAGACTCCAAGCTGAGTCAGCAGAGGCCTGGTTGATGAACTCTTTCCAGTGTGTCCTTCCTGCCTCTTTTGCCTACTACAGAAATGCTCAAATCCCCTTCATTACAACCATAAAAGTCCAACCAAAAAACGCATATGAACACATGCAATCAGATAATAAATCTCGGTAGCTACTGCAATCTAACATACCTACGTAGTAACAACTCAGTCAACCACCATAGAATCATTGTGGACCAACACGAACATCAAAGCTTTCCATTAACACACATGCATAGGGGTATCTCTGTCCTATACACTATGATTAAAGAAGTACCATTCTATCATGCGCGTAATAGCTGATCAAATCAAATACAGTCTAGTGGCTCGATGAGGATCCAACTAATGAAAGATAATTGGCAATGTTGATGTTGATTGTAACGCTTTTGGTTACACTCGCAAAACATTTAATGAATTTCTCCTGAAATGACATTCAATTAACATGTGTGTTTCTTCTTCCTCTTACCTGACAGAGTAAGTAGTGCAGTGTAGAAACACAGAGCGACAAAGGTCCTTCTTCCAGGAGCCTCCATTATCCTCTGAGGAGTTGTCCTCTCTGACTTGAGACTGTGACAGTAAGGGAGGGAGGTGGGAAGGAGGGGAACTGAACTGCCGGTGACAACATTTGCCAGGGAAATAAGAGGAGCCAGCCAGCAGCCCAGGCCCCTCCCAATGTTATTTGAGTGTGAGAGGTAAGCTACACCTGGCAGGCACAGGAACAACATGGCCTTTAGCATTTTAGCTAACATTTGACATAAGCCTAAACCTACCTCTCCTAAACGGCTATGTTCATTCTGTTAACCTGCTGCATCAGTTCTACAAAAACCTGTAATGAAAAGTCAATTCTGACATAAGCTGTATACTATCTAGTCGAAATGTAATGTAAATGTATCCTTGCATTTCACTAAGAGTGATGGTCACAGGCACAAGCATACATTTACCTTCCATGTTGGTCATTTAGCAGACACTCTTATCTAGCACGACTTGTACTAAGTCAGGTGAGACAAACATATACTACAGTCATTGCAAGTGAAACCTTCCACAAAAAAAGTAGCTGTTATCTAAATCCGTGCTGTTAAAAGACAAATGTGAGTGTTAGTTTAGATATGGGCTTAGCGACACAGAGAAAGAGAGGTATGAGTGTAATGGAATAGAGAGGGTAGCTAAAGGTTGAGAATGTCATTTAGGTGGTAAAGACATGTCAATGTAGACAAGGGAAGGACAATACAGCCAGCAAGCACAGACTGTCACAGGCAGACTCATAGGCAGTCACCTTTATACTCTCTGAAATATCAAATGAGCGACTATCTATAAATATATATATATATACATATATACAGAGAGAGAGAGAGAGAGAGAGAGAGAGAGAGAGAGAGATAATAAATGTATCTGTATTTCACACAGTTGAACTGTGCAATACTGTTTCTCGTTACACTAACGATAACTACGCGACTAAAACAGGCCAATCATTTCCTTCTAAAAGGTTTTAGTGCAGATCTCCATGTCATGTAAAAGGACATTGTTTACAGACAAACAGTGTCAACGTGTTTCACTGTGGAGTCGCTGAGTGACAGCGCTATTGCGAACTAGTGAGGTGAATGTGGTGAAACATTCGAAGATCGCATGACCATCACCATGATGAAATGTGGAGCAACAGCAATACAATGAAACAAATCATTCACTGATGTAGCTATAATATCTATTTACATACATATCATAAGTTAATTCATGAAGATCCAAAATGGATATCTAAGCTACAAATAAATGAAACCATCCCAGTGTAAATGCTAGCTGTCTCACTTTGCAGAACAAAATGGTCTGTAAGCATTGATAACATGTGTGGATGAATGCCCTATTCTATTCTAATCAAATCAAACTTAATTTACATAGCACATTTGTTAAAGAGGATGCATTTCAAGTGCTTAACAAATAAAACACAACTCCCTACTAAGATAGGTAAGAAAGCACCCCCCCTCGCACCCCTGCTAACCCCGACCCCCCCCCCAACACACACACACACACAAATAAAATAAACATAAAATAAACATGCATAATTCCTTTGCTGAACTAACACTGGCACTTGACTCTTCTGACTTTGCTGAAAGATACTTTATTGAGGAAAAATGTATTTACTATGTGTTGTTGTCCCACCTAGTTATCTAAAGACGAATGCACTAAGTGGAAGTCACTCTGGATAAGAATAACATGTAAATGTACATTTACGGAAACCACATATCACAGTAATTGCAAGTAAAATCTTCACACAACAAAGCAGCTGTCAACTAAATCAATGCTAGCAAAAGACACATGTGAATGTGAGCTTAGATACAGTCTGAGAGACACAGAGAGATCTAGATATGAATGTCATGAAATAGAGATGGTGAAGGTCAAGATTGTCATTTAGGGATGCTGCAGTATCATGCTCCTCCTCTTCGGGTGACCTCCCCCTATCCCCAGTGAGCCTGCAACTTTTGCATGATCCTCTAGATGGACACCTTGTATGGTTATTCTTTAGCTAAAGTCCTTGAGAGACGAACACTCTGGTTATAGATTCAGAATACAGGTTTGAATTCATATAGAAGAAACAATATTGTTTATGTTGACACCACAGGAGGTTGGGGAGGACGGGCTTGTGGTAAAGGCTGGAGCGGAATCAGTGGAATGGTATCAAAGATATCAAGCACATGGTTTCCATGGTTTCCGGGTCTTTGATGCCGTTCTATTTAATCCATTCCAGCCATTATTATGAGTCGTTCTCCCCTCAGCAGCCTTCACGTTAATACATTCTCTGCTTTTTCCATTATACCTGAGTGGATAATGTATGAGGATGACTGTTATGACATCATGAAGAGGTCGAGTAGCTGAATTCACAAAGTGTCTCCTCCCCCCCGTCCAGATAATCTTATTCATTATCATCTCAATTTAAAGGCAAAACTGACGGTATATCATCCCTGCTGCTTGGAGACGCTTTATAAATACGGGCCCACCGGCTGTATATATGGCTTATAATCACACTCTGAGATCTTGGTCAGTTGTTGCCCAACGGCAGGCTTATAATCACACTCTGAGATCTTGGTCAGTTGTTACCCACGGCTGGCTTATAATCACACTCTGAGATCTTGGTCAGTTGTTACCCAACGGCTGGCTTATAATCACACTCTGAGATCTTGGTCAGTTGTTACCCAACGGCTGGTTTATAATCACACTCTGAGATCTTGGTCAGTTGTTACCCAACGGCTGGCTTATAATCACACTCTGAGATCTTGGTCAGTTGTTACCCAACGACTGGCTTATAATCACACTCTGAGATCTTGTCAGTTGTTACCCAACGGCTGGCTTATAATCACACTCTGAGATCTTGGTCTGTTGTAACCCAACGGCTGGCTTATAATCACACTCTGAGATCTTGGTCTGTTGTAACCCAACGGCTGGCTTATAATCACTCTCTGAGATCTTGGTCAGTTGTTACCCAACGGCTGGCTTAAAATCACACTCTGAGATCTTGTCAGTTGTTACCCAATGGCTGGCTTATAATCACACTCTGAGATCTTGGTCTGTTGTAACCCAACGGCTGGCTTATAATCACACTCTGAGATCTTGGTCTGTTGTAACCCAACGGCTGGCTTATAATCACACTCTGAGATCTTGGTCTGTTGTTACCCAACGGTTGAGATATGATCACACTCTGAGATCTTGGTCTGTTGTTACCCAACAGTTGAGATATGATCACACTCTGAGATCTTGGTCTGTTGTTACCCAACGGTTGAGATATGATCACACTCTGAGATCTTGGTATGTTGTTACCCAACGGTTGAGATATGATCACACTCTGAGATCTTGGTATGTTGTTACCCACCGGTTGGGTTATGATCACACTCTGAGATCTTGGTCTGTTGTTATCCAATGGTTAGGTTATGATCACACTTTGGGGCCTTGGTCTGTTGTTACCCAACGGCAGGGTTATGATCACACTCTGAGATCTTGGTCTGTTGTTACCCAACGGTTGGGCTATGATCACACTCTGGGGCCTTGGTCTGTTGTTATCCAATGGTTGGGTTATGATCACACTCTGGGGCCTTGGTCTGCCAGTCTTTACTGGAAGGTTTTGTCCCAAATGGGACACTATTCCCTACATCGCGCACTACTTTCACCAGAGCCCTATGGGAGCCCTATGGGCCCTGGTCAAAAGTAGTGCACTACATAGGAAATAGGGTGTCATTGGGGATGCAGGCTAAGTGTCTCTTATATGATCTGACTAGGTCTTTCTCACCAAAGGAAACCAAGCTAAGTCTGAGACAGTTAGGGGGAGGTGTCGGGAGGCCCATGGCTGGTGCTTATGGTGCCCTCCTTGTACACACACACACACACACACACACACACACACACACACACACACACACACACACACACACACACACACAAAACATACACAAGATTTTGTTGAGAAACAGATCTGGGAAAGGGCACCAAAACATTTCTGCAGCATTTGAAGGTCCCCAAGAACACAGTGGCCTCCATCATTCCTAAATGGAAGAAGTTTGGAACCACCAAGACTCTTCCTAGAACTGGCCGCCCGGCCAAACTGAGCAATCGGGGGAGAAGGGCCTCAGTCAGGGAGGTGACCAAGAACCCGATGGTCACTCTGACAGAGCTCCAGAGTTCCTCTGTGGAAATGGGAGAACCTTCCAGAAGGACAACCATCTCTGCAGCACTCCACCAATCAGGTCTTTATGGTAGTGGCCAGACGGAAGCCACTCCCCAGTAAAAGGCACATGACAGCCCGCTTGGAGTTTGCCAAAAGGCACCTAAAGACTCTCAGCCCATGAGAAACAAGATTCTCTGGTCTGATGAAACCAAAATGGAACTTTTAGGCCTGAATGCCAAGCGTCACATCTGGAAGAAGCCTGGCATCACCCCTATGGTGAAGCAGACTATGTTTTCCGTGCCAATAAAGCCTTTAAATTGAATTGAATTGAATTGACTAGTCAGGATTGAAGGAAAGATAAACAGAGCAAAGTACAGATAGATCCTTATTGAAAACTTGCTCAAGAGAGCTCAGGACCTCAGACTGTGGCAAAGGTTCACCTTCCATCAGGACAACGACCATAAGCACACAGCCAAGACAACGTCTGAGTGGCTTCGGAACAAGTCTGTGAATGTCCTTGAGTGGCCCAGCCAAAGCCCTGACTTGAACCTGATCTAACATCTCTGGCGAGACCTAAAAATAGCTGTGCAGCGACGTTCCCCATCCAACTTGACAGAGCTTGAGAGGATCTGCAGAGAAGAATGGGAGATACTCTCCAAATACAGGTGTGTCAAGCTTGTAGAGTCATACCCAAGAAGACTTAAGGCTGTAATCGCTGCCAGCGGTGCTTCAACAAAGTACTGAGTACAGGGTCTGAATACTTATGTAAATGTGCTATTACAATTTTTTTTTATGTATATAAATTTGCAAACATTTGAATAAAATAATTTTATCCATTTTAGAATAAGGTTGTAACGTAACAAAATGTGTGTCTGCTGCCTGCCACACTAACCTCACTGAGCCAGACTACACTCTGATAGACAGACAGGCCTCCAGCTCAGCTGCAGGCACTCAACTCCAGGCACTGACGCAGGCAGGCAGCACATAAGTACACATCAAGGCCACCCTGAAGGGAGGAGAGAGAGAGAAAGAGAGACAGACAGACAGAAAGAGAGAGAGAGATAGAGAGAGAGAGAGAGAGAGAGAGAGAGAAAGAGAGAGAGAGAGAAAGAGAGAGAGAGAGACAGAGACAGAGACAGATACAGAGAGACAGAGAGAGAGACAGAGAGAGAGAGAGAGCGAGAGAGAGAGAGAGACAGAGACAGAGACAGACAGAAAGAGAGAGAGAGAGAAAGAGAGAGAGAGAGAGACAGAGACAGAGACAGACAGAGAGAGAGAGACAGAAAGAGAGAGAGACAGAGAGAGAGAGAGAGGGCCCTGGGCCTTGTGTGGAGGAAGGCAAGGCAAAACCTCTTCCTGAGGGGTCCTTACAGTGAGATGGAGTGTCAGTGGTGTGCTGCACAGATCCTCCTGTAAACTAAAGCACCCATTAATTTTACTCTCTCAACCCAAATGGGGTTCTAGGGTTAACGACCCCCCCATTGCACATTTAATTTCCTACCAAACTTAATTGTGTGAATGGACACAGACTAACACACACGCAAACAAACACACACATTATGTTCTTCTATCCTCGTAAAGAATTTCCATTCAAAATCTGATTTTCCCTAACCCTAACCCCTAACCCCTAACCCCTAACGCTAACCCCTAACCCTAACCCCTAACGCTAACCCCTAACCCTAACCCCTAACCCCTAACGCTAACCCCTAACCCTAACCCCTAACCCTAACCCTAATGCTAACCCCTAACCCTAACCCCTAACCCCTAACCCCTAACGCTAACCCCTAACCCCTAATGCTAACCCTAACCCCTAATGCTAACCCCTAACCCCTAATGCTAACCCCTAACCCCTAACCCTAAACCTAATCCTAACCCATATCCCTAACCCTAACTCCTAACCCTAACCTTAACCCCTTACCCATAATCCTAACCCCTAACCCTAACTCCTAACCCTAACCTTAACCCTAACCCTAACCCCTAACCCTAACGCTAACTCCTATCCCATAATCCTAACCCCTAACCCTAACGCTAACCCCTAACCCCTAACGCTAACCCCTAACCCCTAATGCTAACCCCTAACCCCTAACCCTAAACCTAATCCTAACCCATATCCCTAACCCTAACTCCTAACCCTAACCCTAACCCCTAACCCTAACTCCTAACCCGAACCCTAACCCCTAACCCTCACCTCAACCTGTAACGCTAACCCTAACTCCTAACCCTAACTCCTAACCCTCACCTCAACCTGTAACCCTAACCCTAACTCCTAACCCTAACCCCCAACCCTCACCTCAACCTGTAACCCTAACCCCTAACCTTCACAGCAACATGTAACCCTAACCCCTAACCCTCACCTCAACCTGTAACCCTAACTCCTAACCCTAACCCTAACCCCTAACCCTCACCTCAACCTGTAACCCTAACCCCCAACCCTCACCTCAACCTGTAACCCTAACCCCTAACCCTCACCTCAACCTGTAACCCT
>NC_056441.1:14641891-14831891 GCF_018296145.1 Oncorhynchus tshawytscha | reverse complement strand
GTTAATACAGGGTTAGTGTGCAGCAGCAATGGCGTCTGCACTGCATACGAGCCTCGCCCCTTTAACACATTCCACGTTCCCTCAGCTATCTTGCCCACGCACTCACCATGTGACCTACGACCGGGCCAATGACAGGAAGTAGAGGATGTCAAATCCTGCTCCCAAATAACTCAGATTCTCTTCTGTTCTCATCCACAGTACTGAACCACAGTACTGAGTCTCAGCTTGACTTTCTCACATCTAGCACTCCCTCAATACAATATATTGTCTGTCAGAAATATGCATAACTACTGCATGTCATTAGGACCATGTTGTTTGGTGTAGTGGCCTTTTATGTACAGTGATTTATCATATATTATTAATACAATACACCCTTATCATGATGTCATGGTTTTCCTTCCACAGACATTGAAGAATAATCACTTTTCCTGCACTATTACATAGAAATTGTCATACTAGATAAGCCGACTTGTTATAGGCTCACAAGTCAGTGCTTTATTTCTTTTGACCCAACTAAAAGGCTGTGAAGGCAGAAAGGGGCTCTGAGAGGAGACAGAGGGTGAGGTGAAGATTTCTGAGAGGAGACAGAGGGTGAGGTGAAGTGTTCTGAGAGGAGACAGAGGGTAGAGTAAAGGGGTTCCTATGAGGAGACAGAGGGTGAGGTGAAGGGTTCTGAGAGGAGACAGAGGGTAGAGTGAAGGGGTTCCTATGAGGAGACAGAGGGTGGAGTGAAGGGTTCTGAATGGAGACAGAGGGTGGAGTGAAGGGTTCTGAATGGAGACAGAGGGTAGAGTGAAGGGTTCTGAATGGAGACAGAGGGTAGGTAGAGTGAAGGGTTCTGAGAGGAGACAGAGGGTAGAGTGAAGGGTTCTGAGTGGAGACAGAGGGTAGAGTGAAGGGTTCTGAGTGGAGACAGAGGGTAGAGTGAAGGGTTCTGAGAGGAGACAGAGGGTAGAGTGAAGGGTTCTGAGAGGAGACAGATGGACGAGTGAAGGGTTCTGAGAGGAGACAGAGGGTAGGTAGAGTGAAGGGTTCTGAGAGAAGACAGAGGGTGGAGTGAAGGGTTCTGAATGGAGACAGAGGGTGGAGTGAAGGGTTCTGAGTGGAGACAGAGGGTAGAGTGAAGGGTTCTGAGAGGAGACAGAGGGTAGAGTGAAGGGTTCTGAGAGGAGACAGATGGACGAGTGAAGGGTTCTGAGAGGAGACAGAGGGTGGAGTGAAGGGTTCTGAAAGGAGACAGGGGTGGAGTGAAGGGTTCTGAGAGGAGACAGAGGGTGGAGTGAAGGGTTCTGAGAGGAGACAGAGGGTGGAGTGAAGGGTTCTGAAAGGAGACAGGGGGTGGAGTGAAGGGTTCTGAGAGGAGACAGAGGGTAGAGTGAAGGGTTCTGAGTGGAGACAGAGGGTAGGTAGAGTGAAGGGTTCTGAGAGGAGACAGAGGGTAGAGTGAAGGGTTCTGAGTGGAGACAGAGGGTAGAGTGAAGGGTTCTGAGTGGAGACAGAGGGTAGAGTGAAGGGTTCTGAGAGGAGACAGAGGGTAGAGTGAAGGGTTCTGAGTGGAGACAGAGGGTGGAGTGAAGGGTTCTGAGTGGAGACAGAGGGTAGGTAGAGTGAAGGGTTCTGAGAGGAGACAGAGGGTAGAGTGAAGGGTTCTGAGAGGAGACAGAGGATAGAGTGAAGGGTTCTGAGTGGAGAGAGGGTAGAGTGAAGGGTTCTGAGTGGAGACAGAGGGTAGAGTGAAGGGTTCTGAGTGGAGACAGAGGGTAGAATGAAGGGTTCGGAGAGGAGACAGAGGGTAGAGTGAAGGGTTCTGAGAGGAGACAGAGGGTGGAGTGAAGGGTTCTGAAAGGAGACAGCAGGTGGAGTGAAGGGTTCTGAGAGGAGACAGAGGGTGGAGTGAAGGGTTCTGAATGGAGACAGAGGGTGGAGTGAAGGGTTCTGAATGGAGACAGAGGGTAGAGTGAAGGGTTCTGAATGGAGACAGAGGGTAGAGTGAAGGGTTCTGAATGGAGACAGAGGGTAGGTAGAGTGAAGGGTTCTGAGAGGAGACAGAGGGTAGAGTGAAGGGTTCTGAGTGGAGACAGAGGGTAGAGTGAAGGGTTCTGAGTGGAGACAGAGGGTAGAGTGAAGGGTTCTGAGAGGAGACAGAGGGTAGAGTGAAGGGTTCTGAGAGGAGACAGATGGACGAGTGAAGGGTTCTGAGAGGAGACAGAGGGTAGGTAGAGTGAAGGGTTCTGAGAGAAGACAGAGGGTGGAGTGAAGGGTTCTGAATGGAGACAGAGGGTGGAGTGAAGGGTTCTGAGTGGAGACAGAGGGTAGAGTGAAGGGTTCTGAGAGGAGACAGATGGACGAGTGAAGGGTTCTGAGAGGAGACAGAGGGTGGAGTGAAGGGTTCTGAGTGGAGAGAGGGTAGAGTGAAGGGTTCTGAGTGGAGACAGAGGGTAGAGTGAAGGGTTCTGAGTGGAGACAGAGGGTAGAATGAAGGGTTCGGAGAGGAGACAGAGGGTAGAGTGAAGGGTTCTGAGAGGAGACAGAGGGTGGAGTGAAGGGTTCTGAAAGGAGACAGCAGGTGGAGTGAAGGGTTCTGAGAGGAGACAGAGGGTGGAGTGAAGGGTTCTGAATGGAGACAGAGGGTGGAGTGAAGGGTTCTGAATGGAGACAGAGGGTAGAGTGAAGGGTTCTGAATGGAGACAGAGGGTAGAGTGAAGGGTTCTGAATGGAGACAGAGGGTAGGTAGAGTGAAGGGTTCTGAGAGGAGACAGAGGGTAGAGTGAAGGGTTCTGAGTGGAGACAGAGGGTAGAGTGAAGGGTTCTGAGTGGAGACAGAGGGTAGAGTGAAGGGTTCTGAGAGGAGACAGAGGGTAGAGTGAAGGGTTCTGAGAGGAGACAGATGGACGAGTGAAGGGTTCTGAGAGGAGACAGAGGGTAGGTAGAGTGAAGGGTTCTGAGAGAAGACAGAGGGTGGAGTGAAGGGTTCTGAATGGAGACAGAGGGTGGAGTGAAGGGTTCTGAGTGGAGACAGAGGGTAGAGTGAAGGGTTCTGAGAGGAGACAGATGGACGAGTGAAGGGTTCTGAGAGGAGACAGAGGGTGGAGTGAAGGGTTCTGAAAGGAGACAGGGGGTGGAGTGAAGGGTTCTGAGAGGAGACAGAGGGTGGAGTGAAGGGTTCTGAGAGGAGACAGAGGGTGGAGTGAAGGGTTCTGAAAGGAGACAGGGGTGGAGTGAAGGGTTCTGAAAGGAGACAGAGGGTAGGTAGAGTGAAGGGTTCTGAGAGGAGACAGAGGGTAGAGTGAAGGGTTCTGAGAGGAGACAGAGGGTAGGTAGAGTGAAGGGTTCTGAGAGGAGACAGAGGGTAGAGTGAAGGGTTCTGAGTGGAGACAGAGGGTAGAGTGAAGGGTTCTGAGTGGAGACAGAGGGTAGAGTGAAGGGTTCTGAGAGGAGACAGAGGGTAGAGTGAAGGGTTCTGAGAGGAGACAGAGGGTAGGTAGAGTGAAGTGTTCTGAGAGGAGACAGAGGGTAGAGAGTGAAGGGTTCTGAGAGGAGACAGAGGGTAGGTAGAGTGAAGGGTTCTGAGAGGAGACAGAGGGTAGAGTGAAGGGTTCTGAGAGGAGACAGAGGGTAGAGTGAAGGGTTCTGAGTGGAGAGAGGGTAGAGTGAAGGGTTCTGAGTGGAGACAGAGGGTAGAGTGAAGGGTTCTGAGTGGAGACAGAGGGTAGAGTGAAGGGTTCGGAGAGGAGACAGAGGGTAGAGTGAAGGGTTCTGAGAGGAGACAGAGGGTGGAGTGAAGGGTTCTGAAAGGAGACAGCAGGTGGAGTGAAGGGTTCTGAGAGGAGACAGAGGGTGGAGTGAAGGGTTCTGAAAGGAGACAGGGGTGGAGTGAAGGGTTCTGAGAGGAGACAGAGGGTAGAGTGAAGGGTTCTGAGTGGAGACAGAGGGTAGGTAGAGTGAAGGGTTCTAAGAGGAGACAGAGGGTAGAGTGAAGGGTTCTGAGTGGAGACAGAGGGTAGAGTGAAGGGTTCTGAGAGGAGACAGAGGGTAGAGTGAAGGGTTCTGAGTGGAGACAGAGGGTGGAGTGAAGGGTTCTGAGTGGAGACAGAGGGTAGGTAGAGTGAAGGGTTCTGAGAGGAGACAGAGGGTAGAATGAAGGGTTCTGAGTGGAGACAGAGGGTAGGTAGAGTGAAGGGTTCTGAGAGGAGACAGAGGGTAGAGTGAAGGGTTCTGAGAGGAGACAGAGGGTAGAGTGAAGGGTTCTGAGTGGAGACAGAGGGTAGGTAGAGTGAAGGGTTCTGAGAGGAGACAGAGGGTAGAATTAAGGGTTCTGAGTGGAGACAGAGGGTAGGTAGAGTGAAGGGTTCTGAGAGGAGACAGAGGGTAGAGTGAAGGGTTCTGAGTGGAGACAGAGGGGGTAGAGTGAAGGGTTCTGAGAGGAGACAGATGGGTAGAATGAAGGGTTCTGAGTGGAGACAGAGGGTAGGTAGAGTGAAGGGTTCTGAGAGGAGACAGAGGGTAGAGTGAAGGGTTCTGAATGGAGACAGAGGGTAGGTAGAGTGAAGGGTTCTGAGAGGAGACAGATGGAGAGTGAAGGGTTCTGAGAGGAGACAGAGGGGGTAGAGTGAAGTGTTCTGAGAGAAGACAGAGGGGGAGTGAAGGGTTCTGAATGGAGACAGAGGGTGGAGTGAAGGGTTCTGAAAGGAGACAGAGGGTAGAGTGAAGGGTTCTGAGAGGAGACAGAGGGTAGAGTGAAGGGTTCTGAGAGGAGACAGATGGTGGAGTGAAGGGTTCTGAAAGGAGACAGGGGTGGAGTGAAGGGTTCTGAAAGGAGACAGAGGGTAGAGTGAAGGGTTCTGAGAGGAGACAGAGGGGGTGGAGTGAAGGGTTCTGAGAGGAGACAGAGGGTGGAGTGAAGGGTTCTGAAAGGAGACAGAGGGTAGAGTGAAGGGTTCTGAGTGGAGACAGAGGGTAGAGTGAAGGGTTCTGAGAGGAGACAGAGGGTAGAGTGAAGGGTTCTGAGTGGAGACAGAGGGTGGAGTGAAGGGTTCTGAGTGGAGACAGAGGGTAGGTAGAGTGAAGTGTTCTGAGAGGAGACAGAGGGTAGAGTGAAGGGTTCTGAGTGGAGACAGAGGGTAGGTAGAGTGAAGGGTTCTGAGAGGAGACAGATGGACGAGTGAAGGGTTCTGAGAGGAGACAGAGGGTGGAGTGAAGGGTTCTGAAAGGAGACAGGGGGTGGAGTGAAGGGTTCTGAGAGGAGACAGAGGGTGGAGTGAAGGGTTCTGAGAGGAGACAGAGGGTGGAGTGAAGGGTTCTGAAAGGAGACAGGGGGTGGAGTGAAGGGTTCTGAGAGGAGACAGAGGGTAGGTAGAGTGAAGTGTTCTGAGAGGAGACAGAGGGTAGAGTGAAGGGTTCTGAGTGGAGACAGAGGGTAGGTAGAGTGAAGGGTTCTGAGAGGAGACAGAGGGTAGAGTGAAGGGTTCTGAGTGGAGACAGAGGGTAGGTAGAGTGAAGGGTTCTGAGAGGAGACAGAGGGTAGAGTGAAGGGTTCTGAGAGGAGACAGAGGGTAGAGTGAAGGGTTCTGAGTGGAGAGAGGGTAGAGTGAAGGTTTCTGAGTGGAGACAGAGGGTAGAGTGAAGGGTTCTGAGTGGAGACAGAGGGTAGAGTGAAGGGTTCGGAGAGGAGACAGAGGGTAGAGTGAAGGGTTCTGAGAGGAGACAGAGGGTGGAGTGAAGGGTTCTGAAAGGAGACAGCAGGTGGAGTGAAGGGTTCTGAGAGGAGACAGAGGGTGGAGTGAAGGGTTCTGAAAGGAGACAGGGGTGGAGTGAAGGGTTCTGAGAGGAGACAGAGGGTAGAGTGAAGGGTTCTGAGTGGAGACAGAGGGTAGGTAGAGTGAAGGGTTCTAAGAGGAGACAGAGGGTAGAGTGAAGGGTTCTGAGTGGAGACAGAGGGTAGAGTGAAGGGTTCTGAGAGGAGACAGAGGGTAGAGTGAAGGGTTCTGAGTGGAGACAGAGGGTGGAGTGAAGGGTTCTGAGTGGAGACAGAGGGTAGGTAGAGTGAAGGGTTCTGAGAGGAGACAGAGGGTAGAGTGAAGGGTTCTGAGTGGAGACAGAGGGTAGGTAGAGTGAAGGGTTCTGAGAGGAGACAGAGGGTAGAGTGAAGGGTTCTGAGAGGAGACAGAGGGTAGAGTGAAGGGTTCTGAGTGGAGAGAGGGTAGGTAGAGTGAAGGGTTCTGAGAGGAGACAGAGGGTAGAATTAAGGGTTCTGAGTGGAGACAGAGGGTAGGTAGAGTGAAGGGTTCTGAGAGGAGACAGAGGGTAGAGTGAAGGGTTCTGAGTGGAGACAGAGGGTAGAGTGAAGGGTTCTGAGAGGAGACAGAGGGTAGAATTAAGGGTTCTGAGTGGAGACAGAGGGTAGGTAGAGTGAAGGGTTCTGAGAGGAGACAGAGGGTAGAGTGAAGGGTTCTGAGTGGAGACAGAGGGTAGGTAGAGTGAAGGGTTCTGAGAGGAGACAGATGGACGAGTGAAGGGTTCTGAGAGGAGACAGAGGGTAGGTAGAGTGAAGGGTTCTGAGAGAAGACAGAGGGTGGAGTGAAGGGTTCTGAATGGAGACAGAGGGTGGAGTGAAGGGTTCTGAGTGGAGACAGAGGGTAGAGTGAAGGGTTCTGAGAGGAGACAGAGGGTAGAGTGAAGGGTTCTGAGAGGAGACAGATGGACGAGTGAAGGGTTCTGAGAGGAGACAGAGGGTGGAGTGAAGGGTTCTGAAAGGAGACAGGGGGTGGAGTGAAGGGTTCTGAGAGGAGACAGAGGGTGGAGTGAAGGGTTCTGAGAGGAGACAGAGGGTGGAGTGAAGGGTTCTGAAAGGAGACAGGGGGTGGAGTGAAGGGTTCTGAGAGGAGACAGAGGGTAGAGTGAAGGGTTCTGAGTGGAGACAGAGGGTAGGTAGAGTGAAGGGTTCTGAGAGGAGACAGAGGGTAGAGTGAAGGGTTCTGAGTGGAGACAGAGGGTAGAGTGAAGGGTTCTGAGTGGAGACAGAGGGTAGAGTGAAGGGTTCTGAGAGGAGACAGAGGGTAGAGTGAAGGGTTCTGAGTGGAGACAGAGGGTGGAGTGAAGGGTTCTGAGTGGAGACAGAGGGTAGGTAGAGTGAAGTGTTCTGAGAGGAGACAGAGGGTAGAGTGAAGGGTTCTGAGTGGAGACAGAGGGTAGGTAGAGTGAAGGGTTCTGAGAGGAGACAGAGGGTAGAGTGAAGGGTTCTGAGAGGAGACAGAGGATAGAGTGAAGGGTTCTGAGTGGAGAGAGGGTAGAGTGAAGGGTTCTGAGTGGAGACAGAGGGTAGAGTGAAGGGTTCTGAGTGGAGACAGAGGGTAGAATGAAGGGTTCGGAGAGGAGACAGAGGGTAGAGTGAAGGGTTCTGAGAGGAGACAGAGGGTGGAGTGAAGGGTTCTGAAAGGAGACAGCAAGTGGAGTGAAGGGTTCTGAGAGGAGACAGAGGGTGGAGTGAAGGGTTCTGAATGGAGACAGAGGGTGGAGTGAAGGGTTCTGAATGGAGACAGAGGGTAGAGTGAAGGGTTCTGAATGGAGACAGAGGGTAGAGTGAAGGGTTCTGAATGGAGACAGAGGGTAGGTAGAGTGAAGGGTTCTGAGAGGAGACAGAGGGTAGAGTGAAGGGTTCTGAGTGGAGACAGAGGGTAGAGTGAAGGGTTCTGAGTGGAGACAGAGGGTAGAGTGAAGGGTTCTGAGAGGAGACAGAGGGTAGAGTGAAGGGTTCTGAGAGGAGACAGATGGACGAGTGAAGGGTTCTGAGAGGAGACAGAGGGTAGGTAGAGTGAAGGGTTCTGAGAGAAGACAGAGGGTGGAGTGAAGGGTTCTGAATGGAGACAGAGGGTGGAGTGAAGGGTTCTGAGTGGAGACAGAGGGTAGAGTGA
Organism: Oncorhynchus tshawytscha; assembly: GCF_018296145.1. NCBI lineage: Eukaryota > Metazoa > Chordata > Actinopteri > Salmoniformes > Salmonidae > Oncorhynchus > Oncorhynchus tshawytscha. The sequence goes on along the minus strand of NC_056441.1, from coordinate 14,823,981 downwards.
AGGGTTCTGAGAGGAGACAGATGGACGAGTGAAGGGTTCTGAGAGGAGACAGAGGGTGGAGTGAAGGGTTCTGAGTGGAGAGAGGGTAGAGTGAAGGGTTCTGAGTGGAGACAGAGGGTAGAGTGAAGGGTTCTGAGTGGAGACAGAGGGTAGAATGAAGGGTTCGGAGAGGAGACAGAGGGTAGAGTGAAGGGTTCTGAGAGGAGACAGAGGGTGGAGTGAAGGGTTCTGAAAGGAGACAGCAGGTGGAGTGAAGGGTTCTGAGAGGAGACAGAGGGTGGAGTGAAGGGTTCTGAATGGAGACAGAGGGTGGAGTGAAGGGTTCTGAATGGAGACAGAGGGTAGAGTGAAGGGTTCTGAATGGAGACAGAGGGTAGAGTGAAGGGTTCTGAATGGAGACAGAGGGTAGGTAGAGTGAAGGGTTCTGAGAGGAGACAGAGGGTAGAGTGAAGGGTTCTGAGTGGAGACAGAGGGTAGAGTGAAGGGTTCTGAGTGGAGACAGAGGGTAGAGTGAAGGGTTCTGAGAGGAGACAGAGGGTAGAGTGAAGGGTTCTGAGAGGAGACAGATGGACGAGTGAAGGGTTCTGAGAGGAGACAGAGGGTAGGTAGAGTGAAGGGTTCTGAGAGAAGACAGAGGGTGGAGTGAAGGGTTCTGAATGGAGACAGAGGGTGGAGTGAAGGGTTCTGAGTGGAGACAGAGGGTAGAGTGAAGGGTTCTGAGAGGAGACAGATGGACGAGTGAAGGGTTCTGAGAGGAGACAGAGGGTGGAGTGAAGGGTTCTGAAAGGAGACAGGGGTGGAGTGAAGGGTTCTGAGAGGAGACAGAGGGTGGAGTGAAGGGTTCTGAGAGGAGACAGAGGGTGGAGTGAAGGGTTCTGAAAGGAGACAGGGGGTGGAGTGAAGGGTTCTGAGAGGAGACAGAGGGTAGGTAGAGTGAAGTGTTCTGAGAGGAGACAGAGGGTAGAGTGAAGGGTTCTGAGTGGAGACAGAGGGTAGGTAGAGTGAAGGGTTCTGAGAGGAGACAGAGGGTAGAGTGAAGGGTTCTGAGTGGAGACAGAGGGTAGAGTGAAGGGTTCTGAGTGGAGACAGAGGGTAGAGTGAAGGGTTCTGAGAGGAGACAGAGGGTAGAGTGAAGGGTTCTGAGTGGAGACAGAGGGTAGGTAGAGTGAAGTGTTCTGAGAGGAGACAGAGGGTAGAGTGAAGGGTTCTGAGTGGAGACAGAGGGTAGGTAGAGTGAAGGGTTCTGAGAGGAGACAGAGGGTAGAGTGAAGGGTTCTGAGAGGAGACAGAGGGTAGAGTGAAGGGTTCTGAGTGGAGAGAGGGTAGAGTGAAGGGTTCTGAGTGGAGACAGAGGGTAGAGTGAAGGGTTCTGAGTGGAGACAGAGGGTAGAGTGAAGGGTTCGGAGAGGAGACAGAGGGTAGAGTGAAGGGTTCTGAGAGGAGACAGAGGGTGGAGTGAAGGGTTCTGAAAGGAGACAGCAGGTGGAGTGAAGGGTTCTGAGAGGAGACAGAGGGTGGAGTGAAGGGTTCTGAAAGGAGACAGGGGGTGGAGTGAAGGGTTCTGAGAGGAGACAGAGGGTAGAGTGAAGGGTTCTGAGTGGAGACAGAGGGTAGGTAGAGTGAAGGGTTCTAAGAGGAGACAGAGGGTAGAGTGAAGGGTTCTGAGTGGAGACAGAGGGTAGAGTGAAGGGTTCTGAGAGGAGACAGAGGGTAGAGTGAAGGGTTCTGAGTGGAGACAGAGGGTGGAGTGAAGGGTTCTGAGTGGAGACAGAGGGTAGGTAGAGTGAAGGGTTCTGAGAGGAGACAGAGGGTAGAGTGAAGGGTTCTGAGTGGAGACAGAGGGTAGGTAGAGTGAAGGGTTCTGAGAGGAGACAGAGGGTAGAGTGAAGGGTTCTGAGAGGAGACAGAGGGTAGAGTGAAGGGTTCTGAGTGGAGAGAGGGTAGGTAGAGTGAAGGGTTCTGAGAGGAGACAGAGGGTAGAATTAAGGGTTCTGAGTGGAGACAGAGGGTAGGTAGAGTGAAGGGTTCTGAGAGGAGACAGAGGGTAGAGTGAAGGGTTCTGAGTGGAGACAGAGGGTAGAGTGAAGGGTTCTGAGAGGAGACAGAGGGTAGAATTAAGGGTTCTGAGTGGAGACAGAGGGTAGGTAGAGTGAAGGGTTCTGAGAGGAGACAGAGGGTAGAGTGAAGGGTTCTGAGTGGAGACAGAGGGTAGGTAGAGTGAAGGGTTCTGAGAGGAGACAGAGGGTAGAGTGAAGGGTTCTGAGTGGAGAGAGGGTAGGTAGAGTGAAGGGTTCTGAGAGGAGACAGAGGGTAGAATTAAGGGTTCTGAGTGGAGACAGAGGGTAGGTAGAGTGAAGGGTTCTGAGTGGAGACAGAGGGTAGGTAGAGTGAAGGGTTCTGAGAGGAGACAGAGGGTAGAGTGAAGGGTTCTGAGTGGAGACAGAGGGTAGAGTGAAGGGTTCTGAGTGGAGACAGAGGGTAGAGTGAAGGGTTCGGAGAGGAGACAGAGGGTAGAGTGAAGGGTTCTGAGAGGAGACAGAGGGTGGAGTGAAGGGTTCTGAAAGGAGACAGGGGGTGGAGTGAAGGGTTCTGAGAGGAGACAGAGGGTAGAGTGAAGGGTTCTGAGTGGAGACAGAGGGTAGGTAGAGTGAAGGGTTCTGAGAGGAGACAGAGGGTAGAGTGAAGGGTTCTGAGTGGAGACAGAGGGTAGAGTGAAGGGTTCTGAGTGGAGACAGAGGGTAGAGTGAAGGGTTCTGAGAGGAGACAGAGGGTACAGTGAAGGGTTCTGAGTGGAGACAGAGGGTGGAGTGAAGGTTTCTGAAAGGAGACAGAGGTTGGAGTGAAGGGTTAAACACCAGTGTTATTAGTCTGGTTTGGCCAGTGCTACACTCCCTACGGTGACAGCAACTCTGGACAGAGAAAAGCGGCGACACTACCTAGGCCTTCACTCTACTACACATGCACACACACTGATTTGGTGAACGTCTGGCGTTGTCCCTGTGCTGGAAATGGAAACTGTGAGAAAGAATGAGATAGTTACCTTTAAAAGAAGGATATAAAGAAACAAAACACATTATTAACAGGTGGTGGGCCTCAGCCTTGGTCACCTACATCTCTTTAGAGACACTCTTGTCGGATGGCTGCTGCGAAGATTATGTAACACACACACACTCACACATGCTCTCTCTCTCATTTTCTCTCTCTCATTCCCTCTCTCTCTCATTTCCTCTATCATTCTTTCGCTCTCTCTCTCTCTCTCTCTCTCTCATGTCCTCTATCATTCTTTCCCTCATTCTTTCCCTCATTTCCTCTATCATTCTTTCGCTCTCTCTCTCTCTCTCTCTCTCTCATGTCCTCTATCATTCTTTCCCTCTCTCTCTCTCTCTCTCATTTCTCTATCATTCTTTCTCTCTCTCTCTCTCTCTCTCTCTCATGTCCTCTATCATTCTTTCCCTCTCTCTCTCTCATTCTGCTCTCTCTATGTCTCTCTCTCATTCTGTATCTCTCTCCCACACACAACCCATCATCTCATAACCTCCACTGTAGTGAGGTCATACACCACCAGAAGTGTGAGGCAAAACAGGCTGTGTCAACAGTGGTGTTACAAGCAAGTCCTTAGTGCAGCCATTTCCCTATTAATATAGAATAAACATACAGAGTATAGAATGCATTCACAGAAACACACACACAGTTTGTTTGTCGTACACAGTTTAGCAGATGCTATAGCAGGTGAAGCAAAATGCGAACACACACAATATATGCCCACACACACATCCACTCACACATATAACTCGGGTCTCCCTCACGTGGCTCTACCCTGGTCTCCTCAGAAGACAGGGCCCGACAGTGAAAGAAACGTGTTGTTGGGAAACACACAGGTGGTCCAGGCCAAGTTTTCACTGGGATGATGTAATGCAAAGAAAGGTTTTTCCAGCTATGCAGTGGCCCATACAGATTGGAGCATTAGCCGCCCGCCAGACTGAAGGTAACGTCCTCAATGGCACCCTGTTCCCTACATAGTCCATTACACCAATAGGGCTCTGGTCAAAAGGAGTGCACTATATAGGGAATAGGATACCATTTGGGACCCATCCTGAGACAGCCAGAAGTCATTTGGCTCAGGCCTAACTGCTCTGTCACCAAACTATTCAGCAAGACAAGCCAGATGGGATTGGTTTTGTCTCTACAACCACACAGACATACTGTAGACACACAGACAGTTTGACAGACGCATATACACGCATGAACACACACATGCTCACGCACACACAATATACATGTTCACATATACGTACAGATGGAGGATCTTCATTTTATCACCCTGTCGCAGGAGACCTTAAAACCTGTAGTGTATTTGAGGTTTAAAAAGGCATACGTTTGTAATTTCCACTTTGAAAATAGACTTTCCCTGACAAAAAATGTATCAACTCCTACAAAAATGTCCATTAATTATAATCCACATAATAATTCACATTCCCTGTTCCTTCCCGCTCTCCGTAGCCGATGTGAGTAACATCTTTAAACATTCACAAGGCCGCAGAGTCAGACGAATTACCAGGATGTGTACTCCGAGCATGCACTGACCAACTGGCAAGTGTCTTCACTGACATCTTCAACCTCTCCCTGACCCAGTCTGTAATACCAACATGTTTCAAGCAGACCACCATAGTCCCTGTGCCAATAACACCAAGGAAACCTGCCTACATGACTACCGACCTGTAGCACTCACGTCTGTAGCCGTGAAGTGCATTGAAAGGCTGGTCATGGCTCACATCAACAACATTATCCTAGAAACCCTAGCCCCACTTAATTTGCATACCGTCCAACAGATCCACAGATGATGCAATCTCTATTGCACTCCACACTGCCTTTTCCCACCTGGACAAAATGCTATTCATTGACTACAGCTCAGCGTTGACCACCATAGTGTCCTCAAAAGCTCATCACTAAGCTAAGGACCCTGGGACTAAACACCTCCATCTGCAACTGGATCCTGGACATTCTGATGGGCCGCCCCCAGGTGGTATGGGTAGGTAACAACACATCTCCCACGCTGAGCCTCAACACGGGGGCCCTTCAGGGGTGCGTGCTCAGGCCCCTCCCATGACTGCATGGCCAGGCACGACTCCGACACCATCATTAAGTTTACAGTCGACACAACAGTGGTAGGCCTGATCACCAACAACAATGAGACAGCCTATAGGGAGGAGGTCAAAGACCTGGCCGTGTGGTGCAAGGATAACAACTCCTCCCTCAACATGATCAAGACAAAGGAGATGATCGTGGACTTCAGGAAATGGAGGGCCGAGCACGCCCCCATTCTCACTGACGGGGCTGTAGTTGAACAGGTTGAGAGCTTCAAGTTCCTTGGTGTCCACATCACCAATGAACTGTCATGGTCCTAACACACCAAGACAGTTGTGAAGAGGGCACGAGAACGCCTATTCCCCCTCAGGAGACTGTAAAGATTTGACATGGGTCCTCAGATCCTCAAAAGGTTCTACAGCTGTACCATCGAGAGCATCCTGACTGTATGCATCACCACCTGGTATGGCAACTGCTCTGCCTCCGACCGCAAGGCACCACAGAGCGTAGTGCGTACGGCCCAATACATCACCGGGGCCAAGCTTCCTGCCATCCAGGACCTCTATGCCAGGCGGTGTCAGAGGAAGGCCCTAAAAATGGCCAAAGACTCCAGCCACATTAGTCACAGACTGCTCTCTCTGCTACCATATGGTAAACGGTACCAGCATGCCAAGTCTAGGTCCAAATGGCTTCTTAACAGCTTCTACCCCAAGCCATAAGACTCCTGAACAGCTAACCAAATGGCTACCTAGACTATTTGCAACAGTCTTGAAGGAGTTCCCACATATACTGAGCACTTGTTGGCTGCTTTTCCTTCACTCTGCGGTCAAACTCATCCCAAACCATCTAAATTGGGTTGAGGTCATGTGATTGAGGAGGCCAGGTCATCTGATGCAGCACTCCATCAAACCCTTGAGTAAGTAGGTGTCTCCAAACTTTTGACTGGTACTATACATATTACCTCAATTACCTCGACTAACCTGTGCCCCGGCACATTGACTCTGTACCAGCACCTCCTGTTTATACAGTGCATTCGGAAAGTATTCAGATCCCTTGACTTCTTCCACATTTTGTTACGTTACAGCCTTATTCTAGAATGGATTAAATAATTTTCCCCATCATCAATCTACACACAATACCCCATAACGACAAAGCAAAAAATGTTTCAGACATTTTTGCAAATGTTTTTTTTTAAATACTGAAATATCACATTTACATACTGTAAGTATTCCATTTACCCAGTACTTTGTTGAAGCACCATGGGAGCGATTACAGCCTTGAGTCTTCTTCAAATCAAATCAAATCAAATTTTATTTGTCACATACACATGGTTAGCAGATGTTAATGCGAGTGTAGCGAAATGCTTGTGCTTCTAGTTCCAACAATGCAGTAATAACCAACAAGTAATCTAACTAACAATTCCAAAACTACTGTCTTATACACAGTGTAAGGGGATAAAGAATATGTACATAAAGATATATGAATGAGTGATGGTACAGAGCAGCTTAGGCAAGATACAGTAGATTGTATCGAGTGCAGTATATACATATGAGATGAGTATGTAAACAAAGTGGCATAGTTAAAGTGGCTAGTGATACATGTATTACATAAGGATGCAGTAGATGATATAGAGTACAGTATATACGTATGCATATGAGATGAATAATGTAGGGTATGTAACATTGTATTAGGTAGCATTGTTTAAAGTGGCTAGTGATATATTTTACATCATTTCCCATCAATTCCCATTATTAAAGTGGCTGGAGTTGAGTCAGTGTCAGTGTCAGTGTCAGTGTGTTGGCAGCAGCCACTCAATGTTAGTGGTGGCTGTTTAACAGTCTGATGGCCTTGAGATAGAAGCTGTTTTTCAGTCTCTCGGTCCCAGCTTTGATGCACCTGTACTGACCTCGCCTTCTGGATGATAGCGGGGTGAACAGGCAGTGGCTTGGGTGGTTGTTGTCCTTGATGATCTTTATGGCCTTCCTGTAACATCGGGTGGTGTAGGTGTCGTGGAGGGCTGGTAGTTTGCCCCCGGTGATGCGTTGTGCAGACCTCACTACCCTCTGGAGAGCCTTACGGTTGTGGGCGGAGCAGTTGCCGTACCAGGCGGTGATGCAGCCCGCCAGGATGCTCTCGATTGTGCATCTGTAGAAGTTTGTGAGTGCTTTTGGTGACAAGCCGGATTTCTTCAGCCTCCTGAGGTTGAAGAGGCGCTGCTGCGCCTTCTTCACAATGCTGTCTGTGTGGGTGGACCAATTCAGTTTGTCTGTGATGTGTAAGCCGAGAAACTTAAAACTTGCTACCCTCTCCACTACTGTTCCATCGATGTGGATAGGGGGGTGTTCCCTCTGCTGTTTCCTGAAGTCCACAATCATCTCCTTAGTTTTGTTGACGTTGAGTGTGAGGTTATTTTTCTGACACCACACTCCGAGGGCCCTCACCTCCTCCCTGTAGGCCGTCTCGTCGTTGTTGGTAATCAAGCCTACCACTGTTGTGTCGTCCGCAAACTTGATGATTGAGTTGGAGGCGTGCGTGGCCGCGCAGTCGTGGGTGAACAGGGAGTACAGGAGAGGGCTCAGAACGCACCCTTGTGGGGCCCCAGTGTTGAGGATCAGCGGGGTGGAGATGTTGCTGCCTACCCTCACCACCTGGGGGTGGCCCATCAGGAAGTCCAGTACCCAGTTGCACAGGGCGGGGTCGAGACCCAGGGTCTCGAGCTTGATGACGAGCTTGGAGGGTACTATGGTGTTGAATGCCGAGCTGTAGTCGATGAACAGCATTCTCACATAGGTATTCCTCTTGTCCAGATGGGTTAGGGCAGTGTGCAGTGTGGTTGAGATTGCATCGTCTGTGGACCTATTTGGGCGGTAAGCAAATTGGAGTGGGTCTAGGGTGTCAGGTAGGGTGGAGGTGATATGGTCCTTGACTAGTCTCTCAAAGCACTTCATGATGACGGAAGTGGGTGCTACGGGGCGGTAGTCGTGGGTATGAGGCGGCAGGGTAGCCTAGTGGTTAGAGCGTTGGACTAGTAACCGGAAGTTTGCAAGTTCAATTCACCGAGCTGACAAGGTACAAATCTCTTGTTCTGCCCCTGAACAGGCAGTTAGCTTGACACACCTGGAGTTTCTCCCATTCTTCTCTGCAGATCCTCTCAAGCTCTGTCAGGTTGGATGTGGAGCGCCGCTGCACGGCTATTTTCAGGTCTCTCCAGAGATGTTTGATCGGGTCCAAGTCCAGACTCTGGCTGGGCCACTCAAGGACTTTGAGTGGCTTTGTACATAGGATCATTATCCTATGTATTCTCCGGCACCAAACGGTCTTGCCAAATTACAGGGCGTATAATGCTGACCAGCCCAAACACAGGACAAACAGTCCGGAGAAAACAACAACGAGAACACTCTGGGTTAGGGTTAGGTTTTCATCAAGGATCTCTCTGTACATTGCTCCGTTCATCTTTGCCTCTATCCTGACTAGTCTCCCAGTCCCTGCCGGTGAAGAACATCCCCACAGCATGATGCTGCCACCACCTTGCTTCACCATAGGGACAGTGGCAGGTTTCTTCCAGACATGACCCTTGGCATTCAGGCAATGGAGTTCATTCTTGGTTTCATCAGACCAGAGAATCTTGTTTCTCATGGTCTGAGAGTCTTTATGTGGCTTTTGGCAAAGTCCAAGCGAGCTGTCGTGGCTTTTACTGAGGAGTGGCTTCCGTCTGGCCACTCTACCATAAGGCCCTGATTGGTGGAGTGCTGCAGGGATGGTTGTCCTTCTGGAAGGTTCTCGCATCTCCACAGAGAAACTCTGGAGTTCTGCCAGAGTAACCATCGGACTCTTGGTCACCTCCCTGAACAAGGCCCTTTTCCCCCGAATTGCTCAGTTTGGCCGGGCGGCCAGCTTTAGGAAGAGTCTTGGTGGTTCCAAACTTCTTCCATTTAAGAATGATGTAGGCCATTGTATTCTTTGGGACCTTCAAATGCTGCAGACATTTTTTGGAACCCTTCCCCAGATTGGGGAAGGGCCCAATCCAGTCTCGAACCTTCAACCTCAAGGCTTGGATTTTGCTCTGACATGCACAGTCAACTGTGGGTCTTTCCAAATTATGTCCAATTAATTGAATTTACCACAGGTGGACTTCAATCAAGTTGTTGAAACATCTCAGGGATGATCAATGAAAACAGGATTTAAATGGTCTCATAGCGAAGCGTCTGCATACTTATGTAAATAAGGTATGTCTGTTTTTTATTTTTCATAAATTTGCAAAAAATTCTAAAAACCTGTTTTCGCTTTGTCATTAAGGGCTATTGTGTGTATGATGAGGGGGAAATTAATTCAATCAATTTTAGAATAAGGCTATTATGTAACAAAATTTTGAAAAAGTTAAGGGGTCTGAATACTTTCCGAATTTACTGTACTCTCGTTATTGTTATTTTATGATTGTTCTTTAATTATTTGTCAATTTTCTCTTTTCTTATTTTTTTATATTTTTTTATTTGGATTCATTTATTGTTTATTTAGTAAATATTTTCTTAACTCTTACTTTTTCTTAAAACTGCATTGTTGGTTAAGTGCTTGTAAGTAAGCATTTCACTGTAAGCTCTACACTTGTTGTATTTGGCGCATGTGAGAAATAACATTTGATTGAGGTAATTATGTATCCTGCTTTGGGGCTGTTTTTCTACAAAGGGACCAGGACGACTGATCCGTGTAAAGGAAAGAATGAATGGGGCCATGTATCGTGAGATTTTGAGTGAAAACCTCCTTCCATCAGCAAGGGCATTGAAGATGAAACGTGGCTGGGTCTTTCAGCATGACAATGATCCCAAACACACCGCCCGGGCAACGAAGGAGGGGCTTCGTAAGAAGCATTTCAAGGTCATGGAGTGGCCTAGCCAGTCTCCAGATCTCAACCCCATAGAAAATCTTTGGAGGGAGTTGAAAGTCCGTGTTGCCCCAAAACATCACTGCTCTAGAGGAGATCTGCATGGAGGAATGGGCCAAAATACCAGCAACAGTGTGTGAAAACCTTGTGAAGACTTACAGAAAACGTTTGACCTCTGTCATTGCCAACAAAGGGTATATAACAAAGTATTGAGATAAACTTTTGTTATTGACCAATTACTTATTTTCCACCATAATTTGCAAATAAATTAATTGAAAATCCTACAATGTGATTTTCTGGATTTTTTTTCTACTTTTGTCTGTCATAGTTGAAGTGTACCTATGATGAAAATTACAGGCCTCTCTCATCTTTTTAAGTGGGAGAACTTGCACAATTGGTGGCTGACTAAATACTTTTTTGCCCCACTGTGTAGGCAGAGTTATTAAAGTGTCTATGCATAGATAATAACAGAGAGTAGCGGCAGCGTGGGGGGGGCAATGCAAATAGTCTAGGTAGCCATTTGATTAGCTGTTCAGGAGTCTTATGGTTTGGGGGTAGAAGCTGTTTAGGAGCCTCTTGGACCTAGACTTGGTGCTCCGGTACCGCTTGTCTATGACTAGGTTGGCTGGAGTCTTTGACCATTTTTATGGCTTTCCTCTGACACTGCCTTGTGTAGAGGTCCTGGATGGCAGGAAGCTTGGCCACGGTGATGTACTGGGCCGTACGCACTACCCTCTGTGGTGCCTTGCGGTCGGAGGCCGAGTAGTTGGCATACCAGGCAGTGATGCTCTCGATGGTGCAGCTGTAGAACCTCTGAGGATCTGAGGACCATTGCCAAATATTTTCAGTTTCCTGAGGGGGAATAGGTTTTGTTGTGCCCTCTTCACATCTTTCTTGGTGTGCTTGGACCATGTTAGTTTGGTGGTGATGTGGACGCCGAGGAACTTGAAGCTCTCAACCTGCTCCACTTCAGCCCTGTCGATGAGAATGAGGGCATGCTCAGTCCTTTTTTTCCTGTAATCCACAATCATCTCCTTTGTCTTGATCACGTTGAGGGAGAGGTTGTTGTCCTTGCACCACATTGTCAGGTCACTGACCTCCTCCCTATAGGCTGTCTCGTCATTGTCGGTGATCAAGCCTACCACTGTTGTGTCATCAGCAAACTTAATGATGGTGTTGGAGTCGTGCCTGGCCGTGCAGTCATGAGTGAACAGGGAGTACAGAAGGGGACTGAGCACGCACCCCTGAGGGGCCCCCTTATTGAGGATCAGCATGGCGGGTGTGTTGTTACCTTCCCTTACCACCTGGGGTGGCCCGTCAGGAATTCCAGGATCCAGTTGCAGAGGGAGGTGTTTAGTCCCAGGTTCCTTAGCTTAGTGATGAGCATTGAGGGAACTATGGTTTTGAACTCTGTCACTCTAAGCATGACGGTGCCTTTCATGACCCAATCAAAGTCCCTTTCCTCTGAAAATATGATATGGCATTTTACTTCTTTACCACTTACAGTACATGACGTAACTTGCCAGCATTCGTTGATGACTTTACAATTAGACAAGGTTTGATATGAAACACGTTCGCTTTAAAACGGTTGCTACAGATGGTGACATACAGATGTACGATCTTAATTTGAGCCAGTTTGCCACAGCATGAAATGGAATCCTGCTGCAACAGGAAATGTGAATTATTTTGTGTATTATGGACATTTTGTAGGGATTGGTCCATTTTTCATTCTGGCAAATTAAGTCTGACATTTTAAAGTGGAAATGACAAACTTTAGTAGCCTTTTCAAATCTTGAATACTCTACAAGTTTGCATCAGCAAGAAAAGGGTGATCAAATTAAGATCTTCATCTGTAACAATTACTGACATAGACAAGGTGCTTTTTTCTTACCAGTATGGCAACACTTAACTTCACAATATGTCATAACAACGAAGGGTTGCCATGCAACCAATCTGGATAATTTGCATGTGTTGGGTTACACTCTGAGAAAAGGAGGGCATTTGTTTTTCTTGTAATGTCAATGTTACCAGTCCCTGTTTTCTTACAGTATGACATAATCCAATGAAAACTGAGCTCTGGAGTCAATCTAGATGTTCATTACAGAATAGACTGAGAAACATATTACAGCCGTATTGATCAATTGGTTTAATTAAAAAGAGTGCACAACACAACCCCCCTTTAATCCTATCTATTTTCATATGAATGACACCAATAAAATAATTAGTTACGACATGAGATATGAACATGGTAATGTAGCCAGCCTATAATCATCCTCTTACTGCACCAGCAGCTCTACACATAGTTTCTCATGACTGCCTTAACATCCCTAGCTGATTTGGTGCTGTGTGCGCAGATTACTCTACAAGCCTTAAATGAACAAATCTGTCAATTATTATTTGTCCGTTTTTTCTGGGTCGTTGGTTAATTTTCAGCGGAATGTGAGGAGCAGCTGTCACCTTAACACATGAATGGAGCGATGAGGAGTGGGGAGGTCTGGGGAGGAGCGGGGAGGGAGGCATCAGACTGTATCAACAGTAGACAGCTGGGCTGAGAGGGGATAATGACAGACCAGTTAATCATTAATGAACCGTTAAGGAACAAAGAACACATCGAGAGAGAGAGAGAGAGCGAGAGAGAGCGAGAGAGAGCAAGAGAGAGAGAGAGACAGAGAGAGCGAGAGCAAGAGAGAGAGAGAGTGAGAGAGAGAGAGACAGAGAGAGCGAGAGAGAGACAGAGAGAGAGAGAGCTAGAGAGAGAGAGAGAGAGAGAGAGAGAGAGAGAGAGAGAGAGAGAGAGAGAGAGGCTGAGAGAGCTAGAGAGAGAGAGAGACAGAGAGAGAGAGAGAGAGAGAGAGATAAATTAACAACTATCTAGTAGAACCATGTAGTCCTGAGCATTCCATTTCCAGTACACTCCTAGAACCTAAAAGAGTTATTTGACTGTCCCTATTGGAGAACCCTTTGAAGAACCCTTTTGGTCCCAAGTTTTACCCTTTTGGGTTGAATGTATTGAATGTATAGGTAGAATCCTTTCCACAGAGGGTTCTACATTGAACCCTATTATCTATTTATAGCCCTATGGGCGCTGTTCAAATTGTAGTAGTGCACTATAAATAGAATAGGGTACCATTGGGGACGCATCCGAGAGCATAGCGCCTCTGGCAGGGCAGGCTAAAATGAGGCTGGCTGGGCTGGATGGACGATCCCTGCATGCCACTTGTTGATGAGAACTTTGATGTTTGGGGTGTGATTGTGTGTGTGAGGGCAAAAGTAAATACAATGGCTGAAATGTGAGGGACTCACTGTGGTGATAATGTTGGTGGTGGGGGATGAGATCCGTTTGTTTATAGTCATTGTGATGCTTGAAGGAAATTCATTTGAATCACAAAAGCCGAACAGTTGATTGCATTCCTGCATGACTACACACAGTATTTGTTGTTGTTCTCTAATGTTTGTTGGGAAACTGTTTGACCCCTGAACTCTGGAGAGTCAGGGCAATTAACCCTAAAAAGAGGGAGTGGCTATCAATCCCAGTAATGTAGATGTGGTTAATGATGGCTGATAAATAAGCACTTGTTCTTTGCTTTTATTTATGTTGTGGTTCTAAAAGTGTTAATATAGGAGGTGGCAGTCCAACGTCAGCTTTAGCTTTCACAGTGACAGCCAGGGAAAGGCTTGATGGTATCGCTACCAGATTATCCAGTTGCTGGATTTCAATGGAACCTGTTCGTGTTTACAAGCTGCTGCCTACACAACCAAATATCTTACTTGCACAACCTTTCTGGGTTTGATGAATTTGAACTCTCGCACTTGATGCAGATTCCATAGTGATGTATATATCTTCAACCTATGAATGATAAACAGTCCATATCAGTCATTACTGTACTGCAATCTGAACCAATACTCCTAATTCCTACACTATTGCCATCATGTGATTTACAGTAAATGTGGCTGTTTTAACAGATAAAATAATGAGAATAATAGTCAGTGAACAAGTCACGGAGGATGAGCAGATGTTCGGGATGGGGACTCATTTAAATGTTACACAACCCTCTCTTCGTTATGGGGTGGCAGTGTGTCAGTGTATTTTGCAGAGGTGGCAGGTGTTCCTTCAGTCCCTTAAAGAGCAGGTTTTTATGTCCCTCCTCAAGTTAGTTGCTTGGTTTCCATGGAGATCCCCAACAGAAAGAGGCTTGTTTTGAGGGGCCTGGGCCGGGAAAGGGAAGGCTTTTCTAGCTGCCTGCTCTCTGGACTTCAGTTTGGCTTGGAAAAAAGGGAAAATCAAGCCAACAAGGAAAACAACCTAACATCGTCTCCTGGTGTTATGCTGGGTATATAACAGTGGTCTTCTCTGTAGATGACATTTTTTGCTGATTGTTTACACACTGAAAGTGAACGCTGAGACAAAAGCATCAAACACTTAACTTTTGTAACCATGCCTTTAACAAAGGCACCAAAAGTACAAACACATTTTCTGCTTTGACTTTGTTTGCAATTCTGCAACACACTTGCAAAACACTACACACTGTTTCTTACATTAGACACGTTCAAGAATGAAATCTCTTGCAATCATTGGGAAAACACTTCTATTCAAAATGCAAAACATACCTGAAATTGGCAACACACACACACACACACACACACACACACACACACACACACACACACACACACACACACACACACACACAAAACACTTATACAGTAATTGAACACCAATTAGTCTGTGCCTTACCACTACAAATAGACCTCAGGTAAGATCACCTCTTTGGTGGGAACTTTACAAACATGGAGGCGGTGAGAGCAAGAGGAAGAGGTAGAGGAAGAGGAAGAGAGAGAGGAGTAGGAGGATGAGGACGAGGACAAGAACAAAGAAGGGGACCAGGCAATAGACAGAGACATATTTCAGACGACATTAGGGCCACTTTGGTGGCCCATGTCATAAATCATGGCCTGACGATGAGGGAGGCAGAGAGTCCAGCCCAACCTGAGTCGCTACACGGTAGCATCCATAACATGGACATTTAGACTGGAGAACAGGTATGTCTTCAACTTTCTACACTAGACTGTACCTATGTAATTGTTGCACATCATTCTGCATCACAGTACATTACAATGTAGTCCTACAATATTAGGTCTATGCTCCTCAGTGAACCAAAAAATAGGTATAGTGCTATGAAGTACATGTAATACAGTTTTGATGTTACTGTGTACAGTATGACAGTATAGTATGTAAAAAAAATAACCTAACCAACAACATCATATTGCATTTTCTACAGAACTGCCAGACGACCTCCTGAGGGTGGAAGGCAACGTCTGTTCACCCATCAACTGGCCATTGTCAAGCTAGTGTTGGCAAACAACACCATCCGCCTACATCAACTACGAGAGCAAATCATCACACAACATTCCATAATATCAACCGTGTCAGTATGTCAACACTCTGCTGCATCTTGCATCAACACCAACTTCTGAGGAAGCAGCTGTACAGGGTTCCATTTGAGAGGAACAGTGTTAGAGTCAAATACCTTCACAATGACTATGTGCAATTAAGTGTCGTTGTACTATACTGTAATACAGTAATGGCAGTAGATTGTGTTCCATTGGCACTGCATAGATACATTCAGACCAAGCAGTACGTGACCTAGGCAGGTGCCCCCATTCTGTAGCTTGTAGTTTTGACAGTATGTGACCTAGGCAGGTGCCCCATTCTGTAGCTTGTAGTTTTGACAGTATGTGACCTAGGCAGATGCCCCATTCTGTAGCTTGTAGTTTTGACAGTATGTGACCTAGGCAGATGCCCCATTCTGTAGCTTGTAGTTTTGACAGTATGTGACCTAGGCAGGTGCCCCCATTCTGTACCTTGTAGTTTTGACAGTATGTGACCTAGGCAGGTGCCCCATTCTGTAGCTTATAGTTTTGACAGTATGTGACCTAGGCAGGTGCCCCCATTCTGTAGCTTGTAGTGTTGACAGTATGTGACCTAGGCAGGTGCCCTCATTCTGTAGCTTATAGTTTTGACAGTATGTGACCTAGGCAGGTGCCCCCATTCTGTAGCTTGTAGTGTTGACAGTATGTGACCTAGGCAGGTGCCCCATTCTGTAGCTTGTAGTGTTGACAGTATGTGACCTAGGCAGGTGCCCCCATTCTGTAGCAGGTGCCCCATTCTGTAGTGTTGACAGTATGTGACCTAGGCAGGTGCCCCCATTCTGTAGCTTGTAGTGTTGACAGTATGTGACCTAGGCAGATGCCCCATTCTGTAGCTTGTAGTGTTGACAGTATGTGACCTAGGCAGGTGCCCCCATTCTGTAGCTTGTAGTGTTGACAGTATGTGACCTAGGCAGGTGCCCCCCATTCTGTGACCTAGGCAGGTGCCCCATTCTGTAGTGTTGACAGTATGTGACCTAGGCAGGTGCCCCCATTCTGTAGCTTGTAGTTTGACAGTATGTGACCTAGGCAGGTGCCCCATTCTGTAGCTTATAGTTTTGACAGTATGTGACCTAGGCAGATGCCCCATTCTGTAGCTTATAGTTTTGACAGTATGTGACCTAGGCAGGTGCCCCCATTCTGTAGCTTGTAGTGTTGACAGTATGTGACCTAGGCAGGTGCCCTCATTCTGTAGCTTATAGTTTTGACAGTATGTGACCTAGGCAGGTGCCCCCATTCTGTAGCTTGTAGTGTTGACAGTATGTGACCTAGGCAGGTGCCCCCATTCTGTAGCTTGTAGTTTTGACAGTATGTGACCTAGGCAGGTGCCCCCATTCTGTAGCTTGTAGTTTTGACAGTATGTGACCTAGGCAGGTGCCCCATTCTGTAGCTTGTAGTTTTGACAGTATGTGACCTAGGCAGATGCCCCATTCTGTAGCTTGTAGTTTTGACAGTATGTGACCTAGGCAGGTGCCCCCATTCTGTAGCTTGTAGTGTTGACAGTATGTGACCTAGGCAGGTGCCCCATTCTGTAGCTTATAGTTTTGACTGTATGTGACCTAGGCAGGTGCCCCCATTCTGTAGCTTGTAGTGTTGACAGTATGTGACCTAGGCAGATGCCCCATTCTGTAGCTTGTAGTGTTGACAGTATGTGACCTAGGCAGGTGCCCCATTCTGTAGCTTATAGTTTTGACAGTATGTGACCTAGGCAGGTGCCCCCCCATTCTGTAGCTTGTAGTTTTGACAGTATGTGACCTAGGCAGGTGCCCCCATTCTGTAGCTTGTAGTTTTGACAGTATGTGACCTAGGCAGGTGCCCCCATTCTGTAGCTTGTAGTTTTGACAGTATGTGACCTAGGTAGTTGCCCCCATTCTGTAGCTTATAGTTTTGACAGTATGTGACCTAGGCAGGTGCCCCCATTCTGTAGCTTGTAGTTTTGACAGTATGTGACCTAGGCAGGTGCCCCCATTCTGTAGCTTGTAGTGTTGACAGTATGTGACCTAGGCAGGTGCCCCCATTCTGTAGCTTGTAGTTTTGACAGTATGTGACCTAGGCAGGTGCCCCCATTCTGTAGCTTGTAGTTTTGACAGTATGTGACCTAGGCAGGTGCCCCATTATGTAGCTTGTAGTTTTGACAGTATGTGACCTAGGCAGGTGCCCCCATTCTGTAGCTTGTAGTTTTGACAGTATGTGACCTAGGCAGGTGCCCCCATTCTGTAGCTTGTAGTTTTGACAGTATGTGACCTAGGCAGGTGCCCCCATTCTGTAGCTTGTAGTTTTGACAGTATGTGACCTAGGCAGGTGCCCCCATTCTGTAGCTTGTAGTTTTGACAGTATGTGACCTAGGCAGGTGCCCCCATTCTGTAGCTTGTAGTTTTGACAGTATGTGACCTAGGCAGGTGCCCCATTATGTAGCTTGTAGTTTTGACAGTATGTGACCTAGGCAGGTGCCCCCATTCTGTAGCTTGTAGTTTTGACAGTATGTGACCTAGGCAGGTGCCCCCATTCTGTAGCTTGTAGTGTTGACAGTATGTGACCTAGGCAGGTGCCCCCATTCTGTAGCTTGTAGTTTTGACAGTATGTGACCTAGGCAGGTGCCCCCATTCTGTAGCTTGTAGTTTTGACAGTATGTGACCTAGGCAGGTGCCCCATTATGTAGCTTGTAGTGTTGACAGTATGTGACCTAGGCAGGTGCCCCCATTCTGTAGCTTGTAGTGTTGACAGTATGTGACCTAGGCAGGTGCCCCCATTATGTAGCTTGTAGTTTTGACAGTATGTGACCTAGGCAGGTGCCCCCATTCTGTAGCTTGTAGTTTTGACAGTATGTGACCTAGGCAGGTGCCCCCATTCTGTAGCTTGTAGTTTTGACAGTATGTGACCTAGGCAGGTGCCCCCATTCTGTAGCTTGTAGTTTTGACAGTATGTGACCTAGGCAGGTGCCCCATTATGTAGCTTGTAGTTTTGACAGTATGTGACCTAGGCAGGTGCCCCCATTCTGTAGCTTGTAGTGTTGACAGTATGTGACCTAGGCAGGTGCCCCCATTCTGTAGCTTGTAGTGTTGACAGTATGTGACCTAGGCAGGTGCCCCCATTCTGTAGCTTGTAGTGTTGACAGTATGTGACCTAGGCAGGTGCCCCCATTCTGTAGCTTGTAGTTTTGACAGTATGTGACCTAGGCAGGTGCCCCATTATGTAGCTTGTAGTTTTGACAGCATGTGACCTAGGCAGGTGCCCCCACTCTTTAGCTTGTAGTTTTGACTGAACGTGTCTGAACCAACCCATCCCCCACCCCCACCCCCATCCTTGTGTCAAAATGTAGACATTGTGGTCCTGTGTTTTGAGTTACACCATATTCACGGTACAGTGTATACATTTTCTGTAACAGAGAGTCCTGGAGTTTTATGTAGCTGCACAGCCTCATGAGTTAATGTTCATTGATGAAGCTGGATTCAATCTAGCTAAAACCAGGCGTTGGGGCTGAAATGTTACAGGACAAAGAGCCGTTGTGAATGTCTCTGGGCCGCGAGGGGGAAATATCACAGACCCGTTGTGAATGTCTCTGGGCTGCGAGGGGGAAATGTTATAGAGCCGTTGTGAATGTCTCTGGGCTGCGAGGGAGAAATGTTACAGAGCCGTTGTGAATGTCTCTGGGCCACGAGGGGGAAATATCACCTTGAGCACCGCCATTAGTCTGCAAGGAGTTCTCCATCACCGCACCACCCTCGGTCCCTACAATACTGCACACATTATCATATTTCTGGATGCACTACATAATGCAGTTGTTCAGAACGGACCAGAGCAGCCCAGGTTTGTTGTCATCTGGGATAATGTTAGATCCGACCGGGCTGCTCTGGTCAGGGACTGGTTCACCAACCACAATAACTTCTCAGTTGTATACTTACCCCCTTACTCCCCATTTCTCAATCCGATTGAGGAATTATTTTCGGCTTGTCGTTGGAAAGTGTATGACCGCCAACCACATGCCCGCCTGCCTCTATTGCAAGCAATGGAAGAGACATGCGGAGACATTGAGGTGGGGTCAGTCCAGGGTTGGATACAGCAAGGCAATATTTTCCCTGTTGTCTAGCCAGGGATGACATTGTTTGTGATGTGGATGAGGTAGTGGCCAGACCCTAAAAGAAGACGGGATCCATAAACCACCATTATTTTACATGTAATTAGTTTACAGTAACATTTTGTATTGAGTACTGTAATTCTTTGTGTTTTTTTGTTCTAAAAACATGCAATGGCAAAAAAAATAAGCTGTATATATTTTTTTCTGAAGCATTTCTATTTTTGTGTTCTTTGAAATGGTACCTGTGTGTATCATTCTGTTGCAAAAATGCCATTTTGAAAAAGGATTGTTAGGTTTTGATTGCAGAGTTTCATTTTGACAGAGGTGAAATGTTTATCGCCATGTGTTGTGTCTTATTTGGCTTGTGTGTAGAGTTTTGACACAATGAACCAAATTCCGCAACAAGTGTGTAAGAAATCGCGAAAGACTGGACTGTCCCAACCTCATCAGTCATGCTTGGATGCCCTCAAATCCATTTTTTTAAATGAACCCATTTGACATATAGCGTATGTAAAGATTTTACGGCATCATTCAGCTAGGAAATCATGATTGTTTGATAAGAAGGTATGCTAATTGAAGACCATGACTACTAAGGAAAACCCCTCTGCACTTACTGTATAATAGGCCAAGGTATCCAATATCTTTATGGGGTCCTTACCAGTTGTGAGTCAGTCTCATGGTGACAGCTGTGTTTCTTTACAATAAAGTCTCCAATCACTGCTGGACTTCCCCTTCAGTTGTCATACTGTGTGTGTGTGTGTGTGTGTGTGTGTGTGTGTGTGTGTGTGTGTGTGTGTGTGTGTGTGTGTGTGTGTGTGTGTGTGTGTGTGTGTGTGTGTGTGTGTGTGTCTCTGCTTGTGTGTGGGTGTGTTTGTGTCTCTGCTTGTGTGAGGGTGTGAAAGCTGATCTGAGGGGCAGCAGTTCTGGAGTACAGGGCTTGTGTGTAGACGAGTGGTCCTGTGTGTGGGTGTGTGTGTGGTCTGGGAGTCGGCTATCATTCTCCCCTGGATGGTTGAACAGCAGCTGCTGCCCACCCAAACCTCTCTTGGGGCAGTGGATCACACCGTTTAGGTGACAGTGTCCCCTATGTAGTGCACTACTTTTCACATGTAGACCCTGGTCAAAAGTCTAAAATAATGCACTATATAGCAAAATAGGGAGCCATGTGGGACACATAAAGGGTTTTAAACACCTAAGGTGTCCCGTGGACATCTACACCACAATAGATAACCCATTCATACTTAGTTGCTCACCTGTTACTTAGGGCCAGATTTAATCACATCTGCCAAAGCACTGCAGTGTCTTTGTGTACTAAATATGTCTGATTTCTGGAACGTTCTACCTGAGAGGAGAGTTTACCCAAAACTATTATCAAACTCCCTTTAGTTGCAGTCTGCCCAAGGATCTCGACAACCCTACAGGCAATAACATGACTTAACACATTCAAGCAAACATTTCCAATAATAGTACTTGTTTGAAATAGAAGCCTTACAATAATAGAAGAGTTGTCTTTTCAAACGTCAAACATTTCATGGACCTCAAACAGACATGGCTACATGGAGTAAGCCCCATAATTAGTACAGCAGTCTCTCAAAATGTTTGCTTGTGTAACGCTCGTCGTTGGGAGATAGAGAGGAGGACCAAGGTGCAGCGTGGTAAGTATTCATATTCTTTTTTAATGAAATCGAATACTCAAACAAAAACAACAAAACACCAGAATGAAACGAAAACAGTCCTGAACGGTGAAATACAAACACCGAACAGAAAATAAACACCCACGAAACACAAGTGGGAAAAGGCTACCTAAGTATGATTCTCAATCAGAGACAACTAACGACACCTGCCTCTGATTGAGAACCATACCAGGCCAAACGCAAAAACACAACATAGAAAACAGAACACAGACAACCCACACAAATCACGCCCTGACCAAACTAAAACAAAGACATAACAAAAGAACTAAGGTCAGAACGTGACAGATTGCAGTTGTTTTAAAGCTGGAATCCTTAATGGAGAAACAGCCACTTCCTCTTACATCATTCCACAACCGATAGAAGAGAACAATATGTGCTGCAGGTCCCCCATTTGTACCATGCTGAGCGACGCTCCTCAGCTCAGCAACAAAAACAATAACTGTGGTGGTGGGCGGCCATTAGCACTGTTTCCCCCTACTGCAGACTCCATCTTTTACCCATAAGAGTCTACGCCCTGTCTAAGCCGGGAGAGGGTGGGCTATACTAAGCTATATAGAATTGTTTAAGAAGGTCATAACAAGGATCATTTTGCTATTTGATTTTAAATGTTAAGACCCTTTGAAGTATAAACAAATATATAGGGCCTCCCCAGTGGTGCATCGCAGTGCTAGAGGTATCACTACAGACCCAGGTTCAATCCCGGGCTGTATCACAACCGTCAGCGATTGGGATTTCCATAGGGTGGCTGTGTTATATAAAAAAATATGTTTATTAAACATAAGTATTCAGACCCTTTGCAATGAGACTCAAAATTGAGCTCTGGTATATCCTGTTTCCATTGATCATCCTTGAGATGTTTACAGAACTTTATTCCACCAGTGGTAAATTCAATTGATTGGACATGATTTGGATAGGCATACACCTGTCTATATGGTCCCACAGTTGACAGTGCATGTCAGGGCAAAAACCAAGCGATGAGGTTGAAAGATTTGTCCTTGGAGCTCTGAGACAGGATTGTGTCGGTACAGATCTGGGGAAGGGTAAAAAAAATGTCTGCAGCATTGAAGGTCCCAAAAAAAACAGTGGCCTCCATCATTCTTAAATGGAAGAAATTTGGAACCACCAAGACTATTCCTAGAGCTGTCCGCCCGGGTAAACTGAGCAATCGGGGGAGAAGGGCCTCGGTCAGGGAGGTGACCAAGAACCCGATGTCACTCTAACAGAGCTCCAGAGTTCCTCTGTGGAGATGCGAGAACCTTCCAGAAGGACAACCATCTCTGCAGCATTCCACCAATCAGTGATTTATGGTAGTGGCCAGATGGAAGCCACTCCTCAGTAAAAGACACATGACAGCCTGCTTGGAGTTAGGTGGTTAGGTGCCAAAAGGCACCTAAATACTCTCAGTCCATGAGAAACAAGATGATCTGGTCTGATGAAACCAAGATTGAATAAACAAACATTGGCAGTAGAATGACCTTACTGAAGAGCTCAGTGACTTTCAACGTGGCACCGTCATAAGATGCCACCTTTCCAACAAGTCAGTTTGTCAAATTTCTGCCCTGCTAGAGCTTCCCCGGTCAATTGTAAGTGCTGTTATTGTGAAGTGGAAAAGTCTAGGAGCAACAACGGCTCAGCTGTGAAGTAGTAGGCCACACAAGCTCACAGATCGGGACCGCCAAGAGCTGAAGAGCGTAGTGTTTAAAAAAGTGTTTTCCTTGGTTGCAAAACTCACTACCAAGTTCCAAACAACTGCCTCTGGAAGCAACATCAGCACAAGAACTTTTTGTTGGGAGTTTCATTAAATGGGTTTCCATGGCAGAGCAGCCGCACACAAGCCCAAGATCACCATGCGCAATGCCAAGCGTCGTCTGGAGTGGTGTAAAGCTTGTCGCCATTGGACTCTGGTGCGGAAACACATTCTCTGGAGTGATGAATCATACTTCACCCATCTGGCAGTCCGTCAGACGATTCTGGTTTTGGCGGATGCCAGGAGAACGCTACCTGTCCCGAAGCATAATACCAACTGTAAGTTTGGTGGAGGAGGAATAATGGTCTGGGGCTGTTTTCATGGTTCGGGCTAGGCCCCTTAGTTCCAGTGAAATTATATCTTAACACTACAACATACAATGACTTTCTAGGCATGTCTGTGCTTCCAACTTTGTGGAAAAGTTTCAGCATGACAATGACCCCATGCACAAAGTGAGGGCCATACAGAAATGGTTGGTTGAGATCGATGTGGAGGAACTTGACTGGCCTGCACAGAGCCCTGACCTAAACCCCATCAAACACCTTAGGGATGAATTGGAACGCCGACTGCGAGCTAGGACAAATCGCCCAACATCAGTGCCCGACCTCACTAATGCTATTGTGACTGAATGGATGCAAGTCCCCACAGCAATGTTCCAACAGCTGGTGGAAAGTCTTCCCAGAAGAGTGGAGGCTGTTATAGCAGCAAAGGGGGGACCAACTCCATATTGTCCACATACTTTGGTCATGTCGTTTACTTCCACACATTTTTTCAACTGGTTCCGGGGGACCTTTTGACAAGTATTGTGAGTCCTGTGGTTATTCTAGACCAAAACAACAGACATGTATGTGTTCAGTTTAACGTTCTGGGTGTAGTGGGTGAGAAGTCAGGCGTAGGAAGCAGAGAGTTCAGGGTAGTGCTAATTTAATGCACAAAACGGCGAACATAAGCCAACCCCACGAAAACACAGGGTGTACAACAAAACAAACGCCCCAAACACGGGGACTTAAACTGTCCAGCAAAACCCACGAAATGGGAAACACGTAACCCACAGACGTGCACACAAGTAACAGGCTGGCTAATAAAGCCCAACTAATCAGCAAATACACAACAGGTGTAACCAATAAACAGACAAGGAGGGGGAGGAAAGAATCAGTGGCAGCTAGTAGGCCAGTGACGACGACCGCCGAGCGCCACCCGAACGGGAAGGGGAGCCAACTGCGGTATGAGTCGTGACATTCAGGAGAGTCTCACCTTTTCACAGGGGGTCATATTAGTGTGTACTGTTCAGACTCTACATACAGAAGTTGGCAGATTGGCTGTACCAACCTCAGACGAGTCTCAAGATGCCTGTCACCTTTCACCGCAGATGCGGAAGTGTGACAATGGCGGATCAAATCAAATCAAATCAAATTATGTTGGTCGCATACACAGATGTTATTGCAGATGTAGCTAAATGCTTGTGTTCCTGGTTCCAACAATGCAGCAATATTTAACAATGCACAACAATACACAAACATTTTAAGGAAAAGAATGGAGTTAAGAAATATATAAATATTTGGAAGAACAATGTCGGTGTGGCATTGACTAAAATACAGTAGAATAGAATACAGTATATACATATGAAATGAGTAAAGCAGTATGTAAACATTATTAAAGTGACTAGTGTTCCATTATTAAAGTAACCAGTGAGTCTATGTCTATGTACAGTGTATTGGGCAGCAGCCTCTAAGGTGCAGGGTTGAGTAACCAGCTGGTAGCCGGCTAGGGATGGCTTTTTAAAAGTCTGATGGCCTTGAGATAGAATCTGTTTTACAGTCTCTCAGTTCCAGCTTTAATGTACCTGTACTGCCCTTGCCTTCTGGATGGGAGCGGGGTGAAAAGGCCGTGGCTCGGGTGGTTGATGTCCTTGATTATCCTTTTTGCCTTCCTGTGACATCGGGTGCTGTAGGTGTCCTGGAGGGCAGGCAGTGTTCCCCCGGTGAAACTTTGGGCAGACCGCACCATCCTCTGGAGAGCCCTGCGGTTGTGGGCAGTGCCATGGCCGTATCAGGTGGTGATAGAGCCCGAGAGGATGCTCTCAATTGTGCATCTGTAAAGGTTTGTGAGGGTCTTAGGGGCGAAGCCGAATTTCTTCAGCCGCCTGAGGTTTAAGAGACGCTGTTGCGCCTTCTTCACCACACTGTCTGTGTGGGTGGACAATTTCAGATCACCTGTGATATGTATACTGAGGAACTTGAAGCTTTTCACATTCTCCACTGCGGTCCTGTCGATGTGGATAGGTGCGGGTTCTCTCTGCTGTTTCCTGAAGTCCATGTTCCTTTGTTTTGTTGATGTTGAGGGAGAGGTTATTTTCCTGGCACTACTCCAACATGGCCCTCAAATCCTCCCTGCAGGCTGTCTCGTCATTGTTGGTAATCAGGTCTACAACTGTTGTGTAGGCCTGATTTTGTAGGCCTGATTACCAACAATGACGAGACAGCCTACAGGGAGGATTTGAGGGCCATGTCGGAGTAGTGCCAGGAAAATAACCTCTCCCTTGATGATTGAGTTGCAGGCATGCGTGGCCACCTAGTCATGGGTGAACAGGGAGTACAGGAGGGGGCTGAGCACGTACCCTTGTGGGGCCCCTGTGTTGAGGATCAGCGAAGTGGAGGTGTTGTTTCCTACCTTCACCACCTGTTGAACAGGGCAGGGTTCAGACCCAGGGCCCTGAGTTTAATGATGAGCTTGGAGGGTACTATGTTGTTGAAGGCTGAGCTATAGTCAATGAACAGCATTCTAACATAGGTATTCCTCTTGTTCAGATGGGAGAGAGCAGTGTGAAGTGCGATGGCGATTGCATTGTTTAAATGTCTTACTCACGTTGGCCAGGGAGTACGAGAGCCCACTGTCCTTGGGAACGGGCCGCATGGCTGGTTTTGTCTATGTAACCCGTGATTGTCTGTAGACCCTGCAACATACGTCTGGTGTTTGAGGTTTTGAATTGTGACTCCACTTTGTCTCTGTACTGACGTTTTGCCTATTTGATTGCCTTACGGAGAAAATAACTATACTGTTTGTATTCAACCATATTCACAGCCACCTTGCCATGGATAAATGTGGTGGTTCGCGCTTTCAGTTTTGTGTAAATGCTGCCATCTATCCACGGTTTCTGATTTGGGTAGGTTTTAATAGTCACAGTGGGAACAACATCCGCTATACACTTCCTGATGAACTCAGTCACCGTGTCAGTGTATATGTCGATGTTATTCTCAGAGGCTTCCCAGAATATATCCCAGTCTGCGTGATCAAAACAATTATATTATTTTTTAAATTTTTATTCCCAATTTCATGGTATCCACAGGACTATCTTGTCTCATCGCTACAACTCCCGTACGGGCTCGGGAGAGACAAAGGTTGAAGGTCATGCATTCTCCGATACACAACCCAACCAAGCCGCACTGCTTCTTAACACAGCACGCATCCAACCCGGAAGCCAGCTGCACCAATGTGTCAGGGGAAACACCGTGCACCTGGCAACCTTGGGTTAACGTGCACTGTGCCCGGCCCGCCACAGGAGTCACTGGTTCTTGATGAGACAAGGATATCCCTACTGGCCAAGCCCTCCCTAACCCGGACGATGCAATGCCAATTGTGCATCGCTTCACGGACCTCCCGTTCGCAGCCAGTTACGACAGAGCCTGGGCGCAAACCCAGGTTCTCTGGTGGCACAGCTGGTGCTGCAGTACAGCGCCCTTAACCACTGCGCCACCCAGGAGGCCCCTAGATTATTATAATTGACCATAGGAAAAAAGAACGACATGGTACTGCGATATGATACTGCAATGCGGATTTGAGTGAATTGTGCCCTCAGACGTTCAGATACAGTAAGTTTGGTTATTACCAAAGCGTGAAAGTGGACTAATACAGTGAGTGTATCAGTCAAAGAGAAGAGTGAAAGCTAGGGTGCTGGTACATGAGGGTGAGAACCACATGGCTTATAAATGCACTGAAATCTATCTAGTGCGACAACAAGATTATTTTTATTCAGTCAACTTCAGTTATACAAACAATGCATAGTTATACTGTAGGTCATTGACCTGAGACCCAACCTTACAGTAGATATCTAGTTTATCCCAACAGAAGGCAGGAGAGATGATCATAGTTATACTGTAGGTCATTGACCTGAGACCCAACCTTACAGTAGATCTCTAGTTTATCTCAACAGAAGGCAGGAGCGATGATCATAGTTATACTGTAGGTCATTGACCTGAGACCCAACCTTACAGTAGATCTCTAGTTTATCTCAACAGAAGGCAGGAGCGATGATCATAGTTATACTGTAGGTCATTGACCTGAGACCCAACCTTACAGTAGATCTCTAGTTTATCTCAACAGAAGGCAGGAGCGATGATCATAGTTATACTGTAGGTCATTGACCTGAGACCCAACCTTACAGTAGATCTCTAGTTTATCTCAACAGAAGGCAGGAGCGATGATCATAGTTATACTGTAGGTCATTGACCTGAGACCCAACCTTACAGTAGATATCTAGTTTATCTCAACAGAAGGCAGGAGCGATGATCAAAACATAAGCAGTAGAGCTGGTGAGTTTTCCAACTAAGAGGTTGACGACTTTATCTCTCCAGCCAGGCTTATGATATCACTGTATCCATGCTAAGCCTCGGGTTAAAGAGACCAACTGTCTAATCACCACAACGTTCAGGCCGCTAGAAGGGTGTAAATTATGTCTTATCCATAACTACCTAACTCTCTTGCCAAGATTTGTCATAAGGTGACAGTGACGGGGACGGGGACGGTGTTGTCTGAAAACAATAGACTTGTTTTTTCATAGTATATCTCATTGAGGGTCAAAATCCAAAAGGGTGTGTCTGGTTTACAAACTACATTCCATTATTTCTGTGAAAACTATACTTTCATTACAGATTCTGTGGTATAGTGTACATGTTGGTACAAAGGTATTCACTGTGACTAATGTTGTGTTTGAACTGTCGTGTGGGAGTATTTAAATGATTAACATGGCGGTAGAGCAGGCTTCTTCTTCTTCTTGAGGGACAACAGAGAAGTTATTGAGGACTAAACTCAAGGAGCATTTAAATCACCTACTTTGTTTATCAGCTTGTGTTCCACCATTACTGTTGTTCTACACCTCTGTGTGATTACACCTTTACCTGTATTTTATAACACACAGTGGTGGAAAAAGTATCCAATTGTTATACTTGAGTAAAAGTAAAGATTTCTCAATAGAAAATTACTAAAGTAAAAGTGACTCACCCAGTAAAATACTACTTGAGTTAAAGTCTAAAACTTGAGTAAATGTCTAAAAGTATTTGGTTTTATATATAAATATACTTAATTATCAAAAGTAAAAGTAAAAGTACAAATCATTTTCAATTCCTTATGGTAAGCAAACCAGAAGGCACCATTTTCTTGTTTTACAATTTACGACTAGCCAGAGACACACTCCAGCACTCAGATATAATTTACAAACAATACATTTGTGTTTAGTGAGCATCCAGATTAGAAGCAGTAGGGATGACCAGGGATGTTCTCTGTTTAGTGAGCATCCAGATTAGAAGCAGTAGGGATGACCAGGGATGTTCTCTGTTTAGTGAGCATCCAGATTAGAAGCAGTAGGGATGACCAGGGATGTTCTCTGTTTAGTGAGCATCCAGATTAGAAGCAGTAGGGATGACCAGGGATGTTCTCTGTTTAGTGAGCATCCAGATTAGAAGCAGTAGGGATGACCAGGGATGTTCTCTGTTTAGTGAGCATCCAGATTAGAAGCAGTAGGGATGACCAGGGATGTTCTCTGTTTAGTGAGCATCCAGATTAGAAGCAGTAGGGATGACCAGGGATGTTCTCTGTTTAGTGAGCATCCAGATTAGAAGCAGTAGGGATGACCAGGGATGTTCTCTGTTTAGTGAGCATCCAGATTAGAAGCAGTAGGGATGACCAGGGATGTTCTCTGTTTAGTGAGCATCCAGATTAGAAGCAGTAGGGATGACCAGGGATGTTCTCTGTTTAGTGAGCATCCAGATTAGAAGCAGTAGGGATGACCAGGGATGTTCTCTGTTTAGTGAGCATCCAGATTAGAAGCAGTAGGGATGACCAGGGATGTTCTCTGTTTAGTGAGCATCCAGATTAGAAGCAGTAGGGATGACCAGGGATGTTCTCTGTTTAGTGAGCATCCAGATTAGAAGCAGTAGGGATGACCAGGGATGTTCTCTGTTTAGTGAGCATCCAGATTAGAAGCAGTAGGGATGACCAGGGATGTTCTCTGTTTAGTGAGCATCCAGATTAGAAGCAGTAGGGATGACCAGGGATGTTCTCTGTTTAGTGAGCATCCAGATTAGAAGCAGTAGGGATGACCAGGGATGTTCTCTGTTTAGTGAGCATCCAGATTAGAAGCAGTAGGGATGACCAGGGATGTTCTCTGTTTAGTGAGCATCCAGATTAGAAGCAGTAGGGATGACCAGGGATGTTCTCTTGATAAGTGTGTGAATTGGACCATTTTCCTGACCTGCTAAGTATTCAAAATTTAACGAGTACTTTTGGGTGTCGGGAAAATGTATGGAGTAAAAAGTACATAATTTTCTTTAGGAATGTAATGAAATAAAAGTCCAAGTTTAAAATATAATTAGTAAAGTAAAGTAAAGTACAGATACCCCCAAAAACGACTTAAGTTGTACTTAAAGTATTTGTACTTAAGTAGTTTACACCACTGATAACACATTTACCTCTTGAGTTATAACACATTTACCTCTGTGTTATAACACAATTACCTCTGAGTTATAACACCTTGACCTCTGAGTTGACACCTTGACCTCTGTTATAACACGTTTACCTCTGAGTTATATCACATTTACCTCTGAGTTATAACACATTTACCTCTGAGTTATAACACATTTACTTCTGAGTTATAACACATTTACCTCTGAGTTATAACACCTTGACCTCTGAGTTGACACCTTGACCTCTGTTATAACACATTTACCTGAGTCATTACACATTTACCTCTGTGTTATAGAGTCTTTAACTCTCTGTTATAACACATTTACCTCTGAATTATACCACCTTTACCTCTGAATTCTAATACATTTACCTCTGAGTTATAAGACCTTGACCTCTGAATTCTAACTTTATTTCCGAGTTATAACACATTTACTTCTGCGTTACAACACATTTACCTCTGAGTTATAACACATTTACCTATGAGTTATAACACATTTACTTCTGAGTTATAACACATTTACCTCTGATTTATTACACATTTACCTCTGAGTTATAACACATTTACCTCTGAGTTACAACACAATTACCTCTGAGTTACAACACAATTACCTCTGCGTTATAACACATTTAACTCTGAGTTACAACACATTTACGTCTGAGTTATAATACCTTGACCTCTGAGTTATAGCATCTTTACCTCTGAGTTATAACACCTTGACCTCTGAGTTATAATACCTTGACCTCTGAGTTATAGCATCTTTACCTCTGAGTTATAATACCTTGACCTCTGAGTTATAACACCTTGACCTCTGAGTTATAGCATCTTTACCTCTGAGTTATAACACCTTGACCTCTGAGTTATAACACCTTCACCTCTGTGTTATGCATGAATCTATAGTAATAGAATAACCACAAACAACAAATGCATAGAAGTAGAAGAGATGAATGCTGATGAATAATGAAATTAACATTCATAGACTTATAGATAGGAGATTCCCAAGCGTATGTGCCCTGTGTTTACAATTCATCTTTGCAGAGTATTTTTGAGTAATGATTTTTGAGAATAATGTGAGAAAGTTATTCATGTTTCAACGTTACAATCGCAATGAGCATGGTAATGTGTGTGTGCATGTGTGTCTGTACTTACTTACCACACACAACAGAGGAACTTCAATGGTTTGTTTTTCAGCTCAAGAAGGAGCATGCATTCTAATGTATTAGATCTGGGGGATGGCTCTCTCAGCGTTCATGTAAAGCAGACAATGATGATGCTACAATAGAAATGTCCACGTTTATAGTTATTGGTTCAGAATGCGTTGCCTGTATTGTGTGCTTTCTTTGTAATGCTAATGATGCATTTTGGATTGGCTAGGGTGGGTGGGATTGGCTACTTCAGACTCATTTTGCCCTCCAATCCCCCCCCACCCCAGATTTACTTTTTCCATTGAAATCAAATTACATTCCACATCCTGATCTTAGTTCCTTTTTTATGTCTCTATTTTAGGTTGGTCAGGGCGTGAGTTGGGGTGGGCATTCTATGTTTTGTTCTATGTTTGTATTTCTATGTGTTTGGCCTGGTACGGTTCCCAATCAGAGGCAGCTGTCAATCGTTGTCTCTGATTGAGAACCATACTTAGGTAGCCTGGTTTCGCCCTTGAGTTGTGGGTAGTTGTTTTCTGTTTCGTATCTGTACCAGACAGAACTGTTTCGGTTTCATTCGTTCACGTTGTTGTTTTTGTATTTTTCAGTGTGCTATTAAAATAATGATGAACACGTACCACGCTGCACCTTGGTCCTCTCCTTCTTCCACCAACGACAACCGTTACATGACAATCAAAAGTCTTACATTCTCAAAATGATAGCAGTACACAAGATAACTTTCTGAGGAAATGTTTGCTGGAACTTTCGTCTCCTGCTCTGATCTTCTCCTTTAAAGAAAGGTATGATACTAAGGCATCTTTCATGTGGATAATCTGACATCAAGTCTCGTCATGTTATGCTCCAGTCTAAACTATAAAGGTTCAGGTTGGACCAGGAACCAGAAAAAAGTTTTTTTTTAATGGTTTTGACGAGAAAGCATACAGCTTTTGTCAGATTTTACTTTTTGTAGCAGCTTAAGAGAACTTACTCAGCAGGTTAGAATAATTAACATAGCAGGTTAGGATAATTAACATAGCAGGTTAGGATAATTAACACAGCAGGTTAGGATAATTAACACAGCAGGTTATGATAATTAACACAGCAGGTTAGGATAATTAACACAGCAGGTTGGGATAACTAACACAGCAGGTTAGGATAATTAACGTAGCAGGTTAGGATAATTAACATAGCAGGTTAGGATAATTAACGTAGCAGGTTAGGATAATTAACGTAGCAGGTTAGGATAATTAACACAGCAGGTTAGGATAATTAACGTAGCAGGTTAAAATAATTAGGTTAATATTAGAAAAATGGTTAGGGTTAGCAAAAATAAAAATACCCAAAAACCTTTTGAAGTAAATTTGACAAAAGCTGTATCCTGTCTAGGCATGACCCACAGCTATAGGCTACTTTGTGACACTTTAATAGATTTAGAATAAAATAAAAACATTCTAAGTTATTGTGGTTATATAAGCTACCAGATACTAAATCTATTGTCACTGATTGTCACAAAAGCCCATGGATTCATTCTAAAGAACATGTAAAAAACAGAATATCCATTGACATGCATAACAAACAAAAAAGTTATTGTTGATTTAGTTTTTTATTATTCAATTATATATCGTATTATCACACCTGAAAGAGGCCTAACAGAAATCTCATAACAGTTTTGGATAAATCACTTTTCATCCCAATTTTGAAAGACACATAACACTTATGTTCATCGATATTATTTTATGTGCCATAAATTATAATAATATACATATTTTAATTGGATAATTTACATACCGGTATTTATTTTTTCCCAAAATGAATATCACCCAGGCCAGGGATGGGCAACTTTGATGGGGGCCACAAAAAAAACTCATCATGGGGGGCATCTCACATGAAGATGAAGCATTGAAAACATTGAAAATGACCACCCTCGAAGGGGTGAGTGCCTTGCGAGAATCCATACAGTCATTGAAGGAGAATCACCCCCTGACACAACCCAAGTCACAAGTCCTTGAACCGAACCTGACCTTATGGGCCAAAGGCGAGCTTGTCACCCTTCTTCCCCGCTGGTGTATTGTCAATGGAATCGTTTTCAATGGCCCGGATAGATCAAATGTTCCATTAAAATAAACGTTTCTTGCCGCCCAGATTTCCCCCCTGTGGTGCTGCTGGTTTTGACTCTGAGGTAAACCCGAGAGAGAACTATGAATGATAAAGAACCAAGGAGGGCAACATAACGAAAAAGGAGGCGGTTAGTCTTTGTAGTCGGGAGGAATGCGGAAATGTTCCTGCTCTGTGTCAAACTTATCTGAAGGGGGTCAAGGCACATTCAGCCAGCGTGGGAAAGCGAAGAAGAGACGGAGCTCACAGGCAAGCGTTGCATATCCAGGGATACATGGGGAAAAGAGTTAAAAAGGGGAAAAACTGAGAAAAGCGTGGCTTGGAGAATATATCACGCTTTTGTCCTATGACCCCCCCAAGTTGCAGTAGGCACTGTGTTTTTCTGTAAAAAAAAAAAAAAAACTCCCCCGTATTATAGTTGCTTTGCTTGAGCTGCAGTTGCAGAGGTGGTGAGCCTACTGCTGAGGGATGGGGGTTACAGAAGCTGCTCCATCCGACTACCTGTGTGGCCCGGCGTGACAGTGAGGGATCTGTGATGTGTTGTGTTTTAGTGTGAACACTTATCCAAAGGGGGCATGTTTCATAAATTCATGGACACGACCAATTGCGAATTTCACTGATAACATAAAATAAGGTAGGCTGAAATATTCATATTTTACTTTTTGTGTAGAAAAATGTATTTTGCATGAATGTACTTATTGTGATATTTTAAAAGCATGAGTTGCCAATTACGATGCTGCAATGTTTTAATTGTTGTAGGCTATTTTAAATGTTTATATATATTTTTAAAAAGTTGCCGTGCAAAAAACGCATAGCGAACAAGTTGCATTATTAAACCACAACACTATTAATGACATGGAAAATGAGAGATGTGGTTAAATGGACTATAGGAAGTTCAGACAATACAATCAGTAGACAACCACGTGCTCGCAAAAGTTTGTCGCCTATAATAAACCATAATAGACTGGAACATTTGGGAAAAGATATCGGAGGCTGGAAAAAATATTTGTATAATAATTATAACTGAGTTTGCAGAGTTTATATTGTATTCATTCAAGTTGGTTTGCTTGTTTTTCTGACTCATTCGTCTACATATCTGTGATTACGCATGAACAGAAAGATGACCTTATTGTTGTAATATGTACTGCATTCTGCATTCTGCAGAGAACTTATGTAAAATTGTTTTAAAAAACATTTTTTTTAGAGATGCCAGATGTGTGATGTGAGGTAACTAGGAGGACAAGAGATTCATACGCGTAATGAAGTGGGAGTGGATCAAGTAGAACGCATCGGGGTTCTCGTGTTGATAGTCGGAATAATACTAAACTTGATGACACAATGTTGTGGACCTCCGTTTAACCAAAAACAGACAGACATATACGATGTCTCTGCTACCTCTGTCTTCCTTTAATTTAGGCATTGCCCGCGCCAACAACTATTTTCTGTGAGGATGGCTTTGTAATAACCCTGGTTCGTTACGTTCGTTGGGATTCCCCGCAATATTCTCAACAAGAAAAAGAAAAAAGACGCAAAAATGGACAAAGAAAGTGTAGCACAACAGTACGAGCCCGTCGCCGAGATTGGGGAAGGAGCGTATGGAAAGGTGTACAAGGCACGAGATTTGAAGAACGAGGGACGCTTTGTAGCCCTAAAACGAGTTCGGGTACAGACGGAGGAGGAAGGGATGCCCCTCTCGACCATCCGTGAGGTGGCGGTACTGAGGCAACTGGAGGCATTCGAACACCCCAACGTGGTCAGGTAAGAAGAGATGGAGGGGGGTGCATCTAACAATCTCCCAGATGTTGCATTATCTTTTCAACCATATGCTATTATAACCCCTGATATGTATCTCTTTAAACAACCTGCTCTCAGAGCATTTAGTATGATCTGTATGTAATTCCAAGACACTCCATTTAGTATGATATGTTACATTTGATATGGTTACATGGGTGGATGGGTGGCCATATAATGCCAACGTCTACTAAACTATATGGAATAGTTTTAAGCCGGGGGTGGGTTGGGATGTGGGTGGGTTCTACTAAACTATATGGAATAGTTTTAAGAAGGTCTTACCAAGGATCACTAACTATTTGATCAAGAATTTTAAGACCCCTTGAAGTATGAAAAAAAAAAATTGGATGACATTTTTTTTTGTTGGCCTTACTGCTATTAGCCCATACAAATGCATTGAATAACAAATTCACTACATGGAACGATAGCTAGTCCCCCCCCCAAAACATCTGTAGGAAGTTTCTTCTGAAGCGTTTGTCCTATAGCTGAGCGATATAAGAAAGATCAGGAAAGTTAGTCTTTTTTATTTGTACATTTTTGTAACCCCATATCTTTGGCACTAAACAGTCTATATACTGTAAATACATTATATACACATATATATAAAACATTTGTGGACACCCCTTCAAATTAGTGGATTATTAGTGGACTATTTCAGCCACACCCATTGCTGACAGATGTATAAATAACTTTTGCTTTAGACAAGTCTTGTGAGGCCCGTGGTTGTCCTAGAGCAAAACTGGCATGTACGTGTTCGTGAGAGTCTCATATTTCTGCAGAGGGGTCATATTAATGTGTATCCCAAACTGTTGGGACCCTACAGACAGAAGTTGGCAGATCGGCTGTACCGACTTCAGATGAGTCCCACTTGTGGGGGTCGTAGAGCAAACAGAGAACACCATCGTGTTCGTGATCTTTCCATAGAGGGGTCACAATAGTTTGTAGGCCAAACCGTTCAGGCGCTACAGACAATTTTGTCAGAAGAGCGATTTTCGGGATGCCTCCTGGTCTAGCTCTGTCACCTTCCACTGCAGATGAGGAAGTGCGACAATGGCGGATGTGGTAGATTGACACGCATCACAATGCAAAACAGATATTTCTGTCTTAAACTGACAGATTTGTATGGAGATTTTTGTATTATACTAATTCGATTTATGCGGGGTGCGGACATCGACTCTTGGGGTTAACCTAACTCCTAAACTTAACCTTAACCCTAGCTAACGTTAGCGAGCTAATGTAAGCCATCTAGCCATAGGGCAGCAGGTAGCCTAGTGGTTACAGTGTTGGGTCAGTAATTTAAAGGTTGCTGGCTCAAATCCCTGAGCTGACAAGGTAAAAATCTGTCATTCTGCACCTGAACAGTTAAACCACTGTTTTCCAGGCGCTGAAGATGTGGATGTCAATTAAGGCAGCCCCCCACACCTCTGAAGTTGGGTTAAATGCGGAAGACACATTTCAGTTGAATCCATTCAGTTGTACAACTGACTAGGTATCCCCCTTTCCCTAGCCACCTAGCTAGAGTTTGTAACATATTGTACATTTAGCAAATTAGTAACATATTGTATTAGTAACATATAATACAAATTGTAATTCCTAACATACAGTATCAGACGAAATAGGTGATGGACATCCACAAATGAGTACACACCATACGAAACATAATATATTATACTAAATGGAGTCTTTCAGATTGAAAGATTTAAAAAAGGCTCTGAGACCACGTTGCAACCAACAAACTACTGCATAATGCTTTGCAAGCGGTATATGGAGTTGCCTTATTGACCTTTGGAAAAGTTGTTGTTTTGACCCCATTTTGATCCTGGTGATAGTATAGTGCCATACAGTAGATTGTTCATTATGTTTAATCCAGCTTGGTGTGTCTGGAAGGTTTCTTTGTGTGCAGCACCTGTGATAGACATTCTTGGGTGATATCTGTTCACCAGATTAATCAACCTAAATAAGTCATGGGTAAAGTCATCCCCATCGCTGGTTAGAGTGGAATTTCACAGAAAAGTCAATGAACTGCTGTTGGGAAGTCAATGAACTGCTGTTGGGAAGTCAATGAACTGCGGTTGGGATTGATAAGAAAGAACCATTTTGTGCATCGAGTCACACTAAGAGATACTGTATTGGGCTGATTTTGCCCCCATTCCAGTAGTCTACATATAAGATGTGTTGTTTTTAGTCCTCCAGGCCACAAGACAACATACAGGGGTTGTTATGCTTTGCAACTGTATCCTCCCATGGTCCAATTTGGAGGTCAGTTCAGTTCGGCAGAGAAACCACGTCATTTACCGGCCCAGCTCAAGGTCTAACCTTGCCATTTAGCATATAATGAGAGATTGAGTACTTTTGTATGAAACTTTTTAATAATACTGTACAAATGTTATTCTAAGCGCTGTTTGTCACACTACAGCCTCTATTATTCTCTTCAGCTGAATAAATTCATCTATTCTTCATAGAGATTCCACACATCGAAGGTTCGACAGATTTAAATGATGACACAATGTGTCCTTACTCCCTATACTTTGTGGTATGTTAATTTCTCCCATTCTGTAAAATTCTGGTTCCTATACGTTAGCCCAAGCTCAAATCCACACCAAAGGGCATCTGGTCTGGTCTCTCTGTAAAGCTAAACAACGCGGGAGAGAGTGAGCGCTGAGCAGGGTGCATTCTGGACCTACTGTGTAACTACAGGCCAGCCAACCCCTGGATGTTTAAGAATGACGCCCATTAGTCATCCCATATGTTCAGTGTCTGGCGAGAGGCTGCATTGTAGTGGAACAATCACGGTTCTGAGGGGCGTTTAACCCCAAGTTTCCAACAGGGTGGCTCGCTCGTTCTGTGACATCATGGGCGTATGGCAATAATACCTTGAATCCTCAGTGCAGGATTTACAAGCCTTTGTTAACAGGGGGTGTGGCACAGTGCATATTCCCTTTAGGCTACAAGGGGAAAAGAAAAGGACTACCAGGTGGAGCAGCTTTCCCATGCTTCACTTCAAGACAATTCACAGAGATTACACAGACATCAACTGCAATTTTACTGTTATTACTACAGACCTATTGACTCTTTCGAAATATTTGAAGCTATTGAAATACGGATTCCACTGTAAATATGACACATTTTTTATTAAATCTAAGAATTACTGCATAAAAGATATGTGGGATACGGACCTTATTGGCCCCATAGTGTCATTGAAACAATGATAGAGCGATGTCAGTGAGTGGATAAATTCCATCCACGTTCTTGTCACACACACGGATTGGTTGCCATGGTGAGAGATGCTGCTCAACCACATCTAGGGGTCGGTCATGGGCAGTCCAGACTGCTTCAGTTGCCATGACGCATCACGCGTTGCCCTGGTGCTCCTGAAGGAATCTTTGTCGTCGTCCTCGGCTCTTTGAGGTTGACACTGGACGTCTTCTCTAGGCTTTCACCAACGCTTCCCCATGGCACAACTGCCCAAATAATCTGTATGTTTGGGCTCGGTTTGTCACCTAGTAAAAATACACCCACAATGTTAATGTATTGTGTTGGATGCTCAGGAGTCGCCAAGGGTTTCCCTCTTAAAATAGATATAATGTAGCTACAACATTATTATTGGCGTTGTCAGGATGGAGGCTAAAGTATAGGGTTAGTGAGCAGGAGGCTAAAGGATATGATTAGTTAGCAGGAGGCTAAAGGATAGGGTTAGTGAGCAGGAGGCTAAAGGATATGATTAGTTAGCAGGAGGCTAAAGGATAGGGTTAGTGAGCAGGAGGCTAAAGGATATGATTAGTTAGCAGGAGGCTAAAGGATAGGGTTAGTGAGCCGGAGGCTAAAGGATATGATTCGTTAGCAGGAGGCTAAAGGATAGGGTTAGTGAGCAGGAGGCTAAAGGATATGATTAGTTAGCAGGAGGCTAAAGGATAGGGTTAGTGGGCAGGAGGCTAAAGGATAGGGTTAGTGGGCAGGAGGCTAAGGGATAGGGTTAGTGGACAGGAGGCTAAAGGATAGGGTTAGTGGACAGGAGGCTAAAGGATAGGATTACTGGGCAGGAGGCTAAATGATAGGATTACTGGGCAGGAGGCTAAAGGATAGGGTTAGTGGGCAGGAGGCTAAAGGATAGGGTTAGTGGGCAGGAGGCTAAAGGATAGGGTTAGTGGGCAGGAGGCTAAAGGATAGGGTTAGTGGGCAGGAGGCTAAAGGATAGGGTTAGTGGGCAGGAGGCTAAACATGCCTAAAGGAAATGGGTCGGAACTACACAACAACAAAAGTATGTGGACACGTGCTCGTAGAACATCTCATTCCAAATCATGTGTATTAATATGGAATTGGTCTCCTCTTTGCTGCTGTAACAGCCTCCACTCTTCTGGGAAGGCTTTCCACTAGATGTTGGAACATTGCTGCTGTAACAGCCTCCACTCTTCTGGGAAGGCTTTCCACTAGATGTTGGAACATTGCTGCTGTAACAGCCTCCACTCTTCTGGGAAGGCTTTCCACTAGATGTTGGAACATTGCTGCTGTAACAGCCTCCACTCTTCTGGGAAGGCTTTCCACTAGATGTTGGAACATTGCTGCTGTAACAGCCTCCACTCTTCTGGGAAGGCTTTCCACTAGATGTTGGAACATTGCTGCTGTAACAGCCTCCACTCTTCTGGGAAGGCTTTCCACTAGATGTTGGAACATTGCTGCTGTAACAGCCTCCACTCTTCTGGGAAGGCTTTCCACTAGATGTTGGAACATTGCTGCAGGGACTTGCTTCCATTCAGCTGCAAGAGCATTAGTGAGGTCGGGCACTGATGTTGGGCGATTAGGCCTAGCTCGCAGTCGGTGTTCCAATTCATCCCAAAGGTGTTCGATGGGTTTGAGGTCAGGGCTCTGTGTGGGCCAGTCAAGCTCTTCCACACCGATATCGACAAACCATTTTTGTATGTATCTCGCTTTGTGCCTGGGGGCATTGTCATGCTGAAACAGGAAAGGGCCTTCCCCCAAACTGTTGCCACAAAGTTGGAAACACATAATCATCTGGAATGTCATTGTATGCTGTAACATTAAGATTTCACTTCACTGGAACTAAGGGGCCTAGCCTGAACCATGAAAAACAGCCCGAGACCATTATTCCTCCTCCACCAAACTTTACTGTTGGCAATATGTATTGGGGCAGGTTGCATTCTCCTGGCATCCTCCAAACCCAGATTAGTCCATCGGACTGCCAAATGGTGAAGAGTGATTCATCACTCCAGAGAATGCTTTCCACTGCTCCAGAGTCCAATGGCGGCAAGTTTTACACCACACTAGCCGACGCTAGGCATTGTGCATGGTGATCATAGGCTTGTGTGCGGCTGCTCGGCCATGGAAACCCAAACTCGCAACGAACAGTTATTGTGCTGACGTTATTTCCAGAGGCAGTTTGGAACTCAGTAGTGAGTTTTGCAACCAAGGACAGAACTTCTACTTTGCCACTGAGCCGTTGTTGTTCCTCAACGTTTCCACTTCACAATAGCAGTACTTACAGTTGACTCTAGCAGGACA
Organism: Oncorhynchus tshawytscha; assembly: GCF_018296145.1. NCBI lineage: Eukaryota > Metazoa > Chordata > Actinopteri > Salmoniformes > Salmonidae > Oncorhynchus > Oncorhynchus tshawytscha. The sequence goes on along the minus strand of NC_056441.1, from coordinate 14,783,773 downwards.
AAAATTTGACAAACTGACTTGGAAAGGTGGCATCCTATGACGGTGCCCCGTTGAAAGTCACTGAGCACTTCAGTAAAGCCATTCTACTGTCAATGTTTGTCTATGGAGATTGCATGGCTGTGTGCTCTATTTTTATATACCTGTTTGCAACAGGTTTGGCTGAAATAGCAGAATCCACTCATTTGAAGGAGTGTCCTCATACGTTTGTACATATAGTGTATGCCTGCTTGATGTGTAACCTTGTCTGAGACCTGAAGCGTTTGCGTTTGCTCCCCGATATATTGCCTAGGCTTTAGCTCAGTGGACTAAGAGGTCTTGTGGCATCAAGGAGACCTGGATTCAAGTTTCACGCTTTAATGTCACGTGCACAAGTACAGTGAAATGCCTTTCTTGCAAACTCTAAACGCAACAATGCAGTAATCAATATCAGCCTGGCCGGTTACAGTTGCATGTTTTTAATAAGGAGAATGCCAAATCAATCACTCTGTCAAGGTGTTCAACTCTCAACGGATCCTATTGTGGTTACTGTACTGTGTAGTCCGCTATTGCACACATACTGGAATAAGGGCTAGGAGATCATGTTGCCAAAATGTCCATCAGTCACGAGTAAGGAATTTCAGATCGGTTCCTTTCGTTTAGCTAACAAGGCCCAGTATGTGAAAGCATTGCTTGCATTCTTTCAAAACTGTCAGGAAAACTAGTCTGGGCCTGGTTTCCCAAAAGCATTGTAAGGCTAAGTTCATTTTAGAACCATAGGATCCTATGCTTTGGATGATTTTGGGAAATTGGACCCTGGACAGTTAACTGACACTATGAACAAATCCCCCCCCAACTGAAGCTACATTGTTTAAATAGATTAGATCTCTCCCAGGTATTGAATTATGCTAGGGATCCTATCAAGTGTCTATCTATATTTCAGAAGCCAGTTTAGATGGGAAAATATGGTTTGTCATAGATGGTGGTTATACATGAAAATACTTTGTTATTCCTCTTAAATTAAAGACGGATGACTTTATAACCTCTATTTACTTGTGAACTACTTTATGGACTACTTGTGATCCTTTTACAAACCCTTTATAGATAATTTTATATAAGTGTTACCATAATATCTGACTGACATTAACAATGCTAAGCAGCAGTATTCACTCTGCCTCTCTCTCTCTGCAGACTGTTCGATGTGTGTACTGTGTCTCGGACCGACCGTGAGACCAAGCTGACCCTGGTCTTTGAGCACGTTGACCAGGACCTGACCACGTACCTGGAGAAGGCACCTGATCCTGGGGTGCCACCTGAAACTATCAAAGTGAGTCTGTCTAGGGGCAACTTCTTAGTAACTTCACACTAAATTGAAAATGCCCTACTCTATTCGTAAGGTCTATGAATATGTGGACCTTGTTTTTGCAAAGTATCCTGGGAATATTTCTTCCTGGCCCAGACAGGAACCGAGGATGGAACTCCCAAACATCAGACAGCATTCAGGCTTTTTGAAGGGCAGCACATGTGGCATATTGGGTCCTAATTAGAGGGCCTCGGCTTTTCTATTTTCATTCTGGTCCCTCACTTCACTCTGTATCTAAAGGAGGAGACGCTGTGTGTGTGTTTTATTTGTGTGTGTGTGCGTCTGTGAGTGTGTGTAATCATATGGATTGACAGAACTAGGTGACACTGACAGAAGGCATTTCTTTATGTGCAGTGTCTCATCGTGTGTCCAACCTCCTATAGGCTAAAAAATTGCCTTCAGGGCCAAACACACTAACAAACCATAAGTCATCTTGAATATCAGACTAATCCGGAAGTAATCCAGTTATTTGCTGGGGTGCATCTGAAATGTCATCCTATTCCATGTACACTGTATAGTGCACTACTTTTGACCAGGGCCTATGCACTATGTAGGAAATAGGGTGCCATTTGAAACACAGACCCAGTATCTGCAAACAGTAGGAAGCGGAAGTGTTGGCAACCTCTTTCCCTCTCGACAGTTAGTCTCTCTCTCTATTTATTAACCTCTTTCCCTCTCGACAGTTAGTCTCTCTCTATTTATTAACCTAACCTTAGCCAAATACATTTAAACTCAGTTTTTCACAATTCCTGGCTTTTAATCCTAGTAAAAATTCCCTGTCTTAGGTCAGTTAGGATCACCACTTTATTTTAAGAATGTGAAATGCCAGAATAATAATAGAGAGAATTATTTAATTCAGCTTTTATTTATTTCATCACATTTCCAATGGGTCAGAAGTTTACATACACTCAATAAGTATTTGGTAGCATTGCCTTTAAATTGTTTAACTTGGGTCAAGCGTTTCGGGTAGCCTTCCACAAGCTTCCCACAATAAATTGGGTGAATTTTCGCCCATTCATCCTGACAGAGCTGGTGTAACTGAGTCAGGTTTGTAGGCCTCCTTGCTCAGTTCTGCCCACAAATTTTCTATAGGATTGAGGTCAGGGCTTTGTGATGGCCACTCCAATACCTTGACTTTGTTGTCCTTAAGCCATTTTGCCACAACTTTGGAAGTATGCTTGGGGTCATTGTCCATTTGGAAGACCCATAATCTGTCTGAAAACAATTGTTGGAAAAATTACTTGTGTAATGCACAAAGTGGATGTCCTAACCGACTTGCCGAAACTGTAGTTTGTTAACAAGAAATTTGTGGAGTGGTTGAAAAACGAGTTTTAATGATTCCAACCTAAGCATATGTAAACTTCCGATTTCAACTGTTCATACTACCTCAACTAACCAGTGCCCCCGCACATTGACTCTGTACCGGCACCCCCCTGTATATATTGTTATTTTTTACTGATGCTCTTTAATTACTTGTTACTTTTATCTCTTATTCTTATCCGTATTTTTTTAAACTGCACTATCAGTTAGGGGCTCATACGTAAGCATCTACAGGTCTACACCTGTTGTATTCGGCGCATGTGACTAATCAAATTTGATTTGATTTGAAAGCAAGCATGGAAGACCACTTTTTGAGCGGGAGAGAGATCCCATTCCATTTCCTTTTGGAAAAGCTGACCACGACTCCATTTTGTTGCTCCCTGCCTATAGACAGAGACTAAAACAGGTAGCTCCCGCGCTCAGGTCTGTTCAACGCTGGTCCGACCAATCTGATTCCACACTTCAAGATTGCTTCAATCACGTGGACTGGGATATGTTCCGCGTTGCGTCAAACAACAACATTGAAGAATACGCTGATTCGGTGAGTGAGTTTATTAGCAAGTGCATCGTATCCACAGCAACCATTAAAACATTCCCAAACCAGAAACCGTGGATTGATGGCAGCATTCGTGTGAAACTGAAAGCGCGAACCACTGCTTTTAATCAGGGCAAGGTGACCGGAAACATGACCGAATACAAACAGTGTAGCTATTCAAACAAGCTAAGCGTCAGTATAGAGACAAAGTAGAGTCGCAATTCAACAGCTCATACACAAGAGGTATGTGGCAGGGTCTACAGTCAATCACGTATTACAAAAAGAAAATCAGCCCCGTCGCAGACCAGGATGTCTTGCTCCCAGACAAACTAAACAACTTCTTTGCTCGCTTGAGGACAATACAGTGCCACTGACACGGCCCGCTACCAAAACCTGCGGACTCTCCTGCACTGCAGCCGACACGAGTAAAACATTTAAACGTGTAAACCCTCGCAAGGCTGCAGACCCAGACGGGATCCCCAGCCGTGTCTTCAGAGCATGCGCAGACCAGCTGACTGGTGTGTTTACGGACATATTAAATCAATCCTTATCCCTGTCTGCTGTTCCCGCATGCTTCAAGAGGGCCACCATTGTTCCTGTTCCCAAGAAAGCTAAGGTAACTGAGCTAAACGACTACCGCCCCGTAGCACTCACATCCGTCATCATGAAGTGCTTTGAGAGACTAGTCAAGGACCATATCACCTCCACCCTACCTGACACCCTTGACCCACTCCAATTTGCTTACCGCCCAAATAGGTCCACAGACGATGCAATCTCAACCACACTGCACACTGCCCTAACCCATCTGGACAAGAGGAATACCTATGTGAGAATGCTGTTCATCGACTACAGCTCGGCATTCAACACCATATTACCCTCCAAACTCGTCATCAAGCTCGAGACCATGGGTCTCGACCACGCCCTGTGCAACTGGGTACTGGTCTTCCTGAAGGGCCACCCCCAGGTGGTGAGGGTAGGTAACAACATCTCCACCCCGCTGATCCTCAACACTGGGGCCCCACAAGGGTGCGTTCTGTGCCCTCTCCTGTACTCCCTGTTCACCCACGACTACGTGGCCATGCACGCCTCCAACTCAATCATCAAGTTTGCGGACGACAGTACAGTGGTAGGCTTGATTACCAACAACAACGAGACGGCCTACAGGGAGGAGATGAGGGCCCTCGGAATGTGGTGTCAGGGAAATAACCTTACATTCAATGTCAACAAAACAAAGGAGATGATCGTGGACTTCAGGAAACAGCAGAGGGAGCACCCCCCTATCCACATCGACGGGACAGTAGTGGAGAGGGTATTAAGTTTTAAGTTCCTCGGCGTACACATCACGGACAAACTGAATTGGTCCACCCACACAGACAGCGTGATGACGGAAGTGAGTGCTACGGGGTGGTAGTCGTTTACCTCAGGAGGCTGAAGAAATTTGGCTTGTCACCAAAAGCACTCACAAACTTTTACAGATGCACAACCACCGCCTGGTACGGCAACTGCTCCGCCCACAACTGTAAGGCTCTCCAGAGGGTAGTGAGGTCTGCACAACGCATCACCGGGGGCAAAATACCTGCCCTCCAGGACACCTACACCACCCGATATCACTGGAAGACCATAAAGATCATCAAGGACAACAACCACCTGAGCCACTGCCTGTTCACCAGAAGGTGAGGTCAGTACAGGTACATCAAAGCAGGGGCCAAGAGACTGAAAAACAGCTTCTATCTCAAGGCCATCAGACTGTTAAACAGCCACCACTAACATTGAGTGGCTGCTGCCAACATACTGACTCAACTCCAGCCACTTTAATAATGGAGAAATTGATGTAAAAAATGTATCACGAGCCACTTTAAACAATGCCACTTAATATAATGTTTACATACCCTACATTACTCATCTCATATGTATATTGTACTCTATACCATCTCCTGCATCTTACCATCTTTATGTAATACATGTATCACTAGCCACTTTAAACTATGCCACTTTTATATGTTTACATACCCCACATTACTCATCTCATACAGTATGTATGTACTGTACTCGATACCATCTACTGCATCTTGCCTATGCCGTTCTGTACCATCACTCATTCATATCTTTATGTACATATTCTTTATCCCTTTATACTTGTGTGTATAAGGTAGTAGTTGTGAAATTGTTAGATTAGATTACTTGTTGGTTATTACTGCACTGTCGGAACTAGAAGCACAAGCATTTCGCTACACTCACATTAACATCTGCTCACCATTTGTATGTGAAAAATAAAATTTGATTTGATTTTTATTTTCAACATCCAAACAGCAGCTGGAGCGATGAGGGACAATGAAAAACGATCAAGTACAAGATGACAGTGGCACCGTCCCTTTTATTTCCATGACAGTGGACACTGCACAGTAACACTCCTCCAGACCAGAGGACACCAGATTGCAGACCCCCACCCCCAGACCCACCGTATGGTAATTGATCAAAGAGGCTCCGGGAATCAAATGAGCTGGAAGGACATGAAGCAGCCGGTCTCTGTCCCGCAGCCTCCCCCAACCTAACGCTGGGCTAACGCTGGGCTTCGTGCCCCTCTACCCCCTCCTCCACCCCCAGATCCCCCGTCCTTCCCCGTCTCCAGGCCTGGCCCTATAAAGGCCTGGTTAATGAAGCATTACACTAACTGGCAGATGTCCTGTATTGTGACATGGTTACAAAAAACAATATGACTGCGTCTTGCTTATTAGCATGACAACAGGGACTGCACTAGGGGATGCCATGTTTTCACTGCTTTTTCTCTGGGCTACTTTTTTCTTTTTTTTCTTGGGTATCGCTTGCCTTGTGTTTCCTAGCTAGCTATCTCTGGTGGAGGTGCTGTCATAGACAGTTAGTGTGTTGGGCAACTCGTTGCTCTGTGTCACGTCCTGTCACATTGGTTTGCAACAGGTCAGGTGTTTTCTCATACCATCTGCAGACTGGAGACTAGATATTAATGTCAGTCTGATAGTTTGACATTATCCCCAGCCCTACAAACTATTAATTGTTATTAACAACTCAAATCTATTAACTCTTGACAAGCAACGGCTTGTCATTCATCATTCATCTTCACCTGTATCATCTACTACTGAATGACTGTTATAGGAATGAACAGAAGCAGGGAGAGGAGATGAAGTGCCATGGGGGCCTTGTTGTTTGTATGTTTGTCCTCAAGTCACACTTCTGAGATAATTGGGGTTTTGTAGGAAATGCTGTTGAAAGGAAACATGTCGCAAATGGCCATTTAAAGCAAACAGAGAGGAACTCATGGGGGTGATGCCATTGTATCAACTCACTAAATAACTGCCGCTGTCTGTTGGCCTCCTAGTTTACGGGTGGACGGAGATGCAAAAAAAGAAGGCCTGTTTACGCTCTCTGGCTGACCTGCGCAAGGGACTCTCAGACACACTGCCTACGCATGCACACACACACACCGCACACACACACCGCACACACACACCGCACACACACACCGCACACACACACACCGCACGTGCACACACACACACACCGCACTCACACACCACACACACACACCACACACAAACACACCGACACACACACACACACACCGCACACACACACACCGCACACACACACACACACACACACATTCCCTCTGCCCTGTCTGTTCTCTATTCCGTGCAGAGGCTCCTGTCCCCTCCCCTTAGCCCTGGTCAGCCCCGCCCGTTTGAAAATGTTTTCTGCTTGAGTGTGCAGACCATTGTTTCACCTCTTTTAATCACTCACCAGCTGCTAGGGTCAGAGAATGGAGCCCCTCCCCAGGCCCAGGTCCATGTCACTTGTGAGGTCTTGGCGACGGGTTTCAGGGGGGGGGGGGCACCGCTGCCTGCTGCAACCCCAGCAGTAGGCCGATTCATGTCGAGACTGGGAGAGAGAGTCCCTCTTTCTCTCTCTTTTTCTTTCCCTGTGTTTCTTTTTTAATCTTCCCCCATCTCTCTGTCTCTATCACTCAAACAGCCCCCACCTCCGCTATCACCATCAGTTCAGTCCTTATGTTGTTGTGCAAGTTCCACCAGAGAGTGGGTCGTTGAGCCCTTTCAGTTTAGCCCTCCTCTCAGACTCTTCCTTCAGTTTAGCCCTCCTCTCAGACTCTTCCTTCAGTTTAGCCCTCCTCTCAGACTCTTCCTTCAGTTTAGCCCTCCTCTCAGACTCTTCCTTCAGTTTAGCCCTCCTCTCAGACTCTTCCTTCAGTTTAGCCCTCCTCTCAGACTCTTCCTTCAGTTTAGCCCTCCTCTCAGACTCTTTCTTTCTCTCTCGTTTTAACTTTATTTCTCTCTCCCTGGACTGAGTGCTTGTGGGCATTAGGGCCACTGTGGGGCCATTCCTGGCTGCAGCTAGAAAGAGTGGATCTTCAATGAACAATCCACCTCAGCTCCAGTCCAGCCAGATGCAGGAAGAGAGGGAGGGAGGCAGAGACAGGCCCACCACCAACAGATCAAGGGTGTACCCAAACGGCACCCTATTCCCTATGTAGTGCACTACTTTTGGACCAGGGCCCAAAGATCAGAACTACACCCTCACAGCAACGTGTATTTCCTGCTCTGCTCTCCCTCCACAATTTGTGTCAGTTATCAACATCTGCCACACTTGGGATTCAAAGGGATACGTTCTCTTTTCTTCCTCGTCGACAAGCTGCTGCACCACATGCAAGGCCTCAGTGATTTCACTTCACTCTGTGGGACTCTTCATTTAGGTTTTCAGTGTTCTGAGACACGTTGGCTGATTTAGAAGAGAAATAAACGATGTTTCTTACTATCGTTACCTTACAGATTACAGTGATGTGCATACTGTACACACATGATGATGAAGATAACGGAACCATCCAACACCAATGTGCATCAACCAAAACACAGATTTTAAAAATGACATTTTGTTTTAGTACGTTTGAACCCTCTATGTCAAGGATATCATGTGTCTTTTTTCAGTGTCCATGTGTCCGTAAAATTTTATCCATGTGTGTTGTTGAAAAATCCATGTCATGTTATACCTGTTAAAACTGTCACTGTGTCTGTGTCCATGTGTCATGACTGTGTCTGTGTTGTCAACCTGTTAAGACTGTGTCTGTGTCCATGTGTCATGTTGTACCTGTTAAGACTGTGTCTGTGTCCATGTGTCATGTTATACCTGTTAAGACTGTGTCTGTGTCCATGTGTCATGTTGTACCTGTTAAGACTGTAGCTGTTTTCGAATACCCATACTAAAATACTGTATACTACATACTTAATGAGTATATACTACATACTATATGCTATTAGTTTACAGTATACTAAAATTAACTAACGGTATCCTTGTAGTTGAGTGTACTAGTGCTTCGATGTGTCTACCGGAATTTGATACTGTTGCTTTTCAACTTCTTGCTAGCTTGTTAGCTTGTTAGCTTGTTGCAAGACGTTTTACGACTTCTTTAACAATGTCCATTGAGAACGCACAAAGACTATACCACTTAGCTAAGCTAAGAATTACGTGAAAAATCAAGTCAATAAATGTTGGGTTGTTTAGTTAGATAGCATATAGTTAATATACTGGCAAGTTTGAAGTATTAGTAGCCAACTAACGTTAGGCAGATAGCTAACATCTGGTGCATACAAGCAACTACTGTAATGAAATGCTATGCAGTTTGTAAAGCTAGCGAAGCTAACAAATTGTCAAATTACATTGCCCAACAATTTCTTAACGTTTGTTATAATTAGTTAAAGCAATGAATTTGTATACTCTCTCGTCGGACTTTGGCTGCATATTTTCCGCCATTTTCTTCAAATCTGAAAACGTTGTGAAGCCACGCCCATTTTCTGAAGAGTTGCATTTATGGGCCCTAAACGCACGGAAATGGTGTTCACTGCTAGAGTACTTCGTATTTTGACGAATGTAGTACGACATCCGTAAACTTTTAGCATACTACATATATTCATACTATGAACAATAAGCATACTACATACTAAATGTATGCCACAAATAGTATGGTTAGTGCTGTTAGTGTGAGCATTCGAACACAGCTTGTGTCTGAGTGTCCATGTGTCATGTTGTACCTGTTAATACTGTGTTGGAATGTCCATGTGTCATGTTGTACCTGTTAAGACTTGTCTTAAGACCTGTCTGAGTGCCCATGTGTGTTGTCTTAACAGGATATGATGTACCAGCTGCTGCAGGGACTGGACTTCCTGCACTCACACCGTGTGGTTCACCGGGACCTGAAACCCCAGAACATTTTGGTCACCAGTGGAGGACAGATCAAACTGGCCGATTTTGGCCTCGCCAGGATATACAGCTTTCAGATGGCCCTGACCTCTGTGGTGAGACCTTACTGTTATAAACCTGTTATAAACTGTTATAACACGGATGATAAACACATTTCAGATGGAACTGACCTCTGTGGTGAGAACCTTACTGTTATAGCACAGATAATATACACATTTCAGACGGAACTGACCTCTGTGGTGAGAACCTTACTGTTATAAACCTGCTATAAACTGTTATAACAATGATACTATACACATTTCAGATGGAACTGACCTCTATAGTGAGAACCTTACTGTTATAAACTAGAACATAAACTCTTATATCAGCCAATATAGATGATGTACTGAGTAGAGACTATGCCTGACCAGGATATTAGTGCTGAGCGATTAGAGCTTTTTGAGGTTGATTCGGTTTCAGTTATTTTTTTAAAAATAATCACAGTTTTCAGTTTCGGTTCAATATATTTTTTAGCATGAAATGCACTATGCGTTATGAATAAAACATGTAATAGTGACTGCACATTACTGCTTATCACTTATTAACCATCGTTTATTCATATTACTTTAATCAAATATTTCAGTTGTTTTGTATATTATATATTTGTTTTATATGATGACTTTATTATTTAATTCCAAGTCATCATCTCATCTCTATAGAGCTGCTGCCTATGTTGTCTGACAAATTCACTGTTTTAGTAGTTCTTCAAAGTAAATAAGGCATACTTTTATGACTACTGAATACCACCTATCAATCACTTAGATTAGATAATGTATTTTCAGGTAGAGATACTGTACCTCGCAAAGCAAATGCTCTTTATCTGTCTCGATAGCGCGTTCCTCTCTTCTCTCCCTCTCCATGTCTGCCCCACACCAGAGAGGAGGTGGCAAAGCGAGAGGTTTCACTCCCCCAAAAATATGTCCAATATAAACCCAATGTGTTTCTATGGGCTTATTTTGGACCTAGCTTCTGCCTTTCCGTCTTTGGGACAACGACTCCCATTGTTAGGGCGGAGATATGAGCATCAGTCAACACTCTACCCCATATTGACAAAGCAAAAACAGGATTTTAGAAATGTTTGCAAATGTTTTAAAAATATAGCATTTACATAAGTATTCAGACCCTTTACTCAATACTTTTGTGAAGCACCTTTTGGAAGCGATTATGTTCTTGAGTCTTCTTGGATATGACGCTACAAGCTTGGCACACCTGTATTTGGAGAGTTTCTCCCATTCTTTTTTGCAGATCCTCTCAAGCTCTGTCAGGTTGGATGGGGAGCGTTGCTGCACAGCTATTTTCAGGTCTCTCCATAAATGTTTGATCGGGTTCAAGTCCGGGCTCTGTCTGGGCCACTCAAGGACATTCAGAGACTTGTTCCGAAGCCACTCTGCGTTGTCTTGGCTGTATGCTTAGGGTCTTTGTCCTGTTTGAAGGTGAACCTTCGTCCCAGTCTGAGGTTCAGAGTGCTCTGGAGCAGGTTTTCATCAAGGATCTCTCTGTACTTTGCTCCGTTCATCTTTGCCTCAATCCTGACTAGCATGACTAGCATGATGACTAGCATGATGCTGTCACCGATTATGGTCATTGTAGTTAATTACCACATTTTCTTCGCAAAACTATGTTGAATATTGGCCTATTGGAAACTACGACTCCCTACTACATATCACAGTTTTGGTGTGATCTGATTTCTTTCTAGAGAAAGTGCGTATTGAGCTCATAAAAAAATGTATTTCAAATAATTGAACCGACGTCGGTCAGTTAGTTGTTTAAAAAACAAACCTCTTGTGGCGAGCATCTTAAAGGAATAATCCACTTAAAACCACAAATTCCTATGATTTACATAAATAATTCAAATATGTGAGAACAATCTGTTGTGAAAAAAATATAGCATTTTGTCGTTATAATAAGTTAGTAAGCAATATGTCAAAATTTGACTACCCACAATGCAATGCTCTCTCTAGAAAAGCTGTTTAGCTCGCTAGGTAGCTATCAAGAAAACATAACCACACGCAAATAATACCAAAGTCAATATCAGCATGTGAAGTAGTTAGCTAGTTGTAATCCCTAAAACAAACTTCACTATCAGTTTAGGAGTTACAATATCACCATGTTCAACCTGGTAGTATAGATTGCATTTCTAGCACAAAGCTGTGTGAATCAGGTTGCAATGGCAACGCTCAAGGGCCCTGCGAGCCTGCAAGCAGGGAGAGGAGAACACAGTTTTGCGCCATGGTAGTTGAAGGAAGAAAGGATATGAATGTGATGGTGCACTCTGCACTTTGGGGACATTTAAACAAAATATATACTCTGTTGTGATGATATAGACAGATGGATTTGTTCTGGAGAAGTTTGCTCGTACCATCTATTGGCTTATTTGGCCATCTGGACTGCAGGTAATTGTTTTAAAAGCATTATGAAATGTGAGAGTTTGTTATCCCCTATCTCCAGTGACGGGAACCTTGTCTTGATGACGTATCACGTCACATTTCATTTTCAGGGTGGATTATCTCTTTTATACCAGTACACACACTGTGCTCCGTTTTTATGACAACCCCCAATAAGTTCCTGCTTTAACGTTATAGGATAGAATAGACTATATCATGTCAAATACATAGTTCACATACTTACAAAACGTTTTTTTTCCTCAGTTGGCACTTTTGGGACTATTCCAGTTTTACAGGGCAAACCAAAACCTGAAGGTATTTCACATACTGCTACATAATGTATAGCCAGACTGATTCCTCTTCCTACAGTTTCACTAGCCAGACTGATTCCTCTTCCTACAGTTTCACTAGCCAGACTGATTCCTCTTCCTACAGTTTCACTAGCCAGACTGATTCCTCTTCCTACAGTTTCACTAGCCAGACTGATTCCTCTTCCTACAGTTTCACTAGCCAGACTGATTCCTCTTCCTACAGTTTCACTAGCCAGACTGATTCCTCTTCCTACAGTTTCACTAGCCAGACTGATTCCTCTTCCTACAGTTTCACTAGCCAGACTGATTCCTCTTCCTACAGTTTCACTAGCCAGACTGATTCCTCTTCCTACAGTTTCACTAGCCAGACTGATTCCTCTTCCTACAGTTTCACTAGCCAGACTGATTCCTCTTCCTACAGTTTCACTAGCCAGACTGATTCCTCTTCCTACAGTTTCACTAGCCAGACTGATTCCTCTTCCTACAGTTTCACTAGCCAGACTGATTCCTCTTCCTACAGTTTCACTAGCCAGACTGATTCCTCTTCCTACAGTTTCACTAGCCAGACTGATTCCTCTTCCTACAGTTTCACTAGCCAGACTGATTCCTCTTCCTACAGTTTCACTAGCCAGACTGATTCCTCTTCCTACAGTTTCACTAGCCAGACTGATTCCTCTTCCTACAGTTTCACTAGCCAGACTGATTCCTCTTCCTACAGTTTCACTAGCCAGACTGATTCCTCTTCCTACAGTTTCACTAGCCAGACTGATTCCTCTTCCTACAGTTTCACTAGCCAGACTGATTCCTCTTCCTACAGTTTCACTAGCCAGACTGATTCCTCTTCCTACAGTTTCACTAGCCAGACTGATTCCTCTTCCTACAGTTTCACTAGCCAGACTGATTCCTCTTTCTACAGTTTCACTAGCCAGACTGATTCCTCTTCCTACAGTTTCACTAGCCAGACTGATTCCTCTTCCTACAGTTTCACTAGCCAGACTGATTCCTCTTCCTACAGTTTCACTAGCCAGACTCCATAGTCTCAATCAGGATATGTCTGATTAAGCCAGACTGCTCTTTATTATCAGGTATTTACTGTAGATGACAGTCAAGTTTTGTATTGGGAGTTGGATTGTGTGCGGTACATTCCCAGTGAGGCTATTCTTCCTTTTGATATCAGGTATTTAGATAAGAGGTGAAATAACAGAGGTTATGAATTGAGACTGTGTTACTTCCCAATGTAAAGCATCATTTTATAGACTCCTTATCTACCTCAGCCCACTCCAAAACAAAATACGTTCACCTGGTACAAACGACTGAATTCAGGCCCTTACTCTGAAAACCTCATCTCTCTCTTTCACCTCCTCCCTTCTTCTCTCCTTCCCTCTCTCTGTCCATCTTTATCTCATTTTCTTATCCTCTTTTTCTGTCGTTTAGTGCACTCTTTTTTTAACCAATTGGGTGAACGTCCACTTACTGTATGTGTGGTTGCGTCCCAAATGGCTCCCTATTTCCCTTCTAGTGCACTACCGTTGACCAGGGCTGATAAGGCCCATATTGCACTATAGACATATAGTGAATAGGGTGTTATTTGGAATACAGATTATGTTTTACTGAGCTGGTCGACCATTGAGAAGAGAAGTATCCTGAGTGGGAGGTGAAAGGGAGACTATAAAACATTGGTACATGAGGCCACAGAAGGACAGAGCGAGAGAGAGAGAAGGCTCTCCTGAGACACAGATGAAAAGTGGCTAATGTGATGTAGCGGGCACTGAAAGGGCACCAGTCGGCAGGCAAGAGAGAAGAACAGTAAACGATATGGTGTAAAGTGAGAACGAAAGGAACGGCCGAAGAGAATCCCTGAAGTGAAGTGGACGTGACAAGGATGAAATGGATAAAGAGAGAGGGAGCTACGGGGGACAGAGAGAGATTGAGTCAGAGATCCCCTCCTCCTTCCTTTCTTCCGTCAAGGCTTTGAAGTGGGACTGTCTTGCACAGCCAGATCGCTCCAAGTTGACTTAGAAATTGTCTTGAGGACGTCAGGAAAGGCCTTCAAAATTACCCACTGGGGGCAACAGTGAGCAATATTACCTGGACAGGGGTGGCGGATGGGTGTTGGCCCGTGACTTCAGATCTGAAGGTCACATGTTCAATCCCAGTGGTAGACACTTGTTGTTTTAACTCTATCCCAAACCTTAACCCTTAACTTAACCATTCAGAATGAACACCTACACTTGTTGTTTTAACTCTATCCCAAACCTTAACCCTTAACTTAACCATTCAGAATGAACACCTACACTTAATGTTTAACTCTATCCCAAACCTTAACCCTTAACTTAACCATTCAGAATGAACACCTTAACATAATGTTTAACTCTATCGCAAACCTTAACCTAACCATTCAGAATGAACACCTGAACATAATGTTTAACTCTATCCCAAACCTTAACCTAACCATTAAGAATGAACACCTGAACTTAATGTTTAACTCTATCCCAAACCTTAACCCTTAACTTAACCATTCAGAATGAACACCTTAACATAATGTTTAACTCTATCCCAAACCTTAACCTAACCATTCAGAATGAACACCTTAACATAATGTTTAACTCTATCCCAAACCTTAACCCTTAACTTAACCATTCAGAATGAACACCTTAACATAATGTTTAACTCTATCCCAAACCTTAACCTAACCATTCAGAATGAACACCTTAACATAATGTTTAACTCTATCCCAAACCTTAACCCTTAACTTAATCAAATCAATCAATCAAATTTGATTTATAAAGCCCTTTTTACATCAGCCGATGTCACAAAGTGCTGTACAGAAACCCAGCCTAAAACCCCAAACAGCAAGCAATGCAGATGTAGAAGCACGGTGGCTAGGAAAAACTCCCTAGAAAGGTAGGAACCTAGGAAGAAACCTAGAGAGGAACCAGGCTCTGAGGGGTGGCCAGTCATCTTCTGGCTGTACCGGTTGGAGATTATAAGAGTACATGGCCAAGATGACAAGCAGGGTCAAATAATATTAATCACAGTGGTTGTAGAGGGTGCAACAGGATAATGTCAGTTGGCTTTTCATAGCCGATCATTCAGAGTTAGAGACAGCAGGTGCGGTAGAGAGAGAGAGTCGAAAACAGCAGGTCCGGGACAAGGTAGCGCTTAACCATTCAGAATGAACGCCTAAACTTAATGTTTAACTCTATCCCAAACCTTAACCTAACCATTAAGAATGAACACCTAAACTTAATGTTTAACTCTATCCCAAACCTTAACCCTTATCTTAACCATTCAGAATGAACACCTACACTTAATGTTTAACTCTATCCCAAACCTTAACCCTTATCTTAACCATTCAGAATGAACACCTAAACTTAATGTTTAACTCTATCCCAAACCTTAACCCTTATCTTAACCATTCAGAATGAACACCTACACTTAATGTTTAACTCTATCCCAAACCTTAACCCTTATCTTAACCATTCAGAATGAACACCTAAACTTAATGTTTAACTCTATCCCAAACCTTAACCCTTAACTTAACCATTCAGAATGAACACCTTAACATAATGTTTAACTCTATCCCAAACCTTAACCCTTAACTTAACCATTCAGAATGAACACCTACACTTAATGTTTAACTCTATCCCAAACCTTAACCCTTAACTTAACCATTCAGAATGAACACCTACACTTAATGTTTAACTCTATCCCAAACCTTAACCCTTAACTTAACCATTCAGAATGAACACCTACACTTGTTGTTTTAACTCTATCCCAAACCTTAACCCTTAACTTAACCATTCAGAATGAACACCTACACTTAATGTTTAACTCTATCCCAAACCTTAACCCTTAACTTAACCATTCAGAATGAACACCTTAACATAATGTTTAACTCTATCCCAAACCTTAACCCTTAACTTAACCATTCAGAATGAACACCTAAACTTAATGTTTAACTCTATCCCAAACCTTAACCCTTAACTTAACCATTCAGAATGAACACCTTAACATAATGTTTAACTCTATCCCAAACCTTAACCCTTAACTTAACCATTCAGAATGAACACCTACACTTAATGTTTAACTCTATCCCAAACCTTAACCCTTATCTTAACCATTCAGAATGAACACCTACACTTAATGTTTAACTCTATCCCAAACCTTAACCCTTATCTTAACCATTCAGAATCCCATGACTCCTGATCCGAAGGTCGCATGTTCGTTATTAGTTTTCATCTGTATTGTTGTGTACCACTTATTTTCTTTGGTGCAAATAAATTTAACCTGACCATATTCCCAGCGATAGACACTCATTTTTAAATATATTTTTTTAATCCTATCCCAAGCCTTAATGATTAGTTGATTATTTGAATCAGCTTTGTAGGCCTAGGGCAAAAACCAAAATGTTCCCCCCTTTGAGAAACCCTGACTTAACCATTTGGAATGATGCGGAGCAGGAGGAGAACACCAGGGTGTCAAAATCTACAACATTTTAGTTGGGAGCAACTTCGAAATTTGACGTTTGAAGAAACATGGAAAAATGTCAGAATCTGAAGTTAAATTGGTAAAACTGTGAGATGTTGTTGGGTTTTGCACTGGGCTCTGATGTCCAGATGTAGCAGGACAGAGGAGAACATACGGGGCTCTAAACGGTCTGAAAGGGAGCGATGGGAGCAGGGAGAGATGAGGCGTTTTAGATCAGCAGACCTTAAGGGTATTTCAGGACTACCTGAGGACATTCAGGACTACCTGAGGACATTCAGGACTACCTGAGGACATTCAGGACTACCTGAGGACATTCAGGACTACCTGAGGACATTCAGGACTACCTGAGGACATTCAGGACTACCTGAGGACATTCATTTGACATTATCTGTGGGAATTGTGATGTGAATAGATATTATATATATATAGTATTATGTTACTAATACAAAATAATGTCTAGAGTAGACATTGTTTTATTTCTAAATGTTTTAGCATCAACTTTGCTAAGCACTACCTAGAGAAGTAAACAGACAGTCAAGTTAAGATCCAATGTGTTACCTGGCCTGGCCAGACTCAGGCATGCTGTCAGTCATGTGGTCTCCCTCTGTGGTTCTATTTCCTTGTCAAAAACTGGTGTTTGACTTGCTTTATGACAGATGAGACATGGTCACTTCATGTTGGTTTGTCAGTTAGAGCTTCTGTTCAGGAAATTCACCTGGGAATCCACCTTAGGCATCGGGGACAGAAATACTATGTGTGTGTGTGGGGTGGAGTGCAACATGAGCACGGGACCTTTGTTCCAGATTATTGTTGCTGTGTGTGTGTGTGTCTGTCTGGAATCCCCCTATCTCCCTCCCCAGTGCTGTGTCTCCTCTGACACAGATAAAGAATGCACTGCCGTTACTGTACTCTCACTATGCAAAAACACAACCCATTCACAGTGCTAGACGTACCCACATACACGCACAAACAGACACACACACACTCAAACACACGTGTGCACACCAACAGACACACACACGTCACATACACACACAAACACACACACACACTCAAACACACGTGTGCGCACAAACAGACACACGTCACATACACACACACACAGGCGTGCTAACACATGCACACCGACACACACACACAGGGGCATTCAAACACAAACACACACGCACACAGACACACTCAAACACACACACACACTCCTAGCAGGATTTCTCCCTTTTTTTCTGACAGTAAAGTATGGTACCCACCAGTGACCAATAAACTAGGAGAGACTCGTTTAGACATGAAGATGCACAGTTACAGGCAGAAGGGGCAGCCAAGCAGCCCAGGTACATACAACTCATTACTACACCTGGCTCCCCTTAACTCATTCCAAACTACCAGGAACCTGAGAAATGCCGTCTCTGAATAGAAGAAGATATGACTATTCTGTCTCCATCACAGTCAGGATATGATTCATAGTCTGCTTTCTAACAGAGTAGATGAGAGCTGAACAACTGATACTGGCAGTTGACGGTTTATGAGAATTTAACTTCTCTTTTATGTGTTGTATGCATGTGTGTGTGGTGGTGCTGCTCCCCTCAGAGGCCCCCTGATATTTCCTGCCATTGAGTCCCACCTCTACCCCTCCACCATCCACCACTGAGTGAAAGGGTGACTCATGGACCACCCATCGGGTGGCGCAGAGGTGCAGATCAGGCTGACCCGGGGAGTAGCCAGGGGTTCGATGTTTGGTTGATTGTTTTATATTGACCTCAGCCTCCTGACACCTGATTGTCTGTCTCTGAGTGACAAGCTGATTTGTAAAGCTGTAGAGTTAAGCTGACGGCTTAGGAAAGAGGAAAAGAGATAACCAAGTGCTTTTTCCTCCCATCAAACTGAGGACTATCAACCTTTTGCTTTTGTCATAAGATACCTGCATAAGTAGCACATTGCGGGGGAAATGTTTTTAAAAAAACAAAATATTTTGGCTCCTAAATCAAAAGCTTTGACATCTTGTTCCCCCATACCAGACCTAACCCCTAATGGTCTATTTCCTCAAAGCATATTTATAACAATATAGCGCCTCATCATTAGAATTG
This sequence comes from Oncorhynchus tshawytscha, assembly GCF_018296145.1. Taxonomy (NCBI): domain Eukaryota; kingdom Metazoa; phylum Chordata; class Actinopteri; order Salmoniformes; family Salmonidae; genus Oncorhynchus; species Oncorhynchus tshawytscha. The sequence continues at coordinate 14,765,030 of NC_056441.1, read as the reverse complement.
ATTTGGCCTGTGGGGGTTTCCTGACTGTCTGTCCATTCATACCACGGCCAGTCATTGTAATGGGAATCAGACTGATTGGATTGTCCCATGAAAGCCCTTAAGCTAGGTCTCTTTCTCAGGCGTACACACACACACACACACACACACACACACACACAAATGCTCTCAGAGATGCATTGTGTGTGCTGTGTTGCTTCAGGGATAATTTATTCAGACTGATTGTTGTTACATATTTGCAGCTACCAGGATTAACTGTGGTCGTTGTAATACCCAGGGTGAAGAGACATAGAGACAGGTGATAGTGTGGGTTATGTTTCTCAACATAGATGCTAATATTGGATCCTGTCAATATACCCTTTTGAGTTACAGGTCACATTTTATGACTTTAACTCTCATCCCATAGTTTCCCCTTAAACCAGACTGAATAGGAATAATGTTGTCATTCTAATGATGCATCTATTAAGATACCTAAATATGTGCTCTTGCATAGCGTGACATGAATACGCTACAGATATGCTATGGATATACTGTATTTCATTAACCTTTAATAAAGTTGTTCGGGATCTGTTCTAACATGTTCATCAAATGCTTCTAGATGTGTAATGAATGTGTTATGGACGTGTAGTCAAAGTAATCTTTACCAATTCCTCTTTTCATTTTTCCTAGCCTGGTCCCAGATCTTTTTGGACTGTCTTGCCAACTCCTTTTGCTATCGTCACAGAGTTGGTAAAACAGTGAAAACAGATCTGGGACCAGGCTACACTTTTTCTGTCTGCCATGATTGTTGTGAGTAGCACGGCTCCACAACAAGTAGTGCTGTTGCCGTGGGAGTCATCTGGCCAATGAATTCCTCATGTTGGTAATGAATGACTTCCTCAAGTTGGTAACACCTAGTGACCGACCAGCCGACCACCGCTCAGGTCAGCTGGCTGCTTGCTGCTCCAACCCGCTGGCTTGCTCGCTAGCCTGCCTCATTCTGAATGTTCTTTGAATGTTCCCTAAGGATGAAGTAGCCTGGTCCAAGATCTGTTCTGGTCATACAGCACAATAGGATCTGGTACCAGTCTACAGATAAATTATATCTGTGGCAGGAAGATGTGATTACTGTTACTCGGTGATGAGTCATACAAGCAATGATTTATTTATTTGACATTTTGCATGATGAAACCTCTTGATGTACAATCTCGTTTTCAAGAGTAAAAGAAAGTCAATACAATTCTTAGCAATAAGAATAATATGGCAACTACTGTCTAGTAATAACAACAATTAAATAATAATAATACAAATATAAAAACTAGTATAAAAAGTTGTTGTACAACTACTACTACTAATACAACTAATAAAAACTACTGCTACTACTACTAATACAACTAATAAAAACTACTGCTACTACTACTAATACAACTAATAAAAACTACTACTAATACAACTAATAAAAACTACTGCTACTACTACTAATACAACTAATAAAAACTACTGCTACTACTACTAATACAACTAATAAAAACTACTGCTACTACTACAACTAATAAAAACTACTGCTACTACTACAACTAATAAAAACTACTGCTACTACTACTAATACAACTAATAAAAACTAATGCTACTACTACTAATACAACTAATAAAAACTACTGCTACTGTAACGGTTCTCTTGTGATGAAGGAGAGTCGGACCAAAATGCGGCGTGTAGATTGCGATCCATGTTTAATAAACAAACGTAAAACACGAATCGATACAAACACTACAAAAACAAAGAACGTAATGAACGTAACGAAAACCGAAACAGCCTATACTTGTGAAAACTAACAAAGACAGGAACAAGGACACTAAGGACAATCACCCACGAAACACTCAAAGAATATGGCTGCCTAAATATGGTTCCCAATCAGAGACAACGATAAACACCTGCCTCTGAGAACCACTTCAGACAGCCATAGACTTAACTAGAACACCCCACTAAGCTACAATCCCAATACATACACACCACATACAAAAACCCATGCCACACCCTGGCCTGACCAAATAAATAAAGACAAACACCATTATACTTTGACCAGGGCGTGACAGAACCCCCCCCCCCTAAGGTGCGGACTCCCGGACGCACCTCAAAACAATAGGGAGGGTCCGGGTGGGCGTCTGTCCATGGTGGCGGCTCCGGCGCGGGACGTGGACCCCACTCAATCAATGTCTTAGTCCCTCCTCCTCGCATCCCTGGATAGTCCACCCTCGCCGCCGACCATGGCCTAGTAGTCCTCACCCAGAACCCCACTGGACTGAGGAGCAGATCGGGACTGAGGAGCAGCTCGGGACTGAGGAGCAGCTCGGGACTGAGGGGCAGCTCGGGACTGAGGGGCAGCTCGGGACTGAGGGGCAGCTCGGGACTGAGGGGCAGCTCGGGACTGAGGGGCAGCTCGGGACTGAGGGGCAGCTCGGGACTGAGGGGAAGCTCGGGAGTGAGGGGAAGCTCGGGAGTGAGGGGAAGCTCGGGAGTGAGAGGAAGCTCAGGCAGGTTGATGGATCTACCAGATCCTGGCTGGCTGGTGGTTTCGGCAGATCCTGGCTGACTGGCAGATCCTGGCTGACGGTCGGATGCTGGCTGACTGGCGGATCCTGGCTGACGGTCGGATCCTGGCTGACTGGCGGATCCTGGCTGACTGGCGGATCCTGGCTGACTGGCTGGGATCCTGGCTGACTGGCGGATCCTGGCAGATCCTGGCCGACTGGCAGTTCTGGCGGATCCCGGCCGACTGGCGGATCTGGTTGACTGGCGGATCTGGAAGTTCTGTTGACTGGCGGATCTGGAAGACTCGGCTGACTGGCGGATCTGGAAGAGTCTGGTTGACTGGCGGATCTGGAAGAGTCTGGTTGACTGGCGGATCTGGAAGAGTCTGGTTGACTAGCAGATCTGGAAGAGTCTGGTTGACTGTCAGATCTGGAAGAATCTGGCTGACTGGCAGATCTGGAAGAATCTGGCTGACTGGCAGATCTGGAAGAATCTGGCTGACTGGCAGATCTGGAAGAATCTGGCTCACTGGCGGATCCTGGCCGACTGGCGGATCTGGAAGAGTCTGGTTGACTGGCAGATCTGGAAGAGTCTGGTTGACTGGCAGATCTGGAAGAGTCTGGCTGACTGGCAGATCTGGAAGAGTCTGGCTGACTGGCGGATCCTGGCAGACTGACGGATCTGGCTGCTCCATGCTGACTGGCGGCTCTGGCTGCTCCACGCTGACTGGCGGCTCTGGCTGCTCCATATAGGCTGACAGCTCTGGTGGCTTCTTACAGACTGGCAGCTCCTTGCAGACTGGCAGCTCCTTGCAGACTTGCAGCTCCTTGCAGACTGGCAGCTCCTTGCAGACTGGCATCTCTGGCTGGCATATCTGGCTGCTTCATGCAGACTGACATCTCTGGCTGCTTCATGCAGACTGACAGCTCTGGCTGCTCCATGCAGGCTGGCAGCTCTGGCTGCTTCACATAGGCTGAACAGGCAGGAGACTCCAGCAGCGCTGTGGAGGAGGAAGGCTCTGGCAGCGCTGGGCAGACTGGCTGCGCTGGGCAGACTGGCGGTGCTGGGCAGACTGGCGGCACTTGCGGCGCTGGGCAGACTGGCGGCGCTGGGCAGACTGGCGGCGCTGGGCAGACTGGCGGCGCTGGGCAGACTGGCTGCGCTGGGCAGACTGGAGGCACTGGCGGCGCTGGGCAGACTGGCGGCGCTGGGCAGACTGGCGGCGCTGGGCAGACAGGCGGCACTGGCTGCGCTGGGCAGACTGGCGGCACTTGCGGCGCTGGGCAGACTGGCGGCATTTGCGGCGCTGGGCAGACTGGCGGCGCTGGGCAGACGGGAAGCTCCGGCAACGCTGGAGAGGAAGGCTCTGGCAGCGCTGAACAGGCGGGACGCACTGTAGGCCTGATGCGTGGTGCTGGCACTGGTGGTACTGGGCCGAGGACACGCACAGGAAGCCTGGTGCGGAGAGCTGGCACTAGTGGTACTGGGCCACGCACCTCCGGGTGAGTGCAAGGAACAGGACACACCGGGTTGTGAAGGTGTACTGGAGACCTGGTGTGTATAGCCGGCATCAAATCCCCCGGAACTCCAACACACGTTTCAAGCTGAGTACGAGGAACTGACACGGGTGACATCGGACAGCTAACACGCTCCTCAGGGCGAATGCCGTACATACTATGCCAAACCAACAGCTTTCTCTCTACTCTGTCCAATACATCCTCAACACTCTCAGACTCAGCACTCAGCTTTGCCGACAGCTCCAATTCCATCCATGGCTCCTTACGGTAAACAGGGGGAGTTGGCTCAGGTCTGACTCCTGACTCTGCCACACTCTCCCTGTGCCCCCCCCCAAGAAATTTTTTGGGGTGCCTATCGGGCTTCCAGCCGCTCTGCCGTGCTAGCTCCTCATAATGCCGCCTCTCTGCTTTCGCTGCCTCCAGCTCGGCTTTGGGGCGGCAATATTCCCCTGGCTCTGCCCAGGGTCCTTTCCTGTCTAGGATCTCCTCCCAAGTCCATTTCTCCAAATAGTGCAGCCTCTCCCACTTCTGCTGCTGCTGCTGCTGCCTCTGTTGCTTCTCCTGCTGCTGCCTTTGCTGCTGCTGCTGTTGCTCCTGCTGCACCTGTCACTTCTCCTGCTGCTGCTGTTGCTGCTGCCTCTGTTTACCACGCTGCTTGGTCCTTGGTTGGTGGGTGATTCTGTAACGGTTCTCTTGTGGTGAAGGAGAGTCGGACCAAAATACGGCGTGTAGATTGCGATCCATGTTTAATAAACAAACGTAAAACACGAATCAATACAAACACTACAAAAACAAAGAACGTAATGAATGTAACGAAAACCTAAACAGCCTATACTTGTGAAAACTAACAAAGACAGGAACAAGGACACTAAGGACAATCACCCACGAAACACTCAAAGAATATGGCTGCCTAAATATGGTTCCCAATCAGAGAAAACGATAAACACCTGCCTCTGATTGAGAACCACTTCAGACACTAAGCTACAATCCCAATACATACACACCACATACAAAAACCCATGCCACACCCTGGCCTGACCAAATAAATAAAGACAAACATCATATACGTTGACCAGGGCGTGACAGCTACTACTAATACAACTAATAAAACTACTGCTACTACTACTAATACAACTAATAAAAACTACTGCTACTACTACTAATACAACTAATAAAACTACTGCTACTACTACTAATACAACTAATAAAAACTACTGCTACTACTACTAATACAACTAATAAAACTACTGCTACTACTACTAATACAACTAATAAAACTACTGGTGCTACTATTAATACAACAAATAAAAACTACTGATACTACTACTAAGACAACAAAGAAAACGATGTACCTAAACGATGTACTAGTACCGTACGATTGGCAGCACTCATTCAACACTTGAAGAGAATTAGATTTGGGACCATTTGAGTGTGATTTGACTATCCCTAAATGACCATGATTGCACGTCTTTCAGTTAAAGTATGAGTTGAATGTTGTTGGTGGGGAACACCATTACATTTTTTTCAAGGAATAGAATCAAAACCGGGAACGAAAGTGACCTATACTGTTCCGGAGCAGAACCGTCATTTTAAAAGCATGGTAACCGGTATCAGACCTCAGGAAAAGACCCAGATGCAGACAGTTCAAAATAACAAGAGTTTATTACAACAACAGGGGGCAGGCAAGCGACAGGTCAAGGGCAGGCAGAGGTCAGTAATCCAAAGCAGAGTCCGAAAGGTACAGAACGACAGGCAGGGTTAGGGTCAGGCAGAGGTCAGTAACCCAGGGCAGTATCACAAGGTACAAAACGGCAGGCAGGGTCAGGGCAGGCAGAATAGTCAAAACCGGGGAAACTAGAAAACAGGGACTATAGAAAGCAAGGATTATAGAAAACAGGAGTACAGGAAAATGCTGGTAGGCTTGACGAGATAAGACAAACTGGCAATAGACAAACAGAAAACACAGGTATAAATGCACAGAGAATAGTGAGGAAAATGAGAGACACCTGGAGGGGTGGAGACAAGCACAAGACAGGTGAAACAAATCAGAGTGTGACAACCGGTTAATACTGTTCTTTTACGTTCCGGGAATTTTTTTCAGTCCCACAAAAAAACGCAACAAAGCGCCTATGCAAAGCCCTCTCTCTGTCGATTAGAAACTTATTCCAGTGTCTGTCTGCCTGCCCGCTGAAAATGTTCACCAGTGCGTGTAGGCTACCTGCCCCTCCTAGCTGTAGCCTACTGATGTTACAAGTGTGATTCAGAAGATAGGGAGAGAGATTTTTTTTATTCGAGAAGAATGGATCAACTTTTTCAATATTATGTAGTTAGGAATTACTATAGATTTCACATTGGATATATTAACTACAGAAACGTAAGACAGGTTTTTAATTCTGGTCTCACTCTGCACACACAAGCTTGTTAGCTAGCTAGCTTCTCTGGTCCAACGTTAAGCCAACTCTGAAGTTTAAAGTTATTAAAAGTTTCTCCATAGAAGTTGCTCCTCCTTAGTATAATTCAGTGGGCCTAATTCCGATAATGCATGTCATCACAAGATGCCCATAGCATCAAGCCAAGCCTCTTCCTGCACCCTCTCTCGATCTCTCCTCACCTGCAAAATGTCAGTTGCGTCTCACACCCTACACGTGTCTTTCCGTCATGCATGTACACAAATCACTCCGTAGCCAGCTCCATAGCAAGCTGCTCTATGCGTACTGCATGATTGGTGAAGTAGTTTGTCGAGCTAAATGTAAAAAAAAAACAATTTCAGAGGTTGTTCCTTTTCAAGCATCTGTAATCAGATGTTTTGTACATTTAGCTCAACATTAAATTACTTTTAACCTGTTCAGAACTTTATTTTGCTGGTCGGAAAAGTGGAACGGAATGAAAAAATGTATAATTCTGTTCAGAACGAAACCATTGGAAAATATTGGTTCCAACCCCTGGTACTTTGTCTTATTACGATCCAGACTTTGATTTGAAGCCAGTCGGATGCCCATTTTGCTTATGAAATGATTGGTTTCTATTTCTCCATCTTGAATTGCATGGCCGTGCAAGTAATAAAAATAAAGCAATGCATGTTTCTCTCTTGAGACCCAATACCTCAACAGCTCATTTTGGTTTGTGAGGATCGAGTAATAAAGAAAAGCTTTAAGAATTTCTCAGTCATAGCAAAGGATGAATCTCATGGAGGGTTTTGTCTGAATCCAGCCGTTTGTGTTCTCACTGCCAGACAATGTGCTTCCACTCTGAACAGACACTCGGGCAGCAACTCTGCTCAGTTTGGAAAGGGAAAACCCCACACAGCACGCAGGAGAGCACGTGCATCCCTTTCTGGGAATGTTTAGATATCTCCTCAACGGTTCGAGGGGGGGGTGACTTCCCTCTCTCTCTCCATGCTCCCAACTGCAGCGGGAGAAGGGGGTTGTCCCCAAACACACACACAAGGATATGAATACATGTACACACACACAGACGGATATGAACACATGCACACACACACAGCGGCTGAGAGCACAATACACAGTGAACATCTTATTTGGTATTTCCTGTGTAACCACTACCAGGTAGCGCACGTCCTGCACTTCAGGCCCTGTCTCTATTAATTGTTGATGGGCTCCTGGCCATGTTCCAGGTGGGGAAAAGGGGGACTGATTGGGGGTGAGGGAGTCAGGAGTGGTAGGGGGGATATTAAAGCCGTGCCTGTACCAGCATTGAATAAAAGAAAATGACAGCATATATGAGGAATTTTCCGACTAATGATGTGCGGATGTGGTAGCTAGGCTGGGGGAAAGAGGCTGACTGTGCTGTCTTTGTTCGATGAGAGAGGGCCCCATGCAGCATTCCTGTACGCTGTGCATATTTTGGCAACTGTTGCACTCTGTTTTTTAACTGTATACAGTTTATGCTGTTGCTCTCTACTGTAAGCTTGTCACAAGCTGTAAACAGTTAAAACTCTGACTTTAAATCTTCTTCCCTTCCTTGGCCTGCTGTCAGGGTGTTGTTGTCTTCCTTGGCCTGCTGTCAGGGTGTTGTTGTCTTCCTTGGCCTGCTGTCAGGGTGTTGTTGTCTTCCTTGGCCTGCTGTCAGGGTGTTGTTGTCTTCCTTGGCCTGCTGTCAGGGTGTTGTTGTCTTCCTTGGCCTGCTGTCAGGGTGTTGTTGTCTTCCTTGGCCTGCTGTCAGGGTGTTGTTGTCTTCCTTGGCCTGCTGTCAGGGTGTTGTTGTCTTCCTTGGCCTGCTGTCAGGGTGTTGTTGTCTTCCTTGGCCTGCTGTCAGGGTATTGTTGTTGTCTTCCTTGGCCTGCTGTCAGGGTATTGTTGTTGTCTTCCTTGGCCTGCTGTCAGGGTATTGTTGTTGTCTTCCTTGGCCTGCTGTCAGGGTATTGTTGTTGTCTTCCTTGGCCTGCTGTCAGGGTATTGTTGTTGTCTTCCTTGGCCTGCTGTCAGGGTATTGTTGTTGTCTTCCTTGGCCTGCTGTCAGGGTATTGTTGTTGTCTTCCTTGGCCTGCTGTCAGGGTATTGTTGTTGTCTTCCTTGGCCTGCTGTCAGGGTATTGTTGTTGTCTTCCTTGGCCTGCTGTCAGGGTATTGTTGTTGTCTTCCTTGGCCTGCTGTCAGGGTATTGTTGTTGTCTTCCTTGGCCTGCTGTCAGGGTATTGTTGTTGTCTTTATTGGCCTGCTGTCAGGGTATTGTTGATGTCTTTATTGACCTGCTGTCAGGTTATTGTTGATGTCTTCCTTGGCCTGCTGTCGGGTATTGTTGATGTCTTTATTGACCTGCTGTCAGGTTATTGTTGATGTCTTCCTTGGCCTGCTGTCAGGGTATTGTTGTTGTCTTCCTTGGCCTGCTGTCAGGGTATTGTTGTTGTCTTCCTTGGCCTGCTGTCAGGGTATTGTTGTTGTCTTCCTTGGCCTGCTGTCCGGGTATTGTTGATGTCTTTATTGACCTGCTGTCAGGTTATTGTTGATGTCTTCCTTGGCCTGCTGTCAGGGTGTTGTTGATGTCTTCCTTGGCCTGTGTCAGGGTATTGTTGTTGTCTTTCTTGGCCTGCTGTCAGGGTATTGTTGATGTCTTTATTGACCTGCTGTCAGGGTATTGTTGATGTCTTTATTGGCCTGCTGTCAGGGTATTGATGTTGTCTTCCTTGGCCTGCTGTCAGGGTATTGTTGTTGTCTTCCTTGGCCTGCTGTCAGGGTATTGTTGTTGTCTTCCTTGGCCTGCTGTCAGGGTATTGTTGTTGTCTTCCTTGGCCTGCTGTCAGGGTATTGTTGTTGTCTTCCTTGGCCTGCTGTCAGGGTATTGTTGTTGTCTTCCTTGGCCTGCTGTCAGGGTATTGTTGTTGTCTTCCTTGGCCTGCTGTCAGGGTATTGTTGTTGTCTTCCTTGGCCTGCTGTCAGGGTATTGTTGTTGTCTTCCTTGGCCTGCTGTCAGGGTGTTGTTGTTTTCCTTGGCCTGCTGTCAGGGTGTTGTTGTCTTCCTTGGCCTGCTGTCAGGGTATTGTTGTTGTCTTCCTTGGCCTGCTGTCAGGGTATTGTTGTTGTCTTCCTTGGCCTGCTGTCAGGGTATTGTTGTTGTCTTCCTTGGCCTGCTGTCAGGGTATTGTTGTTGTCTTCCTTGGCCTGCTGTCAGGGTATTGTTGTTGTCTTCCTTGGCCTGCTGTCAGGGTATTGTTGTTGTCTTCTTGGCCTGCTGTCAGGGTATTGTTGTTGTCTTCCTTGGCCTGCTGTCAGGGTATTGGTGTCTTCCTTGGCCTGCTGTCAGGGTATTGTTGTTGTCTTCCTTGGCCTGCTGTCAGGGTATTGTTGTTGTCTTTATTGGCCTGCTGTCAGGGTATTGTTGTTGTCTTCCTTGGCCTGCTGTCCGGGTATTGTTGATGTCTTTATTGACCTGCTGTCAGGTTATTGTTGTTGTCTTCCTTGGCCTGCTGTCAGGGTATTGTTGTTGTCTTCCTTGGCCTGCTGTCAGGGTATTGTTGTTGTCTTCCTTGGCCTGCTGTCAGGGTATTGTTGTTGTCTTCCTTGGCCTGCTGTCAGGGTATTGTTGTTGTCTTCCTTGGCCTGCTGTCAGGGTATTGTTGTTGTCTTCCTTGGCCTGCTGTCAGGGTGTTGTTGTCTTCCTTGGCCTGCTGTCAGGGTGTTGTTGTCTTCCTTGGCCTGCTGTCAGGGTGTTGTTGTCTTCCTTGGCCTGCTGTCAGGGTATTGTTGTTGTCTTCCTTGGCCTGCTGTCAGGGTATTGTTGTTGTCTTCCTTGGCCTGCTGTCAGGGTATTGTTGTTGTCTTCCTTGGCCTGCTGTCAGGGTATTGTTGTTGTCTTCCTTGGCCTGCTGTCAGGGTATTGTTGTTGTCTTCCTTGGCCTGCTGTCAGGGTATTGTTGTTGTCTTCCTTGGCCTGCTGTCAGGGTATTTGTTGTCTTCCTTGGCCTGCTGTCAGGGTATTGTTGTTGTCTTCCTTGGCCTGCTGTCAGGGTATTGTTGTTGTCTTCCTTGGCCTGCTGTCAGGGTATTGTTGTTGTCTTTATTGGCCTGCTGTCAGGGTATTGTTGTTGTCTTCCTTGGCCTGCTGTCCGGGTATTGTTGATGTCTTTATTGACCTGCTGTCAGGTTATTGTTGATGTCTTCCTTGGCCTGCTGTCAGGGTGTTGTTGATGTCTTCCTTGACCTGCTGTCAGGGTATTGTTGTTGTCTTCCTTGGCCTGCTGTCAGGGTATTGTTGTTGTCTTTCTTGGCCTGCTGTCAGGGTATTGTTGATGTCTTTATTGACCTGCTGTCAGGGTATTGTTGATGTCTTTATTGGCCTGCTGTCAGGGTATTGTTGTTGTCTTCCTTGGCCTGCTGTCAGGGTATTGTTGTTGTCTTCCTTGGCCTGCTGTCAGGGTATTGTTGTTGTCTTCCTTGGCCTGCTGTCAGGGTATTGTTGTTGTCTTCCTTGGCCTGCTGTCAGGGTATTGTTGTTGTCTTCCTTGGCCTGCTGTCAGGGTATTGTTGTTGTCTTCCTTGGCCTGCTGTCAGGGTATTGTTGTTGTCTTCCTTGGCCTGCTGTCAGGGTATTGTTGTTGTCTTCCTTGGCCTGCTGTCAGGGTATTGTTGTTGTCTTTATTGGCCTGCTGTCAGGGTATTGTTGATGTCTTTATTGACCTGCTGTCAGGTTATTGTTGATGTCTTCCTTGGCCTGCTGTCCGGGTATTGTTGATGTCTTTATTGACCTGCTGTCAGGTTATTGTTGATGTCTTCCTTGGCCTGCTGTCAGGGTATTGTTGTTGTCTTCCTTGGCCTGCTGTCAGGGTATTGTTGTTGTCTTCCTTGGCCTGCTGTCAGGGTATTGTTGTTGTCTTCCTTGGCCTGCTGTCAGGGTATTGTTGTTGTCTTCCTTGGCCTGCTGTCAGGGTATTGTTGTTGTCTTCCTTGGCCTGCTGTCAGGGTATTGTTGTTGTCTTCCTTGGCCTGCTGTCAGGGTATTTTTGTTGTCTTCCTTGGCCTGCTGTCGGGGTGTTGTTGATGTCTTTCTTGGCCTGCTGTCGGGGTGTTGTTGATGTCTTTCTTGGCCTGCTGTCAGGGTGTTGTTGTTGTCTTCCTTGGCCTGCTGTCAGGGTGTTGTTGATGTCTTTATTGACCTACTGTCAGGTTATTGTTGTTGTCTTCCTTGGCCTGCTGTCCGGGTATTGTTGATGTCTTTATTGACCTGCTGTCAGGTTATTGTTGATGTCTTCCTTGGCCTGCTGTCAGGGTGTTGTTGATGTCTTCCTTGACCTGCTGTCAGGGTATTGTTGTTGTCTTCCTTGGCCTGCTGTCAGGGTATTGTTGTTGTCTTTCTTGGCCTGCTGTCAGGGTATTGTTGATGTCTTTATTGACCTGCTGTCAGGGTATTGTTGATGTCTTTATTGGCCTGCTGTCAGGGTATTGTTGTTGTCTTCCTTGGCCTGCTGTCAGGGTATTGTTGTTGTCTTCCTTGGCCTGCTGTCAGGGTATTGTTGTTGTCTTCCTTGGCCTGCTGTCAGGGTATTGTTGTTGTCTTCCTTGGCCTGCTGTCAGGGTATTGTTGTTGTCTTCCTTGGCCTGCTGTCAGGGTATTGTTGTTGTCTTCCTTGGCCTGCTGTCAGGGTATTGTTGTTGTCTTCCTTGGCCTGCTGTCAGGGTATTGTTGTTGTCTTCCTTGGCCCTGCTGTGTTGTCTTCCTTGGCCTGCTGTCAGGGTATTGTTGTTGTCTCCTTGGCCTGCTGTAATTGTTGTTGTCTTCCTTGGCCTGCTGTCAGGGTATTGTTGTTGTCTTCCTTGGCCTGCTGTCAGGGTATTGTTGTTGTCTTCCTTGGCCTGCTGTCAGGGTATTGTTGTTGTCTTCCTTGGCCTGCTGTCAGGGTATTGTTGTTGTCTTCCTTGGCCTGCTGTCAGGGTATTGTTGTTGTCTTCCTTGGCCTGCTGTCAGGGTATTGTTGTTGTCTTCCTTGGCCTGCTGTCAGGGTATTGTTGTTGTCTTTATTGGCCTGCTGTCAGGGTATTGTTGTTGTCTTTCTTGGCCTGCTGTCAGGGTATTGTTGTTGTCTTCCTTGGCCTGCTGTCAGGGTATTGTTGTTGTCTTCCTTGGCCTGCTGTCAGGGTATTGTTGTCTTTCTTGGCTGGTCTGTCACATAGAAAGGGCAAACATATAGGGTCATGAGGTTTTCCTGGTCAGGGCCTAGTTACACATTATTACATATGACAGTTAGGGTCAGGAGGTTTCCCTGGACACATGCCTGACCAGGTAAATCTCTTGGCCCTAAAGCATTGGAAGAAACCTGCTGTCTCTCTGTCTGTCTCCATTTTGTCCTTAGCCAAGCATCTGGTGGATCAGGTCCCTTTAAAGGAGTCTGTGTGTCTGGCCCTGCATGGTATAAACAATGTGTTAAAGGAGTCTGTCTGTCTGGGGGCCCTGCATGGTAGAAAACAATGTATTAAAGGAGTCTGTCTGTCTGGGGGCCCTGCATGGTAGAAAACAATGTGTTAAAGGAGTCTGTCTGTCTGTCTGTCTGTCTGTCTGGGGGCCCCGCATGGTAGAAACAATGTGTTAAAGGAGTCTGTCTGTCTGTCTAGGGGCCCTGCATGGTGGAAAACAATGTGTTAAAGGAGTCTGTCTTTCTGGGGGCCCTGCATGGTAGAAAACAATGTGTTAAAGGAGTCTGTCTGTCTGGGGGCCCTGCATGGTAGAAACAATGTGTTAAAGGAGTCTGTCTGTCTCTGGGGGCCCTGCATGGTAGAAACAATGTGTTAAAGGAGTCTGTGTGTCTGGGGGCCCTGCATGGTAGAAAACAATGTGTTAAAGGAGTCTGTGTGTCTGGGGGCCCTGCATGGTAGAAAACAATGTGTAAAAGGAGTATGTCTGTCTGTCCGGGGGCCCTGCATGGTAGAAAACAATGTGTAAAAGGAGTATGTCTGTCTGTCCGGGGGCCCTGCATGGTGGAAACAATGTGGCCATCAGGACCAGGGTTTCTGTTCCTGTGTTTCAAATGGCCCTATTCCCTATGTAACACACTGCTTTTAAAAGTACCCAATTGATACCTGACTCAAGTAAAAGTGAAAGTCACCCAGTAAAATACCACTTGCGTAAAAGTCCAAAAGTATTTAGTTTTAAATATACTTAAGTATCAAAAGTAAATGTAATTGCTCAAATATACTTACACTCAGACATAATTTACAAATGAAGCATTTGTGTTTAGTGAGTCCACCAGATCAGAGGCAGTAGGGATGACCAGGGATGTTCTCTGTTTAGTGAGTCCACCAGATCAGAGGCAGTAGGGATGACCAGGGATGTTCTCTGTTTAGTGAGTCCACCAGATCAGAGGCAGTAGGGATGACCAGGGATGTTCTCTGTTTAGTGAGTCCACCAGATGGTTCAGGGAAGGCAGTATGGTTGACCAGGGATGTTCTCTGTTTAGTGAGTCCTCCAGATCAGAGGCAGTAGGGATGATCAGGGATGTTCTCTGTTTAGGGATGTCAGGGAGTCCACCAGATCAGAGGCAGTAGGGATGACCAGGGATGTTCTCTGTTTAGTGAGTCCACCAGATCAGAGGCAGTAGGGATGACCAGGGATGTTCTCTGTTTGTGAGTTCAGAGGCAGTATGGTGACCAGGGAGTCCACCAGATCAGAGGCAGTAGGGATGACCAGGGATGTTCTCTGTTTAGTGAGTCCACCAGATCAGAGGCAGTAGGGATGACCAGGGATGTTCTCTGTTTAGTGAGTCCACCAGGACCAGGGATGTTCTCTGTTTAGTGAGTCCACCAGATCAGAGGCAGTAGGGATGACCAGGGATGTTCTCTGTTTAGTGAGTCCTCCAGATCAGAGGCAGTAGGGATGACCAGGGATGTTCTCTGTTTAGTGAGCCCACCAGATCAGAGGCAGTAGGGATGACCAGGGATGTTCTCTGTTTAGTGAGCCCACCAGATCAGAGGCAGTAGGGATGACCAGGGATGTTCTCTTGATAAGTGTGTGAGTTGGACCATTTTCTGTCCTGCTAAGCATTCAAAATGTAACGAGTACTTTTGGGTGTCAAGAAAAATGTAAAAAGAACGTTATTTGCTTTAGGAATGTAGTGGAGTAAAAGTAGAAGTTGTCAAAAATATAAATAGTCAAGTAAAGTACAGATACTCCCAAAGCTACTGAAGTAGTACTTTAAAGTGTTTTTTACTTAAGTACTTTAGACCACTGGAGAGGGGGGGAAAGAGGGGGGCAACAAGAGAGAGAGAGGGGGGTAGGCGGATGTGCTTGGTCATTGAGGCTTGCCTTGGAGGATCCACTGTTCTGCCTTCCTGCCTGCTCTCTGTGCTGCCTGTTCTGCCTTCCTGCCTGCTCTCTGTGCTGCCTGTTCTGCCTTTCTGCCTGCCTGGTCTCTGTACTGCCTGTTCTGCCTTCCTGCCTGCCTGGTCCCCGTGCTGTCTGTTCTGCCTTTCTGCCTGCTCCCTGTGCTGCTTTCCTGCCTGCTCTCTGTGCTGCCTGTTCTGCCTTTCTGCCTGCTCTCTGTGCTGCCTGTGCTGCCTTCCTGCCTGCTCTCTGTGCTGCCTGTCCTGCCTTTCTGCCTTCCTGAGCTTTTATACAGGCTGTTAGCGCAGAACAGACAGATGAATACGCAGTGAAAACCAAGAAAGAGAAGGTTGCTGTACCAAAACATAGTAGCATTCAGATTGAGTGCCGTGTAGCTTCCCAGCCTTTCAAAGATGACATGACAATGCTTTTCCATCCAGACCTGAACTCGCAGTGGCCAGATGACCTTGAGTTCTTTGACACACTAGTCAGAGTTAGGAAAGGTGTTTTTCCAGTTATCCTGCTTGATGTCTCTAACCCCACTGACCACGACATTGCCCTGCTAGGATGCACAATAATCGGTACAGTACAAACCATTATGACTGTGTTACCTGCCCAAGTCTTTGAAAAAACTGTCACCCCAGCCACAGTGAATCACACCAGCGTTCGAACCCCATGTACTGCTGCTGAACAGTGGGATCCACCAGTAGGTTTAACTCACCTAACCGAAGAACAGAGAGAGGTTGTTAGGCAAATGCTTAGAGAAGAGTGTCACTCCTTCTCCAGATCAGACAATGACATTCCTGCCTGCTCTCTGTTCTGCCTGTTCTGCCTTCCTGCCTGCTCTGTTCTGCCTGTTCTGCCTTCCTGCCTGCTCTCTGTACTGCCTGTTCTGCCTTCCTGCCTGCTCTCTGTGCTTCCTGTTCTGCCTTCCTGCCTGCTCTCTGTTCTGCCTGTTCTGCCTTCCTGCCTGCTCTGTTCTGCCTGTTCTGCCTTCCTGTCTGCTCTCTGTACTGCCTCTTCTGCCTTCCTGCCTGCTCTCTGTGCTTCCTGTTCTGCCTTCCTGCCTGCTCTCTGTTCTGCCTGTTCTGCCTTCCTGCCTGCTCTCTGTTCTGCCTGTTCTGCCTGCTCTCTGTTCTGCCTTCCTGCCTGCTCTCTGTTCTGCCTGTTCTGCCTTCCTGCCTGCTCTCTGTTCTACCTGTTCTGTCTTCCTGCCTGCTCTCTGTACTGCCTGTTCTGCCTTCCTGCCTGCTCTCTGTTCTGCCTTCCTGCCTTCCTGCCTGCTCTCTGTTCTGCCTTCCTGCCTGCTCTCTGTTCTGCCTTCCTGCCTGCTCTCTGTTCTGCCTTCCTGCCTGCTCTCTGTTCTGCCTTCCTGCCTGCTCTCTGTTCTGCCTTCCTGCCTGCTCTCTGTTCTGCCTTCCTGCCTGCTCTCTGTTCTGCCTTCCTGCCTGCTCTCTGTTCTGCGTGCCTGCCATTTATTATCCAGTGTGCAGCAGAGAGAGAGAGTTGGGCCGGACGGGATGAATACTTTCAGCAGAAAGGAATGCCCAGAATGTTGTCCTTTAATCTGGAGTCAGCCAGCCAGGCTGCTTTATCTGACCGCCTCTGTTCTGTTAGCAGGCAAGCAGCAGCTTCACACAAGCAGAGCTAAAGGAGAGGCCTGTCTACCTGTCTGTCAGTCAGGCTAGGGAGGGAGGGAGAGAGGGAGCGAGCGAGCAAAGAGAGAGGGAGGAGAGGAGGGACAGGGGAGAAAAATAGTGGCTACAGAGGGAGGAAAGGAGGGACAGTACGGAGAAAAATAGTTTCTAGAGAGGGAGGAAATGAGAGAAAGTGAGATGGGGGATATTTTATGAGTTTGATTTTAAAAAATGGACCAAGTTAATTGAGTATAGCCTTGACTCATGTTTTTTCTTAAAGGAGCAATCTGGTATTCAAACAACAAACAAATCAATCAATCAAATGTATTTTATAAAGACATTTTTACATCAGTAGTTGTCACAAAGTGCTTTACCGATACCCAGCCTAGAACCCCAAACAGCAAGCAATGCCGAGGCAGAAGCACAGTGGCTAGGAAAAAGTACCTAGAAAGGCAGGAACCTAGGAAGAAACCTAGAGAGGAACCAGGCTCTGAGGCGAGGCCAGTCCTCTTCTGGCTGTGCCGGTGGAGATTATAATAGTACATGGCCATTTAGGCCAGATCATTCTTCAAGACGTTCAAACGTTCATAGATGACCAGCAGGGTCAAATTATAACCACATTGGTTATACAGGGTGCAACAGGTCAGCACCTCAGGAGTAAATATCAGTTGGCTTTTCATAGCAGAGCATTCAAAGGTCGAGACAGCAGGTCCACAGGAAGGGGAGTGAGAGGGAGTGAGGGAGAAAGAGAGAGGGGAGAAACAGCAGGTCCACATGAAGGAGAGGGAGGGAGTGAGGGAGAAAGAGAGAGGGGAGAAACAGCAGGTCCACAGGAAGGAGAGGGAGGGAGTGAGGGAGAAAGAGAGAGGGGAGAAACAGCAGGTCCACAGGAAGGAGAGGGAGGGGGGAGGTGAGGGAGAAAGAGAGAGGGGAGAAACAGCAGGTCCACAGGAAGGAGAGGGGGGAGTGAGGGAGAAAGAGAGAGGGGAGAAACAGCAGGTCCACAGGAAGGAGAGGGAGAAACAGGGGGAGTGAGGGAGAAAGAGAGAGGGGAGAAACAGCAGGTCCACAGGAAGGAGAGGGAGGGAGTGAGGGAGAAAGAGAGAGGGGAGAAACAGCAGGTCCACAGGAAGGAGAGAGGGAGGGAGAGAGGGAGAAACAGATGAGGAGAGGGGAGAGGGAAACAGCAGGTCCACAGGAAGGAGAGGGAGGGAGTGAGGGAGAGGGAGGGAGGGAGAAACAGCAGGTCCACAGGAAGGTGAGGGAGAAAGAGAGAGGGGAGAAACAGCAGGTCCACAGGAAGGAGAGGGAGGGAGGTCCACAGGGAGGGAGGGAGGGAGGGAGGTGAGAGGGTCCACAGGAGGGAGGGAGGAGAGGGAGGGAGGGGAGGGAGGGAGGGGGAGGGAGGGAGGGGAGGAGGGAGGGAGGGAGGGAGGGAGGGAGGGGGAGGGAGAAACAGCAGGTCCACAGGAAGGTGAGGGAGGTCCACAGGAGAAAGGGAGTGAGGGAGAAAGAGAGAGGGGAGAAACAGCATGTCCACAGGAAGGAGAGGGAGGGAGAAAGGGAGTGAGGGAGAGGGAGGGAGGGAGGGAGGGAGGGAGGGAGGGAGGGAGGGAGGGAGGGAGGGAGGGAGGGAGGGAGGGAGGGAGGGAGGGAGGGAGGGAGAAACAGCAGGTCCACAGGAAGGTGAGGGAGAAAGAGAGAGGGGAGAAACAGTAGGTCCACAGGGAGGGAGGGAGGGAGGGAGGGAGGGAGGGAGGGAGGTGAGAAACAGTAGGTCCACAGGGAGGGAGGGAGGGAGGGAGGTGAGAAACAGCAGGTCCACAGGAAGGTGAGGGAGGGAGGGAGGGAGGGAGGTGAGAAACAGCAGGTCCACAGGAAGGAGAGGGAGGGAGGGAGGGAGGTGAGAAACAGCAGAGCCGGTGAAACAGGGCAGACTTCCATAGCTGCAGGCAGGACATCAGAACTGGACCTAGCAGGTCCGGTGAAACAGGGCAGACTTCCATAGCTGCAGGCAGGACATCAGAACTGGACCTAGCAGGTCCGGTGAAACAGGGCAGACTTCCATAGCTGCAGGCAGGACATCAGAACTGGACCTAGCAGGTCCGGTGAAACAGGGCAGACTTCCATAGCTGCAGGCAGGACACCAGAATTGGACCGGGGACAGGGACAGACAGGCGTTGTCAGGCCAGGTAGTCCTGAGGCATGGTCCTTGGGCTCAGGTCCTCCAGCTGCTCTGTTGTTTCAGAGTGAAACGTATATGTGCTATAGTGAGCGAGACATAGGAATGTGTGTTATGGGGGACTCGGACAGAGGTCTATACTGGAATAGAGAGGGAATAGAGAGGGACAGATACATATAAGGGTTATATGAGAAATGTTCAGATATTTTATAGAAAGAGGGAGGAGAGAGAGGAGAGAAACAGAGGAAGAGGTATGTGCTTAGCTTAGCAGCACTGATAGTGGCCAGAAGAAAAAACACATTTTCTGGGTCTGCATAGGGTCATAGGTCAAGGATGCTTGGAAAGGGAAAGACCTTATAAATCACCTTCGATTGGTACTTGCAGCATATGTCATTTGTTCATGAATACCAAATGATGGTCCTTTAACCATGATAACGCATTTAACCAACTCCTCTGACTATAATTTCCATGGAATGCACTGCATGCCATACCAAACACATCAACATCTGGGACGCGGCTCTGGCTCTCTAACCGAAATCATTACTGTGTGTTTCAGGAAGTCTTCGCCACACTAATTCTGCATGGTAACAACACTTCCTGCTGTGTCTATCTGTGGCCTGGCCTTCAAATAACGACGCATATACTTAAGCCCTCACATCAGTTAGTGTTGACTATGTGGTTCTTCCTAGAAGTCTGCTGGAGTGCAGTCTAGTTGTGTTGTTGTGTTTGAGAAAGATGCAATGGAAAATAGACACAGGCGTCTGTCTCTCTCGAAGAGACGTTACCACAGGAAAGGGTTTGATTGGGTTTGATATTGCACACATGCATCTATCCACGTGTTATATAGTGATATCTGTCTCTCGGTCTGTGGTGGTATTTTCCCCCGAGTGCACAGTCATTTCATTTCCAGGTACCCTTTTGGTCTGAAATATGGATGCTCACATCAACACTCAATTCAGTTCAAGGGTTTGTATATAACATAGTTATGATGTAAGTCTGTGACAAGAGAGAGAGAGAGTTAGATATATGAGATAAGATATATGAGAGTTAGATATATGAGATACCTCATCCCCATATTGTTAGTTATTTATTTAATTTTTGCTCCTTTGCACCCCAGTATCTCTACTTGCACATTCATCTTCTGCACATCTATCACTCCAGTGTTTAATGCTAAATTGTAATTACTTCACCACTATGGCCTATTTATTGCCTTAACTCCCTAATCTTACCTAATTTTCACACACTGTATATAGACATTTCTATTGTGTTATTGACTGTATGTTTGTTTATTCTATACGTAACTCTGTGTTGTTGTTTGTGTCGCACTGCTTTATCTTGGCCAGGTCATAGTTGTAAATGTGAACTTGTTCTCAACTGGCCTCCCTGGTTAAATAAAGGTGTTCTCAACTGGCCTCCCTGGTTAAATAAAGGTGTTCTCAACTGGCCTCCCTGGTTAAATAAAGGTGTTCTCAACTGGCCTCCCTGGTTAAATAAAGGTGTTCTCAACTGGCCTCCCTGGTTAAATAAAGGTGGGAAAAAAGAAATAAAATGAAACTTCACAAGATGACAGCGATGACATTTAATGATCCTGTCAATTAGGCAGTACAACGACCACTTCATGCATGCTTTTTATGAACTCAACACCCCCACACATGAAAATAGGTTTCAGTGCTCTAAAAGCTTTAATGGCCTGCCTGAGTTCTTTTTTAGAATGAGTCATGTGCATCTCATCTCGGGTCACGTGACACGAGCCAACCAACACTGTTCACAGCTTCAACTTCCTTTATGTTTCCACTTAGCCAGGAAGAATGAACTGAGAAAGTGTCATCTTAGCATATGTGGCTGTAAAAATAGCATCTGACCATTCTATCAATTCGCAAGAAGAACATGAGGTTTTGTAATGGACTTTAATCAACCTCGTCACACACCCAACACCAGTGAACTCTCTTTCAGATACCCAATGATAGTCTGCTACATAACTGAATTCCTTAAAGTTATTTATGATTTGCCAGCATTGTACCACCCTGCATCCCACTACTGACTTGCTTCTGAAGCTAAGCAGGGTTGGTCCTGGTTGGTCCCTGGATGGGAGACCAGATGCTGCTGGAAGTGGTGTTGGAGGGCCAGTAGGAGGCACCCTTTCCTCTGGTCTAAAAAAAACATCCCAATGCCCCAGGGCAGTGATTGGGGACATTGTCCTGTGTAGATTGCTAAGAGGATGGGATTTTAAATGGGTGTCCTGACTCTTCGTGGTCACTAAAGATCCCATGGCACTTATTGTAAGAGTAGGGGTGTTAACCTTGGTGTCCTGGCTAAATTCCAGATCTGGCCTTCATACCATCATGGCCACCTAATAATCCCCAGTTTACAATTGGCTCATTCATCCCTCTCCCCTGTAACTAT
Organism: Oncorhynchus tshawytscha; assembly: GCF_018296145.1. NCBI lineage: Eukaryota > Metazoa > Chordata > Actinopteri > Salmoniformes > Salmonidae > Oncorhynchus > Oncorhynchus tshawytscha. Next base: position 14,744,019 of record NC_056441.1, on the reverse strand, counting down.
TCCCCAGGTTGCTGCTGTAAATGGGAATGTGTTCTCAGTCAACTTACCTGATAAAATAAAACATTTCCATTCAGACTAGGAGTCAGATAAATCTATAAACCAAACATAATCTACTAAGCCTAATTGAGTGATCATATTATTTGACTCAAAGTCAACCCTCAACACAGCTACTGCATAAATATTATACACTTGCACACTGTCATGGGATGTCATTGTCCCAAAGGTACAGTCCACATTAGTAAGGCCAACGGTGAACCTGCAAACTTGTAGTAACTGGTCTGTTACCAAACCGCAGTGCAGGCTTAGTTTTGTTCATAATTCTCTCACTGTGTTGGACAAACATGCAAGGCATTTGGAAAACATTGGTCTTTGCTAACACTGTGATAAGCAGAGAGAGCGAGGGAGAGAGAGAGAGCAGCAGCGGCTGCCGGGGCCTCGGGCCAAACGACCGCCGTAGGAAAAACTGGAGAGGGAAAGCACCTGGAAGAAGTCCACGTTCTCGCGAGGGGTCACTGAGTTTTGTCTGGTGGTTTTCCCTACTGTAGCTGTTAACAATGCTGCTTTTCCTGTGGGCTAACAGTGAGTCGACACAGCTCCCAGCAGAGTACAAGCACAGGGTTAGAAACTGGGAGACATGTGGGGAGCAGCTCTGGCTCTGGCACAAAATGGCTGCCTGCCTGCTAATTTCCCAAGTGGGCACTGCTACATGTTAGTAGAGCAAGAGATGTTCCACACTCCCTCCTCGAGCATCGCAAAGCACTTTCAAACCTGATGTCCGCGGGGGAAACACAATATGAATACAATGTAGTAGCAGTTTTCTAAGAGCTAAGTTGTACTGGGGTTTGTTTGAGTATGACAGCTGAGTCCTGTGAAAGCAGGGGATCTTGTTGTAATGGACACACACACACACACACACACACACACAGGGACCAGTGCTGAGTTCCCTGATGGCTCACTATGGAAACACTGTGTGATCTGGGCATACCAAAACAGGAGCGCTCCCAGAGACCTGCCCTGCCAGATATGATTTCATACCTTATGTAACCCTGAGACAGGGGCACAGAAACGTGGGTGTGTGCGTGTCATTTGGCATTCTCAGGTAAAACACTTAGAGAGAGGACTGTGAGGGAGGAAAGAGGGAATGTGTCTCAGGTATCAGGAGTGCTCTGGCCTCAGCCCCTCTTCTCCTTCTTTCTTCCTCTCCTCCTCTTCTCCTCTCCTCCTCCTTCTCCTCTCCTCCTCCTCTTCTCCTTCTCCTATCTTCCTCCTCTCCTCCTCCTCTCCTCATCTTCTCCCCCTCTCCTCTTATCCTCCTCTTCTCATCTTCTTCTCTTCTCCTCTCCTCCTCCTTCTCCCCCTCCTCTCCTCATCTTCTCCTCCTCTCCTCTTATCATCCTCTTCTGATCCTTCTCCTCTCCTCCTCTCCTCATCTTCTCCTCCTCTCCTCTTATCCTTCTCATCCTTCTCCTCTCCTCCTCTTCTTCCCTCCTCCTCTCCTCCTCTCCTCTTATCCTCCTCTTCCATCCTTCTCCTCCTCTTTTTCCCTACTCTTCTCATCCTTCTCCTCTCCTCCTCTTCTCATCCTCTTCTTCTTTCTTCCTCTCCTCTTCTCCTCTCCTCCTCCTTCTCCTCTCATCCTCTTCTCCTCTCCTCCTCCTTCTCCTCTCATCCTCCTCTCCTCCTCCTTCTCCTATCCTCTCTTCTCATGCTTCTCCTCTCCTCCTTTCCTCATCTTCTCCTCCTCTCCTCTTATCCTCCTCTCCTCTTCCTTTCCTCATCTTCTCCTCCTCTCATCCACTCCTCTTATCCTCCTCTTCTCATCCTTCTCCTCTCCTCCCCTCCTCCTCTCCTCCTCTTCTTCCCTCCTCCTTTTCTCAGCCTCCTCCTCTCCTCCTCTTCTCCTCCTCTTCTCCTTCTTTCTTCCTCTCCTCCTCTTCCTCTTCTCCTCTCCTCCTCCTCTCCTATTCTCCTCCTCTCCTCATCTTCTCCCCTCTCCTCTTATCCTCCTCTTCTCATCCTTCTCTTCTCCTCTTCTCCTCTCCTCCTCTCCATCTCTCCTTTCCTCATCATCTTCTCCCCCTCTCCTCTTATCCTCCTCTCCTCCTCCTCTCCTCCTCTTACCCTCCTCTCCTCCTTTCCTCATCTTCTCCTCCTCTCCTCCTTTCCTCATCTTCTCCCCCTCTCATCCTTTCCTCTTATCCTCCTCTCCTCCTCTTATCCTCCTCTCCTCCTCCTTTCCTCATCTTCTCCCCCTCTCCTCATCTTCTCCTCTCCTCATCTTCTCCTCCTCTCCTCCTCCTCTCCTCATCTTATTCTTCTTCCCCTCTCCTCCTCTCCCCCTCTCCTCATCTTCTCTTCTCCTCATCTTCTCCTCTTCTCCTCTCCTCCTCTCCTCCTCTTCTCCTTATCTTCTCCTTTCATAGTGTGGGTGAAGCCTGTGGTAGAGGAAGTAACCTAATGCATACCAGAGGGTCACTTTTTATGTCTGTGTATTGGAAGAACATGTGAGAGAAGGGTGTGTGTCTGTATGTTGTGTGTGTGTGCGTTGTTACAGTATGTGTATTATGTGTGTATTAATGTGTTGATTGTGTATATTCATGTGTGTATTAATGTGTTGATTGTGTAATATTAATGTGTGTATTAATGTGTTGATTGTGTGTATTAAGGTGTTGATTGTGTGTATTAATGTGTTGATTGTGTGTATTAAGGTGTTGATTGTGTGTATTAATGTGTTGATTGTGTGTATTAAGGTGTTGATTGTGTAGTATTAATGTGTGTATTAATGTGTTGATTGTGTGTATTAATGTGTTGATTGTGTGTATTAAGGTGTTGATTGTGTAATATTAATGTGTTGATTGTGTGTATTAATGTGTTGATTGTGTGTATTAATGTGTTGATTGTGTGTATTAATGTGTTGATTGTGTGTATTAATGTGTTGATTGTGTGTATTAATGTGTTGATTGTGTGTATTAATGTGTTGATTGTGTGTATTAATGTGTTGATTGTGTGTATTAAGGTGTTGATTGTGTGTATTAATGTGTTGATTGTGTGTATTAAGGTGTTGATTGTGTAATATTAATGTGTGTATTAATGTGTTGATTGTGTGTATTAATGTGTTGTGTAATATTAATGTGTGTATTAATGTGTTGATTGTGTGTATTAATGTGTTGATTGTGTGTATTAAGGTGTTGATTGTGTGTATTAATGTGTGTATTAATGAGTTGATTGTGTGTGTGTGTGTAGGTGGTGACGTTGTGGTACAGAGCCCCAGAGGTGTTGCTCCAGTCCAGCTATGCCACCCCAGTTGACCTGTGGAGTGTGGGCTGTATCTTCGCTGAGATGTTCAGGAGAAGGTGAGTGGTCCTGGTACACACACATACTGGGAGACACTGCACATTGACCTTATGTCATCTGTGACATCTTTTCAAGCCCTCTAGATGTGTCAAACTCATTCCACGGAGGGCAGAGAGTCTGTGGCTTTTCACTCCTCCCTTGTACTTGATTGATTAATTAAGGACAGTGATTTGTAAGGAACTCCCCTCACCTGGTTGTCTATGTCTTAATTGGACACAAATTAAAAGGAGAAACCAGAAACCAGCAGACCCTCGGCCCTCCATGGAATGAGTTTGACACCCATACTACACTCTTAGAAAAAAATATGCTATCTAGAACCTAGTGATGCACCGATATGACATGTTTGGCCGACACCGATATCCAATATTTTCCTTGCCAAAAAAACCCCAATATCGATAACTACAATTTGAGCGGCCTTTTAAGCATTCTAGTACAGTTAAATAGTTCATACACACACAGCGGTCTAAGGCACAGCATCTCATTGCAAGAGGCGTCACTACAGTCCCTGGTTCGAATCCAGGCTGTATCACATCCAGCTGTGATTGGTATGTGGGCGGCGCACAATTGTCCCAGCCTCATCCGGGTTCGGCCGGGGTAGACTGTCATTGTAAATAAGAATTTGTTCGTTTTTTTAATTTGACCTTTATTTAACAAGGCAAGTCAGTTAAGAACAAATTCTTATTTACAATGAGGGCCTAGGAACAGTGGATTAACTGTCTTGTTCAGGAGCAGAATGACAAGTTTTTACCTTGTCAGCTCAGGGATTCAATCTAGCAACCTTTCGGTTACTGGCCCAACGCTCTAACCACTAGGCTACCTGCCGCCCCAGTTCTTAACTGACTTGCCTAGTTAAATAAATGTTACACAAACACACACACCACACTGACCAAAAAGTTATTTTGTTGGCATTTACCTATGTCCCCATTACCAGTAAGACATAATCAAAACCTATTTCTTTCACTTTCTGTGCTGTTTCGTTGTTCATTTGTTCAGTCGTTTCATTCTCAACCAGGATTTCATCATACATGTCAAGCAGTGAAGTTTCAGCTCTGTCTGTCCGTGGTCTCTCTTCCTCGGTGCCCACTGACACTGTGTCCATTTCCGTCTTGTCCAGCTCTGTCTGTCCGTGGCCTCTCTTCCTCGGTGCCCACTGACACTGTGTCCATTTCCGTCTTGTCCAGCTCTGTCTGTCCGTGGCCTCTCTTCCTCGGTGCCCACTGACACTGTGTCCATTTCCGTCTTGTCCAGCTCTGTCTGTCCGTGGCCTCTCTTCCTCGGTGCCCACTGACACTGTGTCCATTTCCGTCTTGTCCAGCTCTGTCTGTCCGTGGTCTCTCTTCCTCGGTGCCCACTGACACTGTGTCCATTTCCGTCTTGTCCAGCTCTGTCTGTCCGTGGCCTCTCTTCCTCGTTGCGCACTGACACTGTGTCCATTTCCGTCTTGTCCAGCTCTGTCTGTCCGTGGTCTCTCTTCCTCGGTGCCCACTGACACTGTGTCCATTTCCGTCTTGTCCAGCTCTGTCTGTCCGTGGCCTCTCTTCCTCGTTGCGCACTGACACTGTGTCCATTTCCGTCTTGTCCAGCTCTGTCTGTCCGTGGCCTCTCTTCCTCGTTGCGCACTGACACTGTGTCCATTTCCGTCTTGTCCAGCTCTGTCTGTCCGTGGCCTCTCTTCCTCGTTGCGCACTGACACTGTGTCCATTTCCGTCTTGTCCAGCTCTGTCTGTCCGTGGCCTCTCTTCCTCGTTGCGCACTGACACTGTGTCCATTTCCGTCTTGTCCAGCTCTGTCTGTCCGTGGCCTCTCTTCCTCGTTGCGCACTGACACTGTGTCCATTTCCGTCTTGTCCAGCTCTGTCTGTCCGTGGTCTCTCTTCCTCGTTGCGCACTGACACTGTGTCCATTTCCGTCTTGTCCAGCTCTGTCTGTCCGTGGCCTCTCTTCCTCGTTGCGCACTGACACTGTGTCCATTTCCGTCTTGTCCAGCTGTGTATTTAACATTTCACGTAAAACCTGTTTCTTGTCTCCATCGAAGTATTCTTTCAAATGACTGCTCGACTTGTTGACTGCTCGACTTGTTGACTGCTCAATCCACACAGCAGACATTGTGGGCTATGTTAGGAATGCTGTGTTGCACGTGTAGTGCAACATTTTCTGTGGCGTCATTGCGTCATGTACTTACGTTATATATATATAGGTCAGCTTTGACATCGGTTTTGCACATCGGTGTTAAACTAGACATCGGGCCGATGTCGATGTTGGCATTTTTAGCTAATATCGTCCGATTCCGATATGTTCACCGATATATCGTGCATCCCTACCTGAAAGGGTTCTTCAGCTGTCCCCATAGGAAATACAAGCTTGGCGCACCTGTATTTGGGGAGTTTCTCCCATTCTTCTCTGAAGATCCTCTCAAGCTCTGTCAGGTTGGATGGGGAATGTCGCTGCACAGCTATTTTCAGGTCTCTCCAGAGATGTTTGAACGGGTTCAAGTCTGGGCTCTGGCTTCGCCACTCAAGGACATTCAGAGACTTGTCCCGAAGCCACTCCTGCATTGTCTTGGTCGTGGGTTTAGGGTCATTGTCCTGTTGGAAGGTGAACCTTCACACCAGTCTGAAGTCCTGAGCGCTCTGGAGTAGGTTTTCATCAAGGATCTCTCTGTACTTTTCTCTGTACATCTTTCCCTCGATCCTGACTAGTCTCCCAGTCCCTGCCACTGATAAACATCCCCATAGCATGATGCTGCCACCACCATGCTTCACAATGGAAATGGTGCCAGGTTTCCTCCGGACGTGACGCTTGGCATTCAGGCCCAAGATTTCAATCTTGGTTTCATCAGCCCAGAGAATCTTGTTTCTCATTTTCTGAGAGTCCTTCAGGTGCCTTTTGGCAAAGTCGAAGCAGGTTGTCATGCCTTTTACTGAGGAGTGGCTTCTGTACGACCACTCTACCATAAAGTCCTGATTGGTGGAGTGCTGCAGAGATGGTTGTCCTTCTGGAAGGTTCTCCCATCTCCACAGAGGAACTCTGGAGCTCTGTCAGAGTGACCATTGGGTTCTTTGTCACCTCCCTGACCAAGGCCCTTCTCCCCTGATTGCTCAGTTTGGCCCGGCGGCCAGCGCCTCTAGGAAGAGTCTTGGTGGTTCCAAACTTCTTCCATTTAAGAATGATGGAGGCCACTGTGTTCTTGGGGACTTTCAATGCTGCATAAATGTTTTGCTACCCTTCTCCAGATCTGTGCCTCGACACAATCCTGTCTCAGAGCTCTACGGACAATTCCTTCGACATCATGGCTTGGTTTTTGCTCTGACATGCACTGTCAACTATTGGACTTTATATAGTCAGGTTTGTACCTTTCCAAATCATGTTCAATCAATTGAATTTACCACAGGTGGACTCCAATCAAGTTGGAGAAACATCTCTAGGATGATCAATGGAAAAAAGGATGAACCTGAGCGCAATTTCAAGTTTCATAGCAAAGGGTCTGAATACTTATGTAAATAAGGTATTTCTGTTTTTCATTTTTAATACATTTACATTGTGGTTATTGTGTGTAGATTGATGAGGGAAAACGTTTCTTAAATACATTTTAGAATAAGGCTTTAATGTAACAAAATATGGAAAAGGGGAAGGGGTCTGAATGCTTTCCGAATGCACTGTAGAACTCTCTTTACATAGGATTCTATATGGAACCCAAAAGGGTTCTACTGGGAACCAAAAAGGGTTCTCCTATGGGGACATCCAAAGAACTGTACGGGAAATGTGTAAGAATTCCACAACAGAACTCTTTTGGAGCATTTTTGCAACATTTGCCAAAGTCGGTCCCCAGGACCCCAAAGGGTGCACGTTTAGTTTTTTGCCCTAACACTACACAGGTGATTCAAATCAAAGCTAGATTATTAGTTGATTATTTGAATCACGTGTGTAGTTCTAGGGCAAAAACCAAAACATCCACCCCTTGGCGTCCCGAGGACAGAGTTTGGGAAACACTGCTGAAGACAGACCGGTTGCTTCCGGCAATGTACCAATGCTCCAGCTTAACAACATCTGTATGTAACAGATCGTCAGTTTGGCATAGAGGAACTATGCTCCCCACATCCCCCTGAAACTAAATAGTAGCTATCAAGATGAAGATCATGGAGGATGTTTTTAATAGGTGCATTTCTCAAGTGGCTAGTTTGCATCAACTACCTTCACTAAAACCACTGCAAAGGTTTTGCCTGCAAACTTTGGTTTCGAGGCATGTCTGTCTTGTGATTGGTTGGGATAGTTGTCTGTCTCAAGAGGACCCTCCCCAGATTTTTTGTTGTTGTTGCCTTTTCAAAGTTACCAAGACAGTCCGTCATGATTCCCAGACCCTAGTCACTGCTTTTGCCTAGTGTCTGGTTTCCAAAGCCTGCCTGTTTTGGAAACAGTTTGTCAAATTTCTGCCCTGCATTTGGAAGAGCTGTCCTTGTAAACTGTAAGTGAGCACACAGTTTTTGGAATTGTGAAGTGGACATGTCTTTTAGGTCAGTTTGAAACTGCTAGAGCTGTCCTAAACAGACCTAGGAGTGAAACCGGCTCAGCCACGAAGTGTTCGTCGGGAGCTTCATATGGGTTTCCATGGCCGAGCAGCCGCACACAAGCCTAAGATCACCATACACAACTCCAAGCGTTAACTGGAGTGGTGTAAAGCTCACCGCCATTGGACTCTGAAGCAGTAGAAATGCGTTGTCAGGAGTGCTAAATCACACTTCACCATCTGGCAGTCCGACAAATCTGGGTTTGTCGCATGGCATGAGAAGGCTACCTGCCTGAATGCATAGTGTCAACTGTAAAGTTTGGCGGAGGAGGAATAATGGTATTTGGGCTGTTTTTCATGGTTCAGGCTAGGCCCCTTAGTTCCAGTGAAGGGAAATATTAACGCTACATTGTGCAATGACATTCTAGACAATTCTGTGCTTCCAACTTTCGTGCAACAGTTTGGGGAAGGCCCTTTCCTGTTTCAGCATGAAAATGCCCCCTTGCACAACGCGAGGACCATACAGAAATGGTTTGTCAAGATCGGTGTGGAAGAACTTGACTGGCCTGCACAGAGCCCTGACCTTAACCCCATAAAATACATTTGGGAACGAATTGGAACGCAAACTGCAAGCCAGGCCTAATCTCCCAACACCAGTGCCGACCTCATTAATGCTCTTGTGGCTGATTGGAAGCAAGTCCCCGCAGCAATGTTCCAACATCTAGTGGAAAGCCTTCCCAAAAGAGTGGAGGCCGTTACAGCAGCAGAGGGTGGCCCATCTCCATATTAATGCCCATGATTTTGGAATGAGATGTTCGAGGAGCAGGTGTCCACATACTTTTGACCATGTTGTGTATCTCTGACCACAGGTACAGAAACCCATGGGCACTTTTTGCAATGTTGATCTCCAGACTAGAGGTCGACCGATTATGATTTTTCAACGCTGATACCAATACCGATTATTGGAGGACCAAAAAAAAGCAGATACCGATTAATTGGCATATTTAAAATAAAAAAAGTTTTTTAAAATATATATATTTGTAATAATGACAATTACAACAATACTGAATAAACACTTATTTAACTTAATATAACACATCAATAAAATCAATTTAGCCTCAAATAAATAATGAAACATGTTCAATTTGGTTTAAATAATGCAAAAACAAAGTGTTGGAGAAGAAAGTAAAAGGGCAATATGTGCTATGTAAAAAAGCTAACATTTAAGTTCCTTGTTCAGAACATGACAACATATGAAAGCTGGTGGTTCCTTTTAACATGAGTCTTCAATATTTCCAGTTAAGAAGTTTACGGTTGAGGTTATTATAGGAATTATAGGAACTATTTCTCTCTATACCATTTGTATTTCATATACCTTTGACTATTGGATGTTCTTATAGGCACTTTAGTATTGCCAGTGTAACAGTATAGCTTCCGTCCTTCTCCTCGCCCCTACCTGGGCTCGAACCAGGAACACATCGACAACAGCCACCCTTGAAGCATCGTTACCCATCACTCCACAAAAGCCGCGGCCCTTGCAGAGCAAGGGGAACAACTACTCCAAGTCTGAGTGAGTGACGTCGCCGATTGAAACACTATTAGCGCATACCCCGCTAACTAGCTAGCCATTTCACATCGGTTACACCAGCCTAATCTTGAGAGTTGATAGGCTTGAAGTTATAAACAGCTCAATGCTTGAAGCATTGTGAAGAGCTGCTGGCAAAACGCACTAAAGTGCTGTTTGAATGAATGCTTACGAGCCCGCTGCTACCTACCATCGCTCAGTCAGACTGCTCTATCAAATATCAATTCATAGACTTAATTATAACATAATAACACACAGAAATACAAGCCTTTGGTCATTAATATGGTCGATCCGGAAACTATAATTTCGAAAACAAAACGTTTATTCTTTCAGTGAAATATGGAACCATTCCGTATTTTATCTAACGGGTGGCATCCATAAGTCTAAATATGGCTGTTACATTGTACAACCTTCAATGTTATGTCATAAATATGTGCAATTCTGTCAAATTAATTAGGGTCTTTGTTAGGAATAAATGGACTTCACACAGTTCGCAACGAGCCAGGCGGCCCAAACTGCTGCATATACCCTGACTGCTTGCACAGAACGCAAGAGAAGTGACACAATTTCTCTAATTATAATAAATTGATGTTAGCAGGCAATATTAACTTAAAATATGCAGGTTTAAAATATATACTTGTGTATTGATTTTAAAGAAAGGCATTGGTGTTTATGGTTAGGTTTGGTGCAACGACAATGCTAAATCATCACCCGTTTGGCGAAGTAGGCTGTGATTCGATGAGAAATGAACAGACACCGCATCGATTTATATGCAACGCAGGACAAGCTAGATAAACTGGTAATATCATCAACCATGTGTAGTTAACTAGTGATTATGTGAAGATTGATTGTTTTTTAGAAGTTTAATGCTAGCTAGCAACTTACCTTGGCTTCTTGCTGCCCTCGCGTAACAGGTAGTCATCCTGCCACGCAGGCTTCTCGTGGAGTGCAATGTAAGGAAGGTGGTTAGAGCGTTGGACTAGTAACCGGAAGGTTGCAAAAACGATTCCCCAAGCTGACAAGGTAAAAATCTGTCATTCTGCCCCTGAACAAGGCAGTTAACCCACTAGGCCATCATTGAAAATAAGAATGTGTTCTTAACTGAATTGCCTAGTTAAATAAAGGTGTGGGGGAAAAAATCTGCCAAATCGGTGTCCAAAAGTACAAAAGATTAATCGGCCATTCCGATTAATCAGTCGACCTCTACCCCAGACCTAGTGCAGTGATTTCATAAAACTGGAAAAGTAAAATGTACTCAAAAACGACTGTCAACTGCATTTATTTTTAGCAAACTTAACATGTGTAAATATTTGTATGAACATAACAAGATTCAACAACTGAGACATAAACTGAGCAAGTTCAGTGAGACATGTGACTAACAGAAATGGAATAATGTGTCCCTGGACGAAGGGGGGGTCAAAATAAAAAGTAACAGTCTGGTGTGGCCACCAGCTGCATTAAGTACTGCAGTGCATCTCCTCCTCATGGACTGCACCAGATTTGCCAGTTCTTGCTGTGAGATGTTACCCGACTCTTCCATCAAGTCACCTGCAGGCTCACAGACATTTCTGGGGGGATGCCCCTAACCCTCACCCTCCGATCCAACAGGTCCCAGACGTGCTCAATGGGATTGAGATCCGGGCTCTTCGCTCGCCATTGCAGAACACTGACATTCCTGTCTTGCAGGAAATCACGCACAGATCGAGCAGTGTGTCTGGTGGCATTGTCTTTGCTGGAGGGTCATGTCAGGATGAGCCTGCATGAAGGGTACCACATGAGGGAGGAGGATATCTTCCCTGTAACACACAGTGTTGAGATTGCATGGAATGACAACAAGCTCAGTCCGATGATGCTGTGACACACCGCCCCAGAACATGATGGACCCTCCACCCCCAAAACCGCTCCCGCTCCAGAGTGCAGCCCTCGGTGTAAGGCTCATTCCTTCGACGATAAACGCGAATCCGACCATCACCCCTGGTGAGACAAAACCGCGACTCGTCAGTGAAGAGCACTTTTTGCCAGTCCTGTCTGGTCCAGCGATGGTGGATTTGTGCCCATAGGCGACATTGTTGCCAGTGATATCTGGCGAGGACCTGCCTTACAACAGGCCTACAAGCCCTCAGTCCAGCCTCTCTCAGCCTATTGCGGACAGTCTGAGCACTGATGGAGGTATTGTGCATTCCTGGTGTAACTCGGGCAGTTGTTGTTGCCATCCTGTACCTGTCCCGCAGGTGTGATGTTTGGATGTACCGATCCTGTGCAGGTGTTGTTACATGTGGTCTGCCACTGCGACGACGAACAGCTGTCCGTCCTGTCTCCCTGTAGCGCTGTCTTAGGCATCTGACAGTACGGACATTGCAAATTATTGCCCTGGCCATATCTGCAGTCCTGCATGCTCCTTGCAGCATGCCTAAGGCACGTTCACGCAGATGAGCAGGGACCCTGGGCATCTTTCTTTTGGTGTTTTTCAGAGTCAGTAGAAAGGCCTCTTTAGTGTCCTAAGTTTTCAGAACTGTGACCTTAATTGCCTACCGTTTGTAACCTGTTAGTGTCTTAACGACCGTTCCACAGGTGCATGTTCATTAATTGTTTATGGTTCATTGAACAAGCATGGGAAAGTGTTTAAACAGGGTCCTGAAAAAGGGACATTTATTTTTTTCCTGAGTTTATAAAGTTTGAAAAGTAAGGGATAGTGCATTTATGAGTTACATGAAAAACCCAACTGCTGTATGTTTTTCATGGAATTACTCGACTTCGGGATTTCCTCACTAATATTGACTGGAAATATGATTTCTACTGGTACAGTTTTTGTCAGTTTGGTTATCAATAAAATTCTGCCACAGTTGGCTGTGGTTGCAGGCAGCAGAGGATTCACTTTCTTGATATAGGTATTTGACAGTTAGTGGTGTAACATAATTCTTCTACTGAAATCCCAAGCTGTTCAATCCTCCCTCACATCAGTAAAATAAATGCAATGATAAAGAGTCAAGTTGCAGCCTCTTTCTGTAATGTATATTTCTTTGCTGTAGGGTTTACTTATATATTACTGTTTTGTGTTTGTGATGCATATGAGAGAGAGTCACTGGTGTAAAAGAGAAGCGGTCAATAGTAGTGCACTAAATAGGAAATAGGATGCCATTTGGGACACAATCATTGTTGTGGTTAGGGAGCAGTGCCAACAGGTCTGTAATTTATGTTTCCTTTCCCAACCGTCTGTCCTTACAACGAGACACACGTCTCCCCCTCTCACTAACGACGGATATGTGTGTGTGTGTGTGTCCGTTCATTATGGTGTGGATGCGTGCATGTGTTTGGCATGTGTGTGGCGTGTGTGTGTGTTTTTTACAGTACGTGTGTGTTTTGTACAGTGTGTGTGTGTACAGCACATGTGTTTTGTACAGTATGTGTGTGTGTGTGTGTACAGTACATGTGTGTGTGATTTGTACAGTATGTGTGTTTTGTACATGTGTGTGTGTGTATGTTTTGATTTTCCCGCTGTAGCCCGATGACTGATTATGGCTGATAATTCCCCATTGTCCTGGAGAGGATGTGGTGGGCTGTGTTTTCCCATAACACTGATGTCACAGGCAGAACACTGAGGACGGACAAATGGACCGATGGGAGGGAGGAGAGGACAGATCTCTGTCTTGGGATGACGATATCCTGTCTCTGTCACGTCCTGACCATAGAGAATCCTTATTTTCTATGGTGGAGTAGGTCAGGGTGTGACTGGGGGGTTAGTCTAGTTTATATTTTCTATGTGGGGTTCTAGTTTTGTTTTCTATGTTGGTGTTTGGTATGATTCCCAATTAGAGGCAGCTGGCTATCGTTGTTTCTAATTGGGGATCATGTTTAAGTAGAATTTTTCCACCTGTGTTTTGTGGGATATTGTTTATGTGTAGTTGCATGTCAGCACTCCATTGTCGTCATGTTTCGTTGAGTCTTTATTGTTTTATTGTGTGGTTCACTTATTTCTAAGAGAAGATGTGGAACCCAGATAACGCTGCACGGTTGTCCGAGTATGCTTCCAACGATTATGACAGAATATCCCACCACAATGGGACCAAGAAGCATGCCCGGGAGGAGATGGCAGCCTGGTCTTTGGAGGGGATCGAGGAGAGAATATCCTGGACTTGGGAGGAAGTCTTGGCAAGACACGAAAGCCTGCCGTGGAAAGAGACGCAAGGAGAGAAGGGAGGACAGCGACGACGCCGGGGTTCGCTGCCAAAAGACAGACCGGGGGCACATGGGGTGGTCGGTGGAACCGGGGAGTGAGCCAGAGCCTGTGTGGGAGTCGATAGAAGAAGGTAATGAGAGATACCGGAGTATGCTGCAGCGCAGGCGCCTTCTCAGCCCGGCACCATCTGTGCCAGCTCTACGCACCAAGTCTCCAGTATGCCTTCTCAGCCCAGCACCATCTGTGCCAGCTCTACGCACCAAGTCTCCAGTATGCCTTCTCAGCCCGGCACCATCTGTGCCAGCTCTACGCACCAAGTCTCCAGTATGCCTTCTCAGCCCGGCACCATCTGTGCCAGCTCTATGCACCAAGTCTCCAGTATGCCTTCATAGCCCAGTACGTCCTGTGCCAGCTCCTCGCACTTGCCGTGCGAAGTGTGTTAACTTCTTGGTTACTGGGGGGCAGTATTGAGTAGCTTGGATGAATAAGGTGCCCAGAGTAAACTGCCTGCTACTCAGCCATAAAAGCTAGAATATGCATATAATTTGTATATTTGGATAGAAAACACTCTGAAGTTTCTAAAACCGTTTGAATGATGTCTGTGAGTATAACACCGATGTCCAGGCCAGGGCCAGTGTCCAGTCCCGCTCCATGGCAGAAGTCTTCCTCTGCACCGATGTCCAGGCCAGGGCCGGTGTCCAGTCCCGCTCCATGGCAGGAGTCTTCCTCTGCACCGATGTCCAGCCCAGGGCCGGTGTCCAGTCCCGCTCCATGGCAGGAGTCTTCCTCTGCACCGATGTCCAGCCCAGGGCCGGTGTCCAGTCCCGCTCCATGGCAGGAGTTTTCCTCTACACCGATGTCCAGCCCAGGGCCGGTGTCCAGTCCCGCTCCATGGCAGGAGTCTTCCTCGGCATCTAGGACCAGTCCAGACACAGTGTTCAGCCTGGGTCCATGGCTGGATCTGCAGGATGAGCGGGTGCTTCGGCCCGCACCAGAGCTACCACCGACATTAAACACCCCCTCTAACCCTCCCTTTTGGTTTCAAGTTTTGCGGCCGGAGTCCGCACCTTTGGGGGGGGGGGCGGGGTATTGTCACGTCCTGACCATAGAGAGTCCTTATTTTCTATTTTGGAGTAGATCAGGGCGTGGGGGGTTAGTCTAGTTTATATTTTCTATATGGGGTTCTAGTTTTGTTTTCTATGTTGGTGTTTGGTATGATTCCCAATTGCACGTTGGTCCGAGTATGCTTACAACGATCGTGACAGTCTCTCTCCGACAGCATCCTGAGTGATATTGCAAACCCTGTGGCTATGTCCCATAATAGGGCTCTGGTCAGAAATAGTACACTATTATATAAGTAATAGGGTGCCATTCAGGACATGACCAATGTTTCATGTAGTTGGGAATTATCATGGTCATTGAAGAGGAATTATCATGGTCATTGAAGGGGGAATTATCATGGTCATTGAAGGGGGAATTATCATGGTCATTGAAGGGGGGAATGATCATGGTCATTGAAGGGGAATTATCATGGTCATTGAAGGGGAATTATCATGGTCATTGAAGGGAATTATCATGGTCATTGAAGGGGAATTATAATGGTCATTGAAGGGGAATTATCATGGTCATTGAAGAGGAATTATCATGGTCATTGAAGGGGAATTATCATGGTCATTGAAGGGGAATGATCATGGTCATTGAAGGGGAATTATCATGGTCATTGAAGGGGGAATGATCATGGTCATTGAAGGGGAATTATCATGGTCATTGAAGGGGAATTATCATGGTCATTGAAGGGGAATTATCATGGTCATTGAAGAGGAATTATCATGGTCATTGAAGGGGGAATTATCATGGTCATTGAAGGGGGAATGATCATGGTCATTGAAGGGGAATTATCATAGTCATTGAAGGGGAATTATCATGGTCATTGAAGAGGAATTATCATGGTCATTGAAGGGGAATTATCATAGTCATTGAAGGGGAATTATCATAGTCATTCAAGGGGGAATTATCATGGTCATTGAAGGGGAATGATCATGGTCATTGAAGGGGGAATTATCATAGTCATTGAAGGGGAATTATCATGGTCATTGAAGAGGAATTATCATGGTCATTGAAGAGGAATTATCATGGTCATTTATCATGGTCATTGAAGGGGAATTATCATGGTCATTGAAGGGGAATTATCATGGTCATTGAAGGGGAATTATAGTCATTGAAGGGGAATTATCATAGTCATTGAAGGGAATTATCATGGTCATTGAAGGGGAATTATCATGGTCATTGAAGGGGAATTATCATGGTCATTGAAGGGGAATTATCATGGTCATTGAAGAGGAATTATCATGGTCATTGAAGAGGAATTATCATGGTCATTGAAGGGGAATTATCATGGTCATTGAAGGGGAATTATCATAGTCAATGAAGGGAATTATCATGGTCATTGAAGAGGAATTATCATGGTCATTGAAGGGGGAATGATCATGGTCATTGAAGGGGAATTATCATGGTCATTGAAGTGGAATTATCATGGTCATTGAAGGGGAATTATCATGGTCATTGAAGAGGAATTATCATGGTCATTGAAGGGGAATTATCATGGTCATTGAAGGGGAATGATCATGGTCATTGAAGGGGAATTATCATAGTCATTGAAGGGGAATTATCATGGTCATTGAAGAGGAATTATCATGGTCATTGAAGGGGAATTATCATAGTCATTGAAGGGGAATTATCATAGTCATTGAAGGGGAATTATCATGGTCATTGAAGGGGAATGATCATGGTCATTGAAGGGGAATTATCATAGTCATTGAAGGGGAATTATCATGGTCATTGAAGAGGAATTATCATGGTCATTGAAGGGGAATTATCATAGTCATTGAAGGGGAATTATCATAGTCATTCAAGGGGGAATTATCATGGTCATTGAAGGGGGAATGATCATGGTCATTGAAGGGGGAATTATCATAGTCATTGAAGGGGAATTATCATGGTCATTGAAGAGGAATTATCATGGTCATTGAAGAGGAATTATCATGGTCATTGAAGGGGAATTATCATGGTCATTGAAGGGGAATTATCATAGTCATTGAAGGGGAATTATCATAGTCATTGAAGGGGAATTATCATGGTCATTGAAGGGGAATTATCATAGTCATTGAAGGGGAATTATCATGGTCATTGAAGGGGGAATTATCATGGTCATTGAAGAGGAATTATCATGGTCATTGAAGAGGAATTATCATGGTCATTGAAGGGGGAATGATCATGGTCATTGAAGGGGGAATTATCATAGTCATTGAAGGGGAATTATCATGGTCATTGAAGAGGAATTATCATGGTCATTGAAGGGGGGAATGATCATGGTCATTGAAGAGGAATTATCATGGTCATTGAAGAGGAATTATCATGGTCATTGAAGGGGGAATGATCATGGTCATTGAAGGGGGAATTATCATAGTCATTGAAGGGGAATTATCATGGCCATTTGAAGAGGAATTATCATGGTCATTGAAGGGGGAATGATCATGGTCATTGAAGGGGAATTATCATGGTCATTGAAGAGGAATTATCATGGTCATTGAAGGAAACTCAGGAAAATATATTGGTTGTCCACGCCAAACCTGTAATTGTAACCAGCTCCATAGCGATTCTCTTTTACTCTCTAACTTCACTCCAGTCAGACAGAACTTATTTACAGTGTATCTGACAATGGATACGTTCATAGATTGACCCATAGATGGATCAGAGATGGATCTTAGATTAGAGCATAGATTGGACCATAGATTGGATGTGATCATGACCATGTATAGTCCCCGTAGTCTGTCTTACTCTCCGTCTCGCTCCCTACCTCTCTCTCTGTCTCGCTCTCTTTATCTCAATCTCTTTGTCTCTCTCTCTTTATCTCTCTGTCGCTCTCTCATCTCTCTGTCTCTCTCTCTTTATCTCTCTTTACCGCTCTCTCTGTCTCAGTCTCTTTATCTCAATCTCTTTGTCTCTCTCTATCTCTGTTGCTCTCTCATCTCTGTCTCTCTCTCTCTTTATCTCTCTTTACCTCTCTCTCTGTCTCGCTCTCTTTATCTCAATCTCTTTGTCTCTCTCTTTATCTCTGTTGCTCTCTCATCTCTCTGTCTCTCTCTCTTTATCTCTCTTTACCTCTCTCTCTGTCTCTCTCTTTATCTCTGTTGCTCTCTCATCTCTCTGTCTCTCTCTCTCTTTATCTCTCTTTTGTTTAAGTCAAATTTCTACACATTTCAATGGAAAGAGATATTATCTATGACATCGTCAACATTAGGAGCGTTGCTTTAGCAGCTGTGTGCATGGCTGCATACGTGCATGAGTACGCCGGTGGCGTACATCAGTTTCATTGGGCCGCTGCGACTTCCTACAATTCAAAATATTTTGCCATATGCTGAGAGAATTTTGTATTTTAAAAGTTTATTTCCTGCTATTCTACACATTTTTCAATGTGGCTGAGAGAAGCAGTTTTACAGCAAATCTTTTGTATTTCAAAACATTTCTGCCATGTGGCTTATGACCTGTTCATATGCTACCTGGGGGGTGCCAGTGGCGTGCATATATGCTTGTGTGTGTGTGCGGTTTTGTGCGGTTTTGTGCGGTTTTGTGCGTGTGTGTGTGGTTCAGAGCCCCAAGTTGTGATCAGGAGAGTTATGAAGGGAGCAGAAAAACATCATCCATTTAATGACCTGAGGGGGAAAAAAATATTCAATGTGTTGTTGTAGGTTTAACCTTCACCTGGGAAATTACTTTATGACATTTAAATGTTGGCACCAAAAACATTAAGGTCTATCGTGGTTTGACAGTAGCTTGGTAGATTTAACTACACCCACCCATGGCTTAACCTTTTGTGTCCCAAATGGCACCCTATTCACTATATAGTACATTACTTTTAACCAGAGTCCTATTGGGGGGAATAGGGTGCCATTTGGGATGCAGGCCCTTCCTCACAGTACCTTACTAACACATCAATGAGTGTTCTGACAATGCTACTCTAACTATGCTAACACACCTATGGCTCTCTTCACACTATTCACCTGTAATCACACTCACACTGACTCACTAACACACCTACAGTGTGTGTGTGTGTGCGTGTGTGCATGCATGTGTGTGTGTGTGTGTGCATGCATGCGTGTATGTGTGTGCGTGAATGCATGCATGTGTGTGTGTGTGTGTGTGTGTGTGAGTGAGTGATGACAGTAGAGGCTAGGTGGGGGCACTTGTGATTCTCCCTGTGACACAATGAGCCGTAAAAGCATGTGTGTTCAGGACCTGGCTCCTGGCCAACTCTGCCTGGTGGTAGACGATAGGCCCTTTGATGTCTATGAACAGCACCCCTCATTCTCTCTAGCTCTCTCTCTCTCTCTCGCTCTCTTTCACTCTGTCTGTCTGTCTCTCTCTCTCTCTCTCTCTCTCTCTCTCTCTCTCTTTCACTCTCTCTCTCTCTAGCTCTCTCTCTCTCTCTTTCACTCTCTCTCTCTAGCTCTCTCTAGCTCTCTCTCTTTCTCTCTCTCTCTCTTTCACTCTCTCTCTCTCTCTAGCTCTCTCTCTCTCTCTCTCTCTTTCACTCTGTCTATCCTGCAGGTTATTAAGGTGGCTTTTTTTTAAAGGCCACCTGTTACAGATTAAAGGGCACCTGGGAACTGCCTCTGACTGAGAGAGAGAGAGAGAGAGAGAGAGAGAGAGAGAGAGAGAGCTAGAGAGAGAGAGAGAGTGAAATGTAATTATAGTTGGATAAATGCCATGGACTTATACAGGAAACTACCATCTACATCAAAACCTTCAAACCAATTCAACATTTCTTACCTAAAACCTTGATTTTTGGACAAAATTACCTGAATGGACTATTACTACTACCAAGGACTATTGAGAAAAAACTTCTAACAAACCAAAACCTGCAGAAGAAACAACCTGGAAACACAAAACTGGGTGAGTAATGTTCAGTCTGAACCTACTTTCTGAAGACAAAAAGTAAAAGACAATCATCTCTAGGTAATTGTGTTATATAAAGCTAAGTAAGTAAGTATACTGAGCTACCAAGCTGCTAGGAAAGAACAGACTGGCGGCAACTTCAATTAGCACTGAAGTGTGAAGTGAGAGGTGTGAAAACTCTTGAGCCTAACAATGGCAGCAGAGTTTAACAGCCTCTCCCACCCAAATGCAGAGACATTTGAAGCCCCCTGCGCCATGCCGTATCCCTGTACAGATGTCATCACAGTACAGTAGCCCTTGACTATTAAAAATAACACTGCACGGAATAAGTACAAAAAAATGCTCCTCAAGGACATTCCAGAGACTCCAGGACAGTTTGAAGAGGTGTGACCAGACTCACTCAGGATGGGGCAGTCGTCACCGAGAGAGAGCTTTTCCTGCTGTGCTCTCTCTTAGATCCCATACAAGTCCTGCTGGAACTGCTTGAGGATGCCCTGCACCATTACTGTCCCAGACTTGTACACGTTGACAGAGGTTGTTTCAATGTTTGCTGGCTGCCACATAGAGGGGAACGTAAGCAACTTAATTCCCACACAGGCCATCCTCTGGCACAGTGCTATAAGAACACACTACCCCTATGTCAAGAGAGAGGGTATTGGCCCAGGGTGGAAACTCAATACTAGACATTGAGGAAATTGAAACATCCTCTGGCACAGTGCTATAAGAACACACTACCCCTATGTCAAGAGAGAGGGTATTGGCCCAGGGTGGAAACTCAATACTAGACATTGAGGAAATTGAAACAACCTCTGGTGCAGGGCATCCTCAAGCAGTTCCAGCAGGACTTATGGGATCAAAGAGAGAGCACAGCAGGAAACGCTCTCTCTCAGTGACGACTGCCCCATCCTGAGTGAGTCTGACCACGCCTCTTCAAACTGTCCTGCAGACGAGGATAGTCCCCCCTCCAGCACTGAACACACCCAAGTCCCACAACTGCACTGCTCCTCTATCATTGAGAGGGATCCATTCTCAGAGCTGGAGAGAGACATGGTGGTCCACACAATCCAGACAGAACACACCCAAACACAACGTTCTCCAACACACAAGTGGTTATCTCCACCCTGCTACCACAAAAAGATATTCACCTTGTCACCATACAGCGGGTGAACACAAGCATTTCCAGGGACTGTGCCTCAAAACCTAATGTCTACCTGGCCCTCCACCCTGGACTTGAACACCTTTTACGACCAGGTCCACCTCTACAAGGCAGCAATCCCAACTTTTGCCAGGACCCTGAAGGACGTCACCCTGAACCGCAGCCCCAGCACCTCACACAGGACCCTCACTGACCTGCAACACCCCCTCCTGAAGGACCTGCACCGAGAGAACCCACACCAAGAGGACCTACACCCAGACCAAAGATTTACCAGCCACACCCCAACCTGCTGTGTGACCACATTAGAGACACATATTTACTACAGATTATACAGACCCACAAAGCCTTTGAAAACAAAATCCAACATTAATAAACTCATATCTGTTAGGCGAAATACTGCAGTGTGCAATCACAGCAGCAAGACATATGACCTGTTGCCATGAAAAAAGGGCAACCAGTGGATACTTAAGAACTACAGTACATGGAAATCACAGGGCAGATATCATCAAATTAGAAATATTTAAATACAGTCATTCAAAAATAAACATTAGTGATATTTTTGGTACAGTTAGTAGTTTTACTCACATTCACATGACTGGCAGCTACTGTAGTATGTCAATACCACCACATTCAGTAGACAGAGAAGTCCCCAGTCTCTCACTGTTGACTGTTGTCCTCCACCACCATTACTCTACTGTAGTAGACAGAGAAGTCCCCAGTCTCTCACTGTTGACTGTTGTCCTCCACCACCATTACTCTACTGTAGTAGACAGAGAAGTCCCCAGTCTCTCACTGTTGACTGTTGTCCTCCACCACCATTACTCTACTGTAGTAGACAGAGAAGTCCCCAGTCTCTCACTGTTGACTGTTGTCCTCCACTACCATTACTCTACTGTAGTAGACAGAGAAGTCCCCAGTCTCTCACTGTTGACTGTTGTCCTCCACTACCATTACTCTACTGTAGTAGACAGAGAAGTCCCCAGTCTCTCACTGTTGACTGTTGTCCTCCACTACCATTACTCTACTGTAGTAGACAGAGAAGTCCCCAGTCTCTCACTGTTGACTGTTGTCCTCCACTACCATTACTCTACTGTAGTAGACAGAGAAGTCCCCAGTCTCTCACTGTTGACTTATCCTCCACTACCATTACTCTACTGTAGTATGTCAATACCACCACATTCAGTAGACAGAGAAGTCCCCAGTCTCTCACTGTTGACTGTTGTCCTCCACTACCATTACTCTACTGTAGTAGACAGAGAAGTCCCCAGTCTCTCACTGTTGACTGTTGTCCTCCACTACCATTACTCTACTGTAGTAGACAGAGAAGTCCCCAGTCTCTCACTGTTGACTTATCCTCCACTACCATTACTCTACTGTAGTAGACAGAGAAGTCCCCAGTCTCTCACTGTTGACTGTTGTCCTCCACTACCATTACTCTACTGTAGTAGACAGAGAAGTCCCCAGTCTCTCACTGTTGACTTATCCTCCACTACCATTACTCTACTGTAGTAGACAGAGAAGTCCCCAGTCTCTCACTGTTGACTGTTGTCCTCCACTACCATTACTCTACTGTAGTAGACAGAGAAGTCCCCAGTCTCTCACTGTTGACTGTTGTCCTCCACTACCATTACTCTACCGTAGTAGACAGAGAAGTCCCCAGTCTCTCACTGTTGACTGTTGTCCTCCACTACCATTACTCTACTGTAGTAGACAGAGAAGTCCCCAGTCTCTCACTGTTGACTGTTGTCCTCCACTACCATTACTCTACTGTAGTAGACAGAGAAGTCCCCAGTCTCTCACTGTTGACTGTTGTCCTCCACTACCATTACTCTACTGTAGTAGACAGAGAAGTCCCTAGTCCCCAGTCTCTCACTGTTGACTGTTGTCCTCCACTACCATTACTCTACTGTAGTAGACAGAGAAGTCCCCAGTCTCTCACTGTTGACTGTTGTCCTCCACTACCATTACTCTACTGTAGTAGACAGAGAAGTCCCCAGTCTCTCACTGTTGACTGTTGTCCTCCACTACCATTACTCTACTGTAGTAGACAGAGAAGTCCCTAGTCCCCAGTCTCTCACTGTTGACTGTTGTCCTCCACTACCATTACTCTACTGTAGTAGACAGAGAAGTCCCCAGTCTCTCACTGTTGACTGTTGTCCTCCACTACCATTACTCTCCTGTAGTAGACAGAGAAGTCCCTAGTCCCCAGTCTCTCACTGTTGACTGTTGTCCTCCACTACCATTACTCTCCTGTAGTAGACAGAGAAGTCCCTAGTCCCCAGTCTCTCACTGTTGACTCATCAAAGGTTTCCCCCCAAATGCTTCCATCTTTTATTCATAGCTTTTTGAAGAAAGAAAAATCTAGTTTCACACTGACTGACACACACTGACAGCCCTGTAAGTACAATTTGTTTCAGGAATTTGAGGCAAATATCATGCAAGTCTGCATCTGCATGGTTTAGATGGAAAAGTGAATGACACAGAGAGAGGTGTTGACATTCCGCTAATGTAAAGGTTGGACGTGTTATGTTAATGTAATCAATGCAGGAGGGGACTCATATCCTTGTTTACGTTCTCATAGTGCGCTGGCACATTGACACACCAAAATCAAAGGCATAACCTCATACGTACACACACACACAGATTTCACTCACAGACACACGTGCACATGAACATACATGCACTCCCTCCCAAACTCACACACACATAATCTCACTCTTCCACACACACATAGTCTCACTCTCCCACACACACATAATCTCACTCTTCCACACACACACAATCTCACTCTCCCACACACACATAATCTCACTCTCCCATGCACACATAGTCTCACTCTCCCACACACACACAATCTCACTCTCCCCCACACACATAATCTCACTCTTCCACACACACACAATCTCACTCTCCCACACACACATAGTCTCACTCTCCCACACACACATAGTCTCACTCTCCCACACACACATAATCTCACTCTCCCATGCATACATAATCTCACTCTCCCACAGACACAGAATCTCAGTCTCCCACACACACAGGCAGGCAGATACACATTCCAGAGGTTGTATGGAATGTGGGACAGAATGGTTGGCCCAGTCCTATCCCTATATCACCTCCCTGTCTAGTCCTGGTAGTCTCCTGACTGTGTAATTATGTTAAACCCATTTTCTCCCCACAGTCACCTGGCACTACCTTGTCATGTCTGCACCTTTATGTAATGTGTTCCTAATGTTTCCATTTTGTATCTCCCTTCCAGACCACTATATCCAATCCTTTCTCCAAGGCCTTACCTCCATATTCACCTCCATCCAAACCCTTTCCCCATATTCCTCTGTGTGTGTGTTCATGTTCCTCTGTGTGTGTTCATGTTCCTCTGTGTGTGTTCATGTTCCTCTGTGTGTGTTCATGTTCCTCTGTGTGTGTGTGTTCATGTTTCTCTGTGTGTGTTCATGTTCCTCTGTGTGTGTTCATGTTCCTCTGTGTGTGTGTGTTCTCTGTGTTTATGTTCCTCTGTGTGTGTCCATGTTCCTCTGTGTGTGTCCATGTTCCTCTGTGTGTGTGTGTGTGTGTTTATGTTCCTCTGTGTGTGTCCATGTTCCTCTGTGTGTGTGTGTGTGTGTTCATGTTCCTCTGTGTGTGTGTTCATGTTCCTCTGTGTGTGTGTGTGTGTTCATGTTCCTCTGTGTGTGTTTATGTTCCTCTCTGTGTGTGTGTTTATGTTCCTCTGTGTGTGTTTATGTTCCTCTCTGTGTGTGTGTTTATGTTCCTCTCTGTGTGTGTGTTCATGTTCCTCTGTGTGTGTTTATGTTCCTCTGTGTGTGTGTCTATGTTCCTCTGTGTGTGTGTTCATCTTCCTCTGTGTGTGTGTTCATGTTCCTCTGTGTGTGTTCATGTTCCTCTGTGTGTGTTTATGTTCCTCTGTGTGTGTGTCTATGTTCCTCTGTGTGTGTGTTCATCTTCCTCTGTGTGTGTGTTCATGTTCCTCTGTGTGTGTTCATGTTCCTCTGTGTGTGTCCATGTTCCTCTGTGTGTGTGTCTATGTTCCTCTGTGTGTGTGTCTATGTTCCTCTGTGTGTGTGTCTATGTTCCTCTGTGTGTGTGTCTATGTTCCTCTGTGTGTGTGTTCATGTTCCTCTGTGTGTGTCCATCATCTTCATTTCCTCATTGCATTCTGACCGATACTCCATGGTGGCAACAGAAATCCTAAACCAGCCAGTCCTTCAGAAAACTTCCTCATACAGTCCTTCATTTTATAAGTTTGTGTGTGTATGTGCGTGTGTGTGTGCCTGTGTGTTTGTTTGCAGTGTCAGCCCTGTGAGAAGCCAGTCATCCATTCAAACCAGCAAACCACTCCTGGTTTAAAAATGGACCTCTTGGAAATATCTCTCATGCTTGTTTTGGCATGATGACATTGTTTTAGGTGATGTTTTCCATCTAAAGGCAGAGAACTGGTTTGGTCTGATCTTTATGGTTCAACCCTCAGACTCTCAACATGCCCACCAAGTATTTGACGCATTACAGTAACAGCATACAGGAATACCCCGTGTAGTGAGCCATTGAGGTAGGTGTGGTTAGAGGGGGTGTATTGGTCAGGATGGCATCTACTTGGTGAAATAGGGCATAGTTCAGTTCCAACATTTTTTATGCTAGGTTTGTATAGAATGCTATGGAGCACCCTTAACCTGTCAAAGTATGTGACAACATAATTGCTGTCACTGTAAAATGTGCAAACTACCATCAAATCGTTCTGCCTGTGTCTAATATTCAATGTCTTGTAGGGGAAATGTGGGTGTTCAACTATGCAAAGGTTACAGCAGTTTTTCTGTTCAGTGAAGTACTGTAGCTACAGAGTAAAGAAATAACTACACCATCACTACCTCATTTCACAACATGCTGCATTACATTGACAGAGTACTCTCTCTCCTTCTCTCTCTCCCTCTATCCTTCTCTCTCTCCTTCTCTCTCTCCTTCTCTCTCTCCTTCTCTCTCCCTCTCTCAATCCCAAGGAGCAGTGCAGTCATGACTTATCCATGTGTAATTACTGTTAAAGAACTATGTTTGCAGTGGTACTGTGTGTTATTTTGTCAGTCATTGCATGATAGCACATGAGAAGTGAAGTGCCTTTGAGCACATTCTCTCACGACAGAGAGATTCTTTGCCTCTTTGAAGGCTGGAGCGGAGGGTTTAGGTTTATATTGCTCTCCCAGCTAGTCTCTGTTAGAATGATTCAACCGTTCTTTCACACAATACGGCACAGCTCGCCCACCCCCTACCTACCACCGCACAGGCACACACAGACACAGACACACACACACACACACACACACACACACACACACACACACACACACACACACACACACACACACACACACACACACACACACCAGAAGGCCCACAGAGAGCTAAGGCAGACACACACACACACACACACACACACACACACACACACACACACACACACCAGAAGGCCCACAGAGAGCTAAGGCAGACACACACGGCTGAGAGATAAATAGGCTTTTTTTCTCCCCGTTGTTTGGTTGGGAGCAGCGGTCGTTTGAGCTGAGAGCCTGTATGTGGGAATGAAGACTGTTGGAATTTGTGTGGGTGCCAGGGGAAGCATGCCCGCCCACGGCCGTCCAGGACGGCCCAAAGCCACAGGAACCACCAGCAGGCCTGCTCCTTCCCTTCATCCCCAGCCTCTCCACCTCCTCCCTCCCTCTTCTCACACACGGTAAAAAAAAAAATGTAGGCCCAAACATAGCTCCAACCTGAGAAAACATATGCAAAAATGTAGTCAACTTAAAATTATGCATTTGCTCACATTGTCTCACATGTTTATTCAACTAGAAACTATCAGGGCATCTTATCTAAAAAAAAAATGGCTGCAGAACAACTTACACAAATACTGCTTTTTCAACTTACATATTTGACACACTATACATGATTACATTGTGCATTTTCATTTATACAGTAATTAACATTTCCTCACTTAGGATTTGAACTCTCAACCTCCTGGTTCGTAGTATTCCAATCGTCCAATTGATTTCCCCTGTATTGCTACACTTGACACTTCCAAGTAAATATCAGCTCTGTTAAAAATACACTCAAGAAAACTATTTGATTAATAGTGATAGTGATTAAGGAGTACCATTAAAACAGAGTAATATGTCCCACCAACATTAGACAACTATACAGAAAAAGTCAATCAAATAATTGATGAGAGAATAGCCAGATGAACTGATATTTGTCACAGGCATGGTGGCATTGCAGGAAAATTGAAATGCTGTGAACCAAGAGGTTGTGAGTTCAAATCCCAGTTGAGGACATGTTGAATAATAATGACAGTATAAATGAACATGCACAATGTAATTATGTGTAAAATACTGTATGTAAGTTGAAAACATTAGAATTAAGTATGGGACAACACATTTTTTTTTTTGGTAGTGTCGAGTAAAACATAATCCTGTGGAACCAGTTACTCAAGAATACTTATTTTTTTACAGTGCAGACTTAACGCTGCTGGGCCTTGAGCATGCCTTCCTCCCATGTGCTGCTGAAACAGTCCTCTGTACTCTCTTGTCTGCTCCGCTAGTATCTATTTATCCTGCTACTGGTCACTATTACTCCTGCTTAGATGTATAATTTACAACTAGTATATCACCATCGGTATTTATATATTCCTGCTACCAGTCATTTCCATCCTTCTTTACATGTACATCCGCCTATCACGCCTGCACTGACACGCTGACACACTAACACCCTCACACACACACACTCACCACCACACACCACTTATGCTGCTGCCATACTGTTTACTATTATTATTATTATTTCTCCTGCTACCAGTCACTTTCTCCGAATCCCCCTCCTACATGTCCATAGCTACAGTTGAAGTCGGAAGTTTACATACACTTAGGTTGTAATCATTAAAACTCGTTTTTCAACCACTCCACAAATTTCTTGTTAACTTCTTGCGTCGAGCCATCCCGGATCCGGGATCGTGAATACAGCCTCAAGCTCATTACCATAACGTTAACTATTCATGAAAATCGCAAATGAAATGAAATTAATATGCTAGCTCTCAAGCTTAGCCTTTTGTTACAACACTGTCATCTCAGATTTTCAAAATATGCTTCTCAACCATAGCATAGCAAAACAAGCATTTGTGTAACAGCTAGCGCAGCTAGCGTAGCATTTAGCTTTAGCATCAGCAGGCAACATTTTCACAAAAAACAGAAAATCATTCAAGTAAAATCATTTACCTTTGAAGAACTTCAGATGTTTTCAATGAGGAGACTCTCAGTTAGATAGCAAATGCTCAGTTTTTCCTGAAAGATTATTTGTTTAGGAGAAATCGCTCCGTTTGGTGCGTCATGTTTAGCTACGAAAAAAACCTGTATCCAGGAGTGTAATTATCCCCGCAGCTCATTAGCATAACACAACGTTAACTATTCATGAAAATCACAAATGAAATGAAATTAATATGCTAGCTCTCAAGCTTAGCCTTTTGTTAACAACACTGTCATCTCAGATTTTCAAAATATGCTTCTCAACCATAGCAAAACAAGCATTTGTGTAACAGCTAGCGCAGCTAGCGTAGCATTTAGTGTTAGCATCAGCAGGCAACATTTTCACAAAAAACAGAAAATCATTCAAATAAAATCATTTACCTTTGAAGAACTTCAGATGTTTTCAATGATGAGACTCTCAGTTAGATAGCAAATGCTCAGTTTTTCCTGAAAGATTATTTGTTTAGGAGAAATCGCTCCGTTTGTTGCGTCACGTTTGGCTACCAAAAAAACCTGAAAAATCACTCATCAAAACGCCGAACTTTTTTCCAAATTAACTCCATAATATCGACTGAAACATGGTAAACGTTGTTTAGAATCAATCCTCAAGGTGTTTTTCACATATCTCTTCATGATATATCGTTCGTTGAAAGCCTCCTCTCTCCTCTGAATCACTGGATGACTGCGTGCAGCTTGTAGATTACGCACCAATTTAGACAAAGAACACCGGGCGGACCCCTGGTAAATGTAGTCTCTTATGGCCAATCTTCCAATGATATGCCTACAAATACGTCACAATGCTGCAGAGACCTTGGAGAAACGATAGAAAGGGCAGGCTCATTCCCGGCGCATTCACAGCCATATAAGGAGACAATGGAAAACAGAGCCTCAAAAATTCTGCCTGGTTGAAGTTTCATCTTGGTTTCGCCTGTAGCATGAGTTCTGTGGCACTCACAGATAATATCTTTGCAGTTTTGGAAACGTTAGAGTGTTTTCTTTCCAAAGCTGCCAATTATATGCATAGTCGAGCATCTTTTCGTGACAAAATATTGCGCTTAAAACAGGCACGTTTTTTAATCCATAAATTAAAAGAGCGCCCCTTATATCCAAGAAGTTAACAAACTTGTTTTGGCAAGTCGGTTAGGACATCTACTTTGTGCATGACAAGTAATTTTTCCAACAATTGTTAACACTTATAACATTTACATACACGAAGTAGACTGCGCCTTTAAACAATTTGGAAAATTCCCGAAAATTATGTCTTGGCTTTAGAAGCTTCTGATAGGCTAATTGACATCATTTGAGTCAATTGGAGGTGTACCTGTGGATGTATTTCACGGCCTACCTTGGCTTGACATCATGGGAAAATCAAAAGAAATAATCCAAGACCTCAGAAAAAAATTGTAGACCGCCACGAGTCTGATTCATCCTTGGGAGCATTTCCAAATGCCTGAAGGTACCACGTTCATCTGTACAAAACAATAGTACGCAAGTATAAACACAATGGGACCATGCAGCTGTCATACCGCTCAGGAAGGAGATGCTGTCACACCCTGACCATAGTTTGCTTTGAATGTTTCTATGTTTTGGTTGGTCAGGGTGTGATCTGAGTGGGCATTCTATGTTGGATGTCTTGTTTGTCTATTTCTATGTCTGGCCTGATATGGTTCTCAATCAGAGGCAGGTGTTAGTCATTGTCTCTGATTGGGAACCATATTTAGGTAGCCTGGCTTTCACTGTGTGTTTGTGGGTGATTGTTCCTGTCTCTGTGTTTTGCACCAGATAGGGTTGTTTTTGGTTTTCCACATTTATTGGCTTTGTTAGTTTATTCATGTCTAGTGTCTTTATTAAAAAACATGAATAACCACCACGCTGCGTTTTGGTCCGCCTCTCCATCACCTAAGGAAAACCGTTACAAGATCACCCACCACAACAGGACCAAGCGGCGTGGTAACGGGCAACAGCAGCGAAAAGAGGAATGGACATGGGAGGATGAGTTGGATGGTAAAGGACCCTGGGCACAGCCTGGAGAATATCGCCGCCCCAAAGAAGAGCTGGAGGCGGCGAAGGCGGAGAGGCGCTGGTATGAGGAGGCGGCGTGGATGGAAGCCCGAGAGTCAGACCCAAACATTTATTGGGGGGGGAACACAGGAAGTGTGGTGAAGCCAGGTAGGAGACCTGCGCCAACTTCCTGTGCTTACCGGGGGGCTGGAGAGACCGGGCAGGCACCGTGTTATGCTGTGAAGCGCACGGTGTCCCCAGTGCGGGTGCATAGCCCGGTGCGGTACATTCCAGCTCCGCGTATCGGCCGGGCTAGAGTGGGCATCGAGCCAAGTGCCATGAAGCCGGCTCTACGCATCTGGTCTCCAGTGCGTCTCCTTGGGCCGGCTTACATGGCACCAGCCTTGCGCACGGTGTCCCCGGGTTCGCCTGCATAGCCCAGTGCGGGCTATTCCACCTCGCCGCACTGGCAGGGCAACCGGGACCATTCAACCGGGTAAGGTTGGGCAGGCTCAAGAGCTCCAGTGCGCCTGCACGGTCCGGTCTATCCGTCACCACCTCCACGCACCAGCCCTCCGGTGGCAGCCCCCCCCGCACCAGGCTGTCTCTCCGGCTCATCCTTACAGAGGCTCCCGCCTGTCCAGCGCTGCCAGAGCCTTCCTCCTCTCCAGCGCAGCCGGAGTCTCCCACCTGTTCGGCGCTACCAGAGCTCCCGCCCCTCAGTCCAGAGACGCCAGAGCTACTCAGTCCAGCGCTGCCAGAGCCTTCCTCTCCAGCGTTGCCGGAGCTTCCTGTCTGCCCAGCGTTGCTGGAGCTTCCCGTCTGCCCAGCGTTGCCGGAGCTTCCCGTCTGCCCAGCGCCATCTGAGCTTCCCGTCTGCCCAGCGCCATCTGAGCTACCCGTCTGCCCAGCACCGTCTGAGCCACCCGTCTGCCCAGCGCCGCCTGACCCACCCGTCTGCCCAGCGCCGCCTGAGCCACCCGTCTGTCCAGCGACGCCTGAGCCGCCAGTCTGCCCAGCGCCGCCAGTGCCGCCAGTCTGCCAGGGGCCGCCAGTCAGCCAGGTGCCGCCAGTCAGCCAGGGGCCGCCAGTCAGCCAGGGGCCGCCAGTCAGCCAGGGGCCGCCAGTGCCGCCAGTCAGC
Organism: Oncorhynchus tshawytscha; assembly: GCF_018296145.1. Taxonomy (NCBI): domain Eukaryota; kingdom Metazoa; phylum Chordata; class Actinopteri; order Salmoniformes; family Salmonidae; genus Oncorhynchus; species Oncorhynchus tshawytscha. The sequence continues at coordinate 14,712,849 of NC_056441.1, read as the reverse complement.
CAGGGGCCGCCAGTCAGCCCAGAGGCGCCAGAGCCCCTCAGCCAAGAGCCCCTGCCCCTATGTCCAGAGCCTCCGCCCCTCTGTCCAGAGCTTCCGCCCCTCTGTCCAGAGCTGCCCCTCAGTCCAGTGGGGTCATTTAGAGGGGTCGCCGTGGTTAGGAGGCCACGGAAGCAGACAATAAGGCGGACTAAAACAATGGTGAAGTGGGGTCCGCACCCCGCACCAGAGCCGCCACCGCGGACAGACGCCCACCCAGACCCTCCCCTATAGGTTAAGGTTTTGCGGCCGGAGTCCGCACCTTTGGGGGGGTACTGTCACATTCTGACCATTATTTCCTTTGTTTTGTATTTATTTAGTATGGTCAGGGCTTGAGTTGGGTGGGCAGTTTATGTTTGTTTTTCTATGTTTTGGGGTATTTCTATGTTTCGGCCTAGTATGGTTCTCAATCAGAGGCAGGTGTCATTAGTTGTCTCTGATTGAGAATCATACTTAGGTAGCCTGGGTTTCACTGTGTGTTTGTGGGTGATTGTTCCTGTCTCTGTGTTTTGCACCAGACAGGGCTGTTTTTGGTTTTCCACGTTTATTGTTTTGTAGTGTTCGTGTTTATCTTTGTTTATTAAACATGAATCAATATAATCATGCTGCGTTTTGGTCCGCCTCTACTTCACCCCAAGAGAACCGTTACAGATGCGTTCTGTCTCCTAGAGATGAACGTACTTTGGTGCGAAAAGTGCAAATCAATCCCAGAACAACAGCAAAGGACCTTGTGAAGATGCTGGAGGAAACCGGTACAAAAGTATCTATATCCACAGTAAAATTAGTCCTATATCGACATAACCGGAAGAAGCCACTGCTCCAAAACCGCCATAAAAAAGCCAGACTACGGTTTGCAACTGCCCATGGGGACAAAGATCATACTTTTTGGAGAAATGTCCTCTGGTCTGATGAAACAAAAATAGAACTGTTTGGCCATAATGACCATCGTTATGTTTAGAGGAAAAATGGGGAGGCTTGCAAGCCAAAGAACACCACCCCAACCGTGAAGCACGGGGGTGGCAGCATCATGTTGTGGGGGTGCTTTGCTGCAGGAGGGACTGGTGCATTTCACAAAATAGATGGCATCATGAGGGAGGAAAAGTATGTGGATATGTTGAAGCAACATCTCAAGACATCAGTCAGGAAGTTAAAGCTTGGTTGCAAATGGGTCTTCCAAATGGACAATGACCCCAAGCATACTTCCAAAGTTGTGGCAAAATGGCTTAAGGACAACAAAGTCAACGTATTGGATTGGCCATCACAAAGCCCTGACCTCAATCCTAAATATGCAGGCAGAACTGAAAAAGCATGCGTGAGCAAGGAGGCCTACAAACCTGACTCAGTTACACCAGCTCTGTCAGGAGGAATGGGCCAAAATTCACCCAAATTATTGTGGGAAGGTTTATATACACTGTACTTGAGCATGTGACAATAAAACTGGAACTTGGTCACAACAGCCAGGAAAGCCAATTCTTTACAGTAGAACCGATTGAGGGTTGGACTGGTTATGTCCGTTATCAATGATGTCTGCACAGTAGGAATGTGTTATTTTGTGTTGAGGGGATGGAGACAGCACGAAGGCTGCTTGTCACACCACCACAGCTCCCATGGATTTATGAAGGACAAATTAGAATTGATGAAGTTGAACTTGGGATCTTTAAAAAAAAAACTAATTTATCTAATTCATTGAACACAGTTTGTTATTTCATCTTCAGTTATATTGACATGTGCTCTTCTTCTCCCAGACCTTTGTTTCAAGGAAACTCAGATGTTGATCAGCTGGGCAAGATTTTAGAGTAAGTACCATGTTGTACGTCATATTTACAGTTTTAACATTGTTATTATGATGATGACGGTAATGATGACGACGATGATGATGATCCTTCAGTGTGGTCGGGGTTCCCTCGGTGGAGGACTGGCCCCAGGAAGTAGCCCTACCACAGAGTGCCTTCTCCCCACGACCCCCTCAGCCAATCGGAGAACTTGTCCCTGACATGGATGAGCTGGGGAAATCCCTTTTACTCGTGAGTATCAGACACACACACACACACTCACTCAAAAATACAGTACATACTGTTTCAAATGGATTTGTCTGAAAGGAATGAAACTCACACTTTTTTCTTTTTGTTAAGGAAAATGTTATAATAATATATTTGTTTTCTCCATGCAGCAATTCCTGGCTTTTAATCCCTCCAGAAGGATATCAGCATTTGCTGCTCTGACCCACCCCTACTTCCAGAGTGTGGATAGTGACACTAAGAGTGTGTACGCCCAGCCCATTGGCAGCAACAAGCCCACCCTGGAGGAGAGAGCTGCCTGACAGCCCCCTGGCCCAGGACTGGACTGGCCTGACAGAGAGGGAGAGAAAGAGAGGGATGGACACAAAGACTGAGAAAGAGAGCAATAAACAGAGACATTTGATTCCAAAAGGCAACCGTGCTGTCTTCCACAATTTACCAATTTGAATGCTGCTTTTTAGGATACTTTTATTAAAAAAAGTTTAAACAATGCAAGGACCCCTGAAGCTGAGATGTACTGCCACCAGAAGAGAACCTCTGGATGTCCAGGAGCTGCTGCCTCTTGTCTCTCCTTCCTTAGCTTGAGAAGAGGCTCCTCGGTGGGGGAACACCAAGCACCAAGGGTAGGTCGGCATGGACCTCACCTGGAGCTCACCTTCACAACAACCGAGAGAGATGACACACGTACACACACATTTTAATCCAATGCAGGAGGACCTCACACACTGCCTAGTGCTACTTCTGGTCCATAGATATCACTGCCACCTACAGGTTGTCCTGTGTTACTGCAGGCCAGAGCAGGATTTCTGATGGGCTTCATCTTATCAAATCAAATCAAATTTATTTATATAGCCCTTCATACATCAGCTGATATCTCAAAGTGCTGTACAGAAACCCAGCCTAAAACCCCAAACAGCAAGCAATGCAGGTGTAGAAGCACGGTGGCTAGGAAAAACTCCCTAGAAAGGCCAAAACCTAGGAAGAAACCTAGAGAGGAACCAGGCTATGTGGGGTGGCCAGTCCTCTTCTGGCTGTGCCGGGTGGAGATTATAACAGAACATGGCCAAGATGTTCAAATGTTCATAAATGACCAGCATGGTCGTATAATAATAAGGCAGAACAGTTGAAACTGGAGCAGCAGCACGGTCAGGTGGACTGGGGACAGCACGGAGTCATCATGTCAGGTAGTCCTGGGGCATGGTCCTAGGGCTCAGGTCCTCCGAGAGAGAGAAAGAAAGAGAGAATTAGAGAGAGCATATGTGGGGTGGCCAGTCCTCTTCTGGCTGTGCCGGGTGGAGATTATAACAAGATATAACTTATATCTTATAAGACTTTGACCGGTGCGAACAGGAAAGACTGAAAATATGTCACTTTGAGTTCCTCTTATGGCATCCGTACTTCAGTGTCATAAACTGTAGTGAAATCTGATTGACTCCATTCGAGACTCTATGTATGACCTGATGCACAGGGCATAGTAAAGTGACTGTTGAATGAGAATAAGGTTGACGTACGCACTATTCAGCGCAATTACATTTGGCATAAAAGCATGATTCTGTATTTCCTAACTTAATTTTAAAGTTATTGACAGTTGATGTCTTATTTTCTATTTTGTCTTAATTTTATTGGACTTTAACAACATGTGGGGATTTAAATGTAAATCTCTGGTAAGATCTAGAAAGAATACAAGGTAATATCCAAGGGAGGAAAGGTTTGACAATGTGAGGCATGTAGGATGGTATAGAGCTAGATACTGCACTAATACTGTCAGTAGTTGTGAATGCTGGTTTTACTTGCATATCCAGCACACTGACATGTGTAGCAGGATAGTTGTAAGGTCAGTGCAGGTGTGGGTCAGTGAAATGTTCTTCGTTGGGAGATTTTTTTAGAGAGAAAAGGCAGGCTGATACGTCGGATTCAGAGGAGGTTCAACATTGTACCTGCTTCATTTAGACTGAGTCTGTAAGGGTTACATAGAAACATATAGGGGTTCATGTTGAAACACACAGCTGTTCTGTGTTAAGAATGGTTGTTTTAATACCCTACATATTATGCTCACTTTGATTCAATATGACTAGCTAGAGTGCTTTCAGAGTTGCTCCCTCTGTGGGATTGGAACTAGTCAAGGAAAATAGTTTGTTTGTAAAACTTCTTACTGCACAGCAATACATCTAGACCATAACTTTCCCTCTGGTATATCTAGTGCTGCTAGCACACAAATACACTCAGGATCTTATTAGAAATCAAATCAGAAATCATTCTGACACACTTTGCACATTCATGATTAGACTGCATCAACTGTTTCATTGGATGATGTTAATGGCTCAACTGTTTCATTGGATGATGTTGATTGATCAACTGTTTCATTGGATGATGTTGATTGATCAACTGTCTCATTGGATGATGTTAATGGATCAACTGTTTCATTGGATGATGTATGATGTTAATTGATCAACTGTTTCATTGGATGATGTTAATTGATCAACTGTCTCATTGGATGATGTTAATGCTACAACATGATTGTGCTTCTATAATCATATTACAGAATTCCTGACCGTGTGAATCCAACTACACGTTTGCTATGATACAGTATGTTTGATATCTTACTTGTTTTTCAGTGTCGGGGCGCATATGGTTTAATCTAATACACGATAAAAATAAAAAAACACATGAAAGAATTTTGGACTGAGCTCCCCTCTCCATGTAGATGTAGAGTTGTTTTGCCCTCATCTCTGTCCTGTCAGAAGATTCATGCCATTGGTGGATACATTGCAGACTTCATATTACAACTCTGTAGAAATAGGGATTGTCAAGCTTTCTTGGTATCGGTCAGTTCAACGTCAACTGCCCTAATAAGTAGACTGTCATCATTGTAGTCTACATTATATAAACTTGAAGCGATCAATGTATGTTTTTATTTGGTTTAAGAGGTTTATTGGTCATTTGTAACTTAAAACATGGGACAGGAATACTTTTGTCTATGTAATATAAAATAATAAAAGTATACTTTTTTACAGCCACCTACATGGGGTCTGCCATACATTTCCTATGATTGCAGAAATGCACCTATGATAGCTCTGTATTGCAAATACCCTTTAGCCAATGAACAGTACTGAAGCATTTAGTAATTTAGCCCATTTTCTAAGCTCCAAGGATGAAAGTAAAGGCCACAAATGTATTTGAAATGTCCACATGTGACATGGTAACTTCATTTAAATGATGATATGGAGGTAATGGGCATTATGTTTACATGAATAAATGCCATCAGTGATGATTGCTTCATGTTGCACCATTTGAATAAAAAATATGCTTTGTATATGTGAGCGTTCTTATTTGGGATTCATGCAAATAACAAAATAATATTGTGATTAATATTGAATTGGGTTGTATTAAGCTGTGGAATGTATGGATATTTTGTTGTGGTATTTAAATGTTAACAGGTGAAGCTGTGAAAAATGCTGAAAAGGCACATTTTCCTGTGATAGTTTCTGATGTACAATCTGTAAAGAATGTGTATGTTTCTATTTTACATTTCGGTTACTGGTCCAGCGCTCTAACCACTAGGCTACGCTGCTGTGTATCAAGAATGGTCCACCACCCAAAGGACATCCTGCCAACTTGACACAACTGTGGGAAGCATTGGAGTCAACATGGACCAGCATCCCTGTGGAACGCTTTCGACACCTTGTAGAGTCCATGCCCCGAGGGCAAAGGGGGGTGCAACTCAATATTCTGAAAGTGTTCCTAATGTTTTCGTGTGTATAGACAGTATGGACAGTATAGGAATAGAAAAGGTGTGTACAGTAGTTATATAGGATGAGCCTTGACTGGAATACAGTATATACATATGAAGTGTGCAAAACAGGATGTAAACATATTCATGTGATCAGTGTTCCATGTCTATAGTTGAAGTCGGAAGTTTACATACACCTTAGCCAAATACATTTAAACTCAGATTTTAGCCTAATTCCTGACATTTAATCCTAGTAAAAATTCCCTGTCTTAGGTCAGTTAGGTTCACCACTTTAGTTTAAGAATGTGAAATGTCAGAATAATAGTAGAGAGAAAGATTTATTTCCACTTTTATTACTTTCATCACATTCTCAGTGGGTCAGAAGTTTACATACACTCAATTTGAATTTGGTAGCATGGCTTTTAAATTGTTTAAATTGGGTCAAACATTTCGGGTAGCCTTCCACAAGCTTCCCACAATAAGTTGGGTGAATTTTGGCCCATTCCTCCTGACAGAGCTGGTGTAACTGAGTCAGGTTTGTAGGCCTCCTTGCTCGCACATGCTTTTTCAGTTCTGCCCGCAAATTTTCTATAGGATTGAGGTCAGGGCTTTGTGATGGCCACTCCAATACCTTGACTTTGTTGTCCTTAAGCCATTTTGCCACAACTTTGAAGTATGCTTGGGGTCATTGTCTATTTGGAAGACCCATTTGCGACCAAGCTTTAACTTCCTGACTGATGTCTTGAGATGTTGCTTCAATATATCCACATACTTTTCCTCTCTCATGATGCCATCTATTTTGTGAAGTGCACCAGTCCCCCCTGCAGCAAAGCACCCCCACAACATGATGCTGCCACCCCCGTGCTTCACGGTTGGGATGGTGTTCTTCGGCTTACAAGCCTCCCCATTTTTCCTCTAAACATAACGATGGTCATTATGGCCAAACTGTTCTATTTTTGTTTCATCAGACCAGAGGACATTTCTCCAAAAAGTACGATCTTTGTCCCCATGTGCAGTTGCAAACTGTAGTCTGGCTTTTTTATGGCAGTTTTGGAGCCGTGGCTTCTTCCTTGCTGAGCGGCCTTTCATGTTATGTCAACATAGGACTTGTTTTACTGTGGATATAGATACTTTTGTACCTGTTTCCTCCAGCATCTTCACACGGTCCTTTGCTGTTGTTCTGGGATTGATTTGCACTTTTCGTATCAAAGTATATTCATCTGTAGGAGACAGGACGCATCTCCTTCCTGAGCGGTATGACGGCTGCATCCTCCCATGGTGTTTATACTTGCATACTATTGTTTGTACAGATGAACGTGGTACCTTCAGGCATTTGGAAATTGCTCCCAAGGATGAACCAGACTTGTGAAGGTCTGCAAAAAATAATTCTGAGGTCTTGCTGATTTATTTGGATTTTCCCATGATGTCAAGCAAAGAGGCACTGAGTTTGAAGGTAGACCTTGAAATAAATCCACAGGTACAACTCCAATTTACTCAAATTATGTCAATTACCCTATCAGAAGCTTCTAAAGACATAATTTTTATTTATTTTTTCAAGCTGTTTAAAGGCACAGTCAACTTAGTGTATGTGAACTTCTGACCCACTAAAATTGTGATACAGTGAATTATAAGTGAAACAATCTGTAAACAATTGTTGGAAATATTACTTGTGTCATGCACAAAGTAGATGTCCTAACCGACTTGTCAAAACTATAGTTTGTTAACAAGAAATGTGTGGAGTGGTTGAAAAATGAGTTTTAATGACTCCAACCTAAGTGAATGTAAACTTCCGACTTCAACTGTATGTATATAGGGCAGCAGTCTCTAAGGTGCAGGGTAAAGTAGCGGGTGGTAGCCGGCTAGAAACCGTGACCAAGGTTCAGGACAGGGTACTGGGGGGTGGAGGCCAGCTAGTGGTGACTGTTTAACAGTCTGATGGCCTGGAGATAGAAGCTGTGTTTCAGTCTCTCTGTCCTAGCTTTGATGCACCTGTACTGTCTACGCCTTCTAGATGGTAGAAGGGTGAACAGGCCGTGGCTCGGTGGCTGGGGTTTTTGAATATATTCTTGGCCTTCCTTTGACACCAGGTGCTGTAGATGTCCTGGAGGGCAGGCAATGTGACCCCGGTGATGCATTGGGCTGACCACACCACTCTCAGTTGCCGTACCAGGCAGAGATACAGCCCGACAGAATGCTCTCGATGGTGCATCTGTAGAAGTTTGTGAGGGACTTAGGGGCCAAACCAAATTTATTTAGCCTCCTGAGGATGAAGACGCACTGCTGTCAGTGTGGAGTGAACATTTCAGGTCGTCAGTGACCTTGGCCAGTACTGTCACCTCCTCCCTGTCGGCTGTCTCATTGTTGTTGTTAATCAGGCCTACCACTGTTGTATCGTCAGCAAACTTAGTTGGCAACGTGCATGGCAATGCAGTCAGGAGTGAATAGTGAGTACAGGAGGCGGCTGAGCACGCACCACTGTGGGGCCCCCTTGTTGAGGATCAGTGTGGTGTAGGTGTTGTTCCCTACCTTCACCACTTGGGGTCGGCCCGTCATGAAGTCTAGGACCCAGTTACACAGGGCAGGGTTCAGACCCAAGGCCAGCATTCATACATTTAACATTGTAAACTAATCTCTTCTATACTGCATATCAAAACAACAACGCATGATATAGTATAACGTAACACATTTTATTATTCATAAACAGTTAAATTTACTTCTCTCACTACTGCTTATTTAATTACCACCAGATGGTGGTAAATAGACACAATATATCACGTTTAAGAAGTGTTATTATAAGTATGCTTCCTGTCAGTTCAGGTGTGATTCTGAGTTCCTAACTTCAGAGTAGTTCCTCTACGTGCTGCCTGAGTAGGGTCCTTAGTCCGAGTCTGAGACCCAGATGGCTCACTATTCCCTATTCTTCTTTTGACTTGGGCCCATAGAGCTGTGGTCAAAAGTAGGGCACTACTGTATATATATGTTACCATTTGGGACGAATCCAGCGAGACCAAGCACTGATAGCAAGCTGATATCCCCAGTAAATGCAGATCACCCTATCTGCAGTAAGCATAGGATAAGCCTACCCAGTTCTTATTGTGGTGTCTTCTGTACTTCAGCTACGGGTGTTTTATTGGTTGTTGTAAAAGGACATGCTCAATGAATCCAATGAAACCCTTATCTTGATTTAAAGGATTTAGGCATTAGTATTTTTTCAATTATAGCTAATTGTTCATGAGGTGCTGTTTGTGCAGATTACTTATCTTGTGTTTCTCTATTATTAGTGGTGTTCTCTGTTGAAATTATATTTGGTGTACAATACAATGATGATATGTGTTTTTCAGGTGAAACAGCTACTGGTTTTGGGGGAATCAGCATTCGCCATATTATTACTTTTCTAGCGAATTATTGGTCTTGCTACATAACATCATGTCTAGTCTATGTCCATTATGTAGTCTGCCCTTACATTTGTACAGTACCACTTTTAAAATAAAATGCATTTCATATATTGTGATTCAAAGCTGGTCTGAAGCAGGTTGTTGATGCATAAGCATGAATCCTAATTTTCTCAATGCCCGTTTTTGCGATTATGATAGTGTTGCCAAGAACCACATTTTAGGTAATATAGTTTGGCACTATATTCTCTCTTAGAGGGATGGGGGATATTTCTATTAAAAAAGTATATATTTTAGGTTTTCCCTAAGCTGATTTTGCTGCTATGTAGTAATTCTCGCAAAACTTCGTTAAAAAATATTTGGACGCATCAGTAAGTTATCAAAGTGGATGTAGCAACTTAAAGTTTCTGCTATTGTATTCACAACTGCCTGACATTTTTATTTTGGTAAAATAAATATTTTGTGTATTAAATGTGTTTCCACTGGCATTATTGTGTATAATCTTAACAACACAATTCCTGTTATTTTATAAAGGTACATTTATACCTGTGTTTTTATGATGGTGTTTGTATTTATTTATTTACCGCTATGAGGCAGTAATTTCTTTAGCGCAACTGTACGAAATAATGTACTGTGGTCTTTGATTGTATCAAGGATGTTTTACTAAACCAAGATACACGACAGCCGACCCGATGGGGAACAAAATTAGTCTAGTGGGCAGAACAAGCAAGGAGGTGGGCAGAGCCAAGCACGAACTAGCAAGATCCTATTGGCGCGTCGAAGCATCATCTGCATATTTCCGTTTAGTGAACGCTTACTTAATGAAGTGCGCGTGTGTAATAACTCAATTCGCATTTGCACTCCTAAACATCGCGATTTTTAAAAACTTTTGCAAAGAGTAAAGTCTACTAAACTTAGTCCACTCTTTTCATAACATATTCTAGTTTAGGGAACAGAAAACTGTATTGAGATCAAAATGTTTCATCGATGAGAAAATTGCAGAACGTCGGCCAAACTCAATCTCGTTCCATCTTCTCCCACTGCCTGCCAGTCGGCTTCCTCTCACTACCATGGAAACACCAAGCATACGCTTCCGGTCTGTACATCCGCTAAAATATCTGTCTCATTGTTCTATCTGTGATTGTACTGCATGTCTGTGTCCGTCGTCAGAGACCGGTCGTCACTAGTTAAAACAGCCACAAAGTCATAATTATGGCTCAACTCCGCCCATTTCTGCTATTTATTTGGTTAAAATCGGATTTAAAACCCAACCACAATACTAACCGTAAACTTTACCCTAGCCTTAAATTAAGACCAAAAAGCAAAAATGTTCTAGACAATTTTGACTCTGTGGCATGTGACTTTGTGGTTGTGTTACCTAGTGTGGAAACCAGCTACGTAACCTCTTTAAAATCATCTAACTTTTTTTAGTGGATTGATTGATATTAGCGCGGTCGTAGACTAAATCTACCGAAATGCGGAGGAGGGACAACAGAGTGGTGAGCAATGTGTTAAATAATCCAAGTTCTGTGGATCTTTAGCTTTTTACGATTAATGGTATGCATGAAAACAAACGTGTTGGCTATAGCTAAAAGCGGGCACTGAAAAATGTTAGCTAGGCCATCTAAGCTAGTTATTGTAGCTAAGTGTGCAGACAAATTGAATTTCAATTAAACCATATCAAAGATGCACAAAGCGTATGTTAAAATAACTACAATATGTTTATCGAACGAATATAGCTAACTAGCTAGGCAAACTAACCTGGCAGATACAGAATAACAAGTTAGCAGGTAACTAACAAGAAGGACCGATATCCGTGCCAGAAGAGAATTAAAACCTATCTATTTAGGTCGAAATATCAGTTTATGTTTATAATAATATAGGTAGATGGCTAACACATCCTGTCTGTTAACATAATCCAAAGAACGCGGACGAATAAACTATTCTTACAGTAGTTAGCTCGAGTATATCAATTCACTATCTGCTACTAATTTACTGTATGAATTTGTAAAGATATATTTTTACGGGAAGGCCATAGAGTTGTCATTGACCGCCTTGGACTTGTTTGACCCTAATAAAAGTTACTGATCGTACCAAGATAATACAAGTGATGGTACGTTCGTAAATCTACTTCGACTTTCACAGCACTTTTAGTTTGAGTGCCAGAGGCCGCGGAATAATTGAAGTGTTTACAAACACCATTAACTTTGTTATGACCGGTGTAAGTAAACGTCGGCAAAAGAAACTGAACAAAATTGTTGCCATAAATTTGTCACTAACCCTCATGATAACATAAAGGCACTAACCAGCTCTGCTAGGGCGAGTAACATTTTCAGTAAGGCGTTATTTAATTTGTCTGGAAGTAGCTAGCAAACTAGCCAACTTTTGCCAGTTCGCTTGACTGCGGTTGAGCTCAGATCAACACTGCTCCTCGGCCAGAGCGTCCAGTGTGCACGCTGAACGCACTCTGGCACTCCACAGTTAATTTACGAACCAATTCTTGTCTAGCTAGTGTTATTGTCTATGCCAGGAACACACAGAATGTCGATGTGCTGTTTGTTTGGCAAGGTGTGTTTTGGGGATGGTAGCCAGATGTCAATGTTGAGATGTCTGGTCTGACTGCCTCCCTCTGTGTTTTTAGTCTTATGTGACACCAATAGCTGCATCTCGTGCCAATGGATCCGCACCAAATGCAGGACCCTCTATCCAGGATTACCTGAGCAGACCACGGCCAACATGGTAAGCATTAAGCTGACACGTAAGGACTCAGGCGTGCCTGAAAAGCTCTCCAGGTTATACAACTGGTGAGTTGAACATCCGTCATTAATATTGCTGAAGAGTGTCCACGGGTATATGGTGGATCCCTATTACCTTCTATGTGTGTAAATCAGGGTGATAAAGCATTGCTTTCTTGTAATACTAGGCTACACAGTGTGAAATGCTCCCTGCAAATCACAAGAAATTGTGGCCATGCCCTTGTGAATGTTTGGGCCTAGGCCTACGTCACCATTTTTAATTTTTTACATTTTATTTCACCTTTATTTAACCAGGTAGGCTAGTTGAGAACAAGTTCTCATTTGCAGCTGCGACCTGGCCAAGATACAGCATAGCAATTAGACACATACAACAACACAGAGTTACACATGGAATAAACAAAACACACAGCTCTTTCAGAACATCAGCTATCTAGATTTGGGTGAAGGAGAAATGGTGGGGGCTTTGGCGGGTTGCTATGGAGGGTGCCGGGCAGTTGACCGGGGAAGGGGTAACCAAGTGGAAAGCATGGCCAGCCGTAGAGAAATGTTCATTGAAATTCTCGATTATAGTGGATTTATCAGTGGTAACAATGTTTCCTAGCCTCAGAGCAATGGGCAGCTGGGAGGAGGTGCTCTTATTCTCCATGGACATTAGTGTCCCAGAACTTTTGAGTTTGTACTACAGGATGCAAATTTCTGTTTGAAAAAGCTAGCCGTAGCTTTCCTAACTGCCTGTGTATATTTGTTCCTAACTTACTTGAAAAGTTGCATATCACGGGGGCTATTCGATGCTAATGCAGAACGCCACAGGATGTTTTTGTGCTGGTCAAGGGCAGACAGGTCTGGAGCGAACCAAGGACTATATCTATTCCAAGTTCTACATTTGTTGAATGAGGCATGCTTATTTAAGATGGTGAGGAAGGCACTTTTAAAGATTAAGCATGCATCCTCTACTGACCGGATGAGGTCAATGTCATTCCAGGATACCCCGGCCAGGTCGATTAGAAAGGCCTGCTCGCAGAAGTGTTTTAGGGAGCGTTTGACAGTGATGCGGTTTGGTCGCAGACCCATTACGGATGCAGGGAATGAGGCTGAGATCTTGATTGAAAACAGCAGAGGTGTATTTGGAGGGTCGAGTTAGTTAGGATCATATCTGAGGGTGCCCGTGTTTACGGATTTGGGGTCTATAGTGGTCGGCAACAGTGAGAGCCTTGTTTCTGGAAAGGTGAATTTTTAAAGTAGAAGCTCGAATTGTTTGGTTACAGACCTAAATAGTAAGACAGTCTGCAGAGTTCTATCTTTGCAGTAGATTGCAACACCGCCTCCCTTGGCAGTTTTATCTTGGCGGAAAATGTTATCGTTAGGAATGGCGATTTCAGGGTTTTTGGTGTGGTCTTCCTAAGCCAGGATTCAGACATGGCTAAGACATCCGGGTTGGCAGAGTGTGCTAAAGCAGTGAGTAAAACAAACTTCTGGACTAGGCTTCTAATGTTAACGTGCATGAAACCAAGGCCTTTATGGTTACAGAAGTCAACAAATGAGAGCACCTGGGGAGTAGGAGTGGAGCTAGGCACTGCAGGACCTGGATTAATTAAGTAGGATAAGGGTACGGCTAAAGGCTATACGAACTGGCCGTCTAGCACGTTCGGAACAGAGTAAAAGGAGCAGGTTTCTGGGAACGATAGCATAGATTCAAGGCATAGTGTACAGACAAAGGTAAGGTAGGATGTGAGTACATTGGAGGTAAACCTATGCATTGAGTAATGATGAGAGAGATATAGTCTCTAGAGACGTTTAAACAAGGTGATGTCATCGCATATGTAGGAGGTGGAACAACATGGTTGGTTAAGGCATATTGAGCAGGGCTAGAGGCTCTACAGTGAAATAAGACCGTAATGGATGAGGCATATTGATATTAGAGAGGCATACGTAGCCAAGTGAACATATGGGTCAAGTGAGTGGTTGGGCTGGCTGGGGACATGGCGATTCAGACAGTTAGCAGACCGGGGCTAGCAGTTATCAGACCGGGGCTAGCAAGCTAGCAGTTAGCCGACCGGGGCTAGCAAGCTAGCAGTTAGCCGACCGGGGCAAGCAAGCTAGCAGTTAGCCGACCGGGGCAAGCAAGCTAGCAGTTAGCCGACCGGGGCAAGCAAGCTAGCAGTTAGCCGACCGGGGCAAGCAAGCTAGCAGTTAGCCGACCGGGGCAAGCAAGCTAGCAGTTAGCCGACCGGGGCAAGCAAGCTAGCAGAAGGGCCTTTGGGGGACGTCGCGATGGAGGTAAGTCTGTTTTTGCCTCTTCGTGTGGCGACGTCGATAGACCAGTCGTGGATTAGTAGGGTTCCAAGTAGGTCTAGGTAGCTAGCAGGCCGCAGTTAGCAGAATGGGCCTTCAGCGGAAGGCCATCAGTTGTGGTCCATTGTTGAGTGATGATGGTTTTTCTTCTGTCATCAGGGAAGAGGTGAAGGAGATCATAGACAGGAAGAAGAAAGGCTCCAGAGCCCTGGCGGACTTTGAGGACCAAATGAACTCGGTATTGTTCAAATGTGTCTTCTTTATTTGACTTATTATACTGTACAAATTCAGTGTTTTTATATTTAGCTTACATAAAACATCGCTATTTGCTTTTTGTAGAATTGGAAGAAGGAGCTGGCGAAGAACAGAGAAGTTACTAGGTGGCCTTGACAAATACAAGGAGAAAGAGGGTAAGTTTCCAGTTCCATCCATGTTTAACATTTGAATACAACCATTTTGTTTTACTGTATCTACCCCTCACACCAAATCTTTGTTTTGTGTTTAGAAAAAGAAGAGCGAGAAAGGAAAAATCCAACAGGGTGAGGAAAGCTGTCTTCAATGTTTTGTTGAAGACTGGTGGTAGACATACTGCGGTAGTTTTATCTGCCCTTTAAAAATGGAAGCTTTCCACTAATATATTTTTGTGTCAGCTACTGTCTTCTAATCCAATGAGCTCTGCTTTCATTGTGTTTGGTCAAGCATTCCTCTCCTTCATCCTCCTCATCAAGTTCTGATTCCTCTAGCAGCTCTTCCTCAGACTCTGAAGATGAGGTATGTGCCATAGATGTTGGTGACAAGTCTGTCAGCTTGTCCTACCGTTTACCCTATGTCACTCTATGGGCACCATAGAAATATAATTAATTAATGATATTTCTATGGTGGGCACAAAGAGCTGTGTGAAGTACTGTGAGTTAAATGTCCTGGAACTATTTTGATTTGGTTGGTACATGAATATTGAGAAACATTATTGTCCTACTGTAACTAATTGTTTTTATCTGATGTCTGTGTGGTCAGAATGAAAAGAGCACCAAAAGGAAGAAGCGGTCCTCCAAGAAAGTATCGGATGACTCTACTGTAGAATTGGAGCCCGACGGCAAGGTTATTTTGATATGGAGAATATTGCACCTCTTTCCTTACGTAATGAAATAAGTCATTTTAGTTTGACATTTCTGCACTCTTAGAAATGTATTTGAATCAAATCCATCTGGATACTTCTGGTCTAGGCCTTATGTTTTGGTTGGTGTGCACTATTCAACATTCACTTCTCAACGTTCCATCTTTATCTTAGCCCTCACCATCATTGTGTTTCTGTGTTTGTTCAGCCATGGTTTGATTTCAGTTAATTCATTTGCAGTCTTTAACTCTTTTATTTTTTTAACATGAGTTCTTCACTAAATCTAAATGTTTTTCTATGCAAGAAAGGTCTACTTTCCTCATTTTGTTTCTCTCCAAGAAGATGGAGGAGACAAAATATGAGAAAGAGAAACAACATTTATCTGGCTGTTAGTCCTTCTATTTTGTGTATTTCTGCCTGAATGTGTGTTTGAACATGCTGAGCTGTAAATTAACTTGCCGGGCTGCAGGGAACTGAGGCCTGTAAATGTTTGCCCTTCAGGGTGAGAAGAGGAAAGCTGAGCGAAGTCGTAAAGACTCCTCCTCAGAGTTGTCCGCTGACTCCGACATTGAGGTTGTAAGTGTTTTTACTCTTCATTTGCCATGTTTAATGAAAATGTGTTATGTATTGATTTAGATGACTGCTTACAGAGGGGCAAAAAAGTATTTAGTCAGCCACCAATTGTGCAAGTTCTCCCACTTAGAAAGATGAGAGATTTTCCGAGTTCACAGTTGTCTTGAAAGCAACATAAGGACGGGTGAACTAGAATCAAACCATCTGTGAAAACATAACGTTTTTGTTTTTTTAGCAGAGTTTTTATTCAATCTAAATAAACATCAATAAGGAAACCACAAGTTGTCAAGTGAGGCCGAACTGAAAAATGTGCCTATGAAAATGTACTTTCATTTTGTACACCCTGCTGGCCTTCTATGTATAATTTTTACTTGACAATCACATCTTTCTAAAACTGCATCGCTAGCTACACAATGAGGTAATTTTGGGACTTTTATGCTGGTGCCATGATGCGTGTCATCTGATATGATGGTCACTTCTCTTGCCATCCTCATATAAATTGGGATTATAAAAATACAAGTCAAATGGTCATAAGGGACAATCTGTTAAATGTTATACAACTATGAAGGATATCTATAAATGAATCTGGTTTCATTATTTAAGTGTTAATGTTTTAGCCATGATAATATTATTTTTAGTGGATGAATGATTCACATTTATACTTATCATCCAGGACGCATCACGAAAAACTGTACAATTTTAATAAGGAAAAGTCTCAATGTATGACTTAATGTACGCTACCAGTCAAAGGTTTAGACACACCTACTCATTCCAGGATTTTTCTTTATTTTTACTTTTTTCCACATTGTAGAATAATAGTGAAGACATCAAAACTAGGAAGTACCACATATGGAATCATGTAACCAAAAAAATATATATTTTTGAGATTCTTCAAAGTAGCCACCCTTTGTCTTGACAGCTTTGCACACTCTTGGCATTCTCTCAACCAGCTTCGAGGTAGTCACCTGGAATGCATTTCAATTAACAGATGTGCCTTGTTAAATTAATTTGGAATTTATTTCCTCCTTTAATGTGTTTGAGCCAATCAATTGTGTTGTGACAAGGTAGTGGTGGCACACTCAGACATAATTTACAAATGAAGTATTGTGTTTAGTTAGTCCGCCAGATCAGAGGCAGTAGGGATGACCAGGGATGTTCTGATAAGTGTGTGAATTGGACCATTTCCCTGTCAAAATGTAAAAATAACACTTTTCTTTAGGAATGTTTTACAGTAAAAGTTAGCAAAATATAAGTAATAAAGTACAGATGCCCCAAAACCTACTTAAGTAGTACTTTAAAGTATTTTTTACTTAAGTACTTTACGCCACTGTGAAAGACCAAGTCCATATTATACCAAGTACAGCTCAAAAAATCAGAGGAACGACAGACCATCATTACTTTAAAACATGGTCAGCCAACAGCCTCAGAAATTGCAGCCCAAATAAATGCTTCAGAGTTCAAGTAACAGACACATCTCCAACATCAACTGTTCAGAGGAGACTGCGTGAATCAGGTCTTCATGGTCGAATTGCTGCAAAGAAACCAACACTAAAGGACATCAATAATAAGAGACTTGCTTGGGCCAAGAAACATGAGCAATGGACATCTGTCCTTTTGGTTTGTCCAAATTTTTGATTTTTGATTCCAACAGCTGTGTATTTGTGAGACAGAGTAGGTGAACGGTTCGCAGGTGTGATTGTGTGGGGGTGCTTTACTGGTGACACTGATTGATTTAGAATTCAAGGGACACTTAACCAGCATGGCTACCACAGCATTCTGCAGCATTACACCATCCCATCTGGTTGGCGCTTAGTAGGACTGTCATTTGTTTTTTTAACAGGACAATGACCCAACACATCTCCAGGCTGTGTAAGGGCTATTTGACCAAGAAGGAGAGTGATGGAGTTCTGCATCAGATGACCTGGCCTCCACAACCATCCAACCTCAACCCAATTGAGATGGTTTGGATGAGTTGGACCGCAGAGTGAAGGAAAAGCAGCCAACAAGTGCTCAGCATATGTGGGAACTCAAAGAATGCCAAGAGTGGGCAAAGCTGTCATCAAGGCAAAGGGTGGCTACTTTGAAGAATATAAAATCTATTTTGATTGGTTTAACATGTTTTTGGTTACTACATGATTCCATATGTGTTATTTCATAGTTTTGCTGTGGAAAATAGTAAAAATAAAGAAAAACCCTGGAATGAGTAGGTGTGTCCAAACTTTTGACTGGTAAAGTATGCCAATGCAACATTTGGCTAGGGTCATAAAATATACAGTTCCTTCAGGAAGTATTTACACTCCTTGACTTTTTCTGTATTTTGTGGTGTTATTCCTGAATTTAAAATGATTTCATTGAGATTTTGTGTCACTGGCCTACATTATTACCCCATAAAGTCAAAGTGGAATAATGTAAGTCAAGTATTCAACCCCTTTGTAATGGCAAGCCTAAATAAGTTCAAGAGTTGCATGGACTCTGTGTGCAATAGTAGTGTTTAACATGATTTTTGAATGACTACCTCATCTCTACCCCACACATACAATTATCTGTAAGGTCCCTTAGTCGGGCAGTGAATTTCAAACACAGATTCTACCACAACGACCAGGGAGGGTTTCCAAAGCCTCGCAAAGAAGGGCACCTATTGGTAGATGGATTTAAAAAAAACAGACATTGAATATCCATTTTGAGCATGAAGTTATTAATTACACTTTGGATGGTGTATCAATACACCCTGTCACTACAACGATACAGGCGTCCTTCCTAACTCCGTTGCCGGAGAGGAAGAAAATGGTGACTTTAAAACAGTAAAACAGAGTTTATTGTCTGATAGGAGGATGGATCAACAACATTAGTTACTCCACAATACTAACCTAAATGATCGCATGAAAAGAAGGAAGCCTGTACAGAATACAAATATCCCTGTTTGCATTAAGGCATGAAAGTAAACCTGCAAAGAAAGGAACTTTGTGTCCTAAATACAAAGTGTTATGTTTGGGGAAAATCCAACACATCACTGAATACCACATATTTTCAAGCATGCATCATGTTATGGGTATGCTTGTCACCAGCAAGGACCAGGGAGGTTTTTTGTTGTTGATAAAAATGAATGGAATAGAGCTAAGCACAGGCAAAATCCTAGGGGAAAACCTGGTTGTCTGCTTTGCAACAGACACTGGGAGACAAATTCACCATTCAGCAGGACAATAACCTAAAACACAAGGCCAAATATACATTGGAGAAGCTTACCAAGATGACATTGAATGTTCCTGAGTGGCCTAGTTACAGTTTTGACTTAAATCGGCTTGAAAATCTATGGCAAGACTTGAAAATGGCTGTCTAGCAATGATCAACAACATAGTGACAGAGTTTGAAACTTAGAAAGAATGTGCAAGTATTGTACAATCCAGGTGTGCAAAGCTCTTAGAGCAGGGGTGTCAAACACATTCCACAGAGAGCCGATTAGCGTCTGCAGGTTTTTTGTTTTTCCATTCAATTCAGACCTAGACCACCAGGTGAGGGGGAGTTCCTTACTAATTAGTGACCTTAATTCAATCAAGTACATGGGTGGAGCGAAAACCTGCAGAAACTCTGGCCCTCTGTGTGGAATGAGTTTGACACGTGTCTTAAAGACTCACAGCTGCCAAAGGTGATTCTGGCGTGTATTGACTCAGGGGTGTGAATACTTATGTAATTGAGATATTTCTGTATTTCATTTTCAATAAATTTCCCAAAAAATCTATAAACATGTTTTCGCTTTGTCATTATGGGGTATCGTGTGTGTACATGGGTGAGAAATAAGCACATTTTAAGCCATTCGGAATTCTGAAGGCACTGTAACAGTTGCGGAATGGAGGTAATTAAATCTCAGGGGGGTGGGCATTGAAGGGCTAATCTGCATTTGAAACAATAATGTCCACCTGCCTATATTTTGGTGAAAGGCTGAGGGATGGGCCTGGAGAAATGTAACCACTTGTCGGGATGTGATTTAGGGTGTGTTATCTAGGGGAATTGTATATCTATGTTGGCCTGATATGGTTCCCAATCAGAGGCAGCTGTTTATCATTGTCTCTGATTGGGGATCATATTTAGGTAGCCATTTTCCCATTGTGCTGTGTGGGATCTTGTCTATGTATTGTTGACTGTGAACACTAGTGTAGCGGCGCGGTTCTGATGTTGTTTTGGCCTTTGATGGTTTCATTTCCAAAAGAAAGGATGGAAACACCACGCTGCATCTTGGTCTACTCCTTATGACGAACGTGACACCACTCTCAAATTCATAGACAGAGCTTTGGATGCAAGGACTGACCATCCATGATATCAAATTAGCACTTTGAGACCATGCAGTGTTTTTTTTTACATAAGTAAAACAAGCTTACACCCTCCAATGTGGCTGAATTAAAACAATTCTGCAAAGAAGAGTGGGCCAAAATTCCTCCATAGTGATGTGCCAGTAGCCAGTTATCGCAAATGCTTCATAGCAGTTGTTGCTGCTGAGGGTGGCACAACCAGTTATTAGGTTTAGGGGGCAATTACTTTTTCACAGGGCCATGAAGGTTCGGATAGCTTTTTTCCCTTAATAAATAAAATGATCACTTAACTGCGTTTTGTGTTTACTTGGGTTATCTTTGTGTAATATTCAAAATTGTTTGATCTGAACCATTTAAGTGTGACAAATGTGCAAAACAATAAGAAATCAGGAAGGGGGCAAATACTTTATCACAGCACTGTAAACACCATGGGACCATGCAGCTGTCATATCGCTCAGGAAGGAGACACGCTCTGTCTCCTAGAGATATATGTACTTTAGAGCGAAAAGTGCAAATCAATCCCAGAACAACAGCAAAAGGCCTACAAACCTGACTCAGTTACACCAGCTCTGTCAGGAGGAATGGGCCAAAATTCACCCAACTTATTGTGGGAAGCTTGTGCAAAGCTAGCCAAAACATTTGACCCAAGTTAACTTTTTATGGCTGCAGGTCAATAGAAGTTTGTCTGATGACTCCAATGTGAAGGGGGGTCGAATGAGACAGGAAATAGTCACCACTGCCACGAGTTGACCATGCTTTCACTATGCGCGTTCACAGGGGAAGGACCTGCGTTCCACCGGTCATCTGAAGTCATTCTAATTCTCCGGTTGGAATGTTATTCAAGATATATGTAAACAACATTCTAAAGATTGATTCAGTACATCGTTTGACATGTTTCTACTGACTGTTACGGGACTTTTGGACATTTCGTCACATTACAGTGGACGCGCTTTGTGACTTTGGAATTGTTTACCAAACGCGCTAACCAAAGTAGCTAATTGGACATAAATAACTGACATTTTCGAACAAATCAAGCATTTATTGTGGACCTGGGATTCCTATGACTGCATTCTGATGAAGTTCATCAAAGGTAAGGAAACATTTATCATGTATTTTCTGGTTTCTGTTGACTCCAACATGGCGGCTAATTTGGCTAATGTTCTGAGCTCCGTCTCAGATAATTGCATGGGTTGCTTTTTCTGTAAACTTTTTTTGAAATCTGACACAGCGGTTACATTAAGGAGAGGTATATCTATAATTCCATGTGTATAACTTGTATTATCATCTACATTTATGATGAGTATTTCTGTTGAAACGATGTGGCTATGCAAAATCACTTGATGTTTTTGGAACTAGTGAATCTAATAGGCCAATGTAAACTCAGATTTGTTTATATAAATATGCATGTATTGTGTCACATGAAGTCCTATGAGTGTCATCTGATGAAGATAATTCAAGGTTAGTGATTCATTTTATCTCTATTTCTGCTTTTTGTGAATGCTATATTTCGCTGGAAAATGTCTGTGCTTATTGTGGTTTGGTGGAGACCTAACATAATCGTTTGTAGTACTTTTGCTGAAAAGCATATTTGAGATGGGACACTTTGTTGGGATTAACAACAAGATTACCTTTAAAATTATATAAAACAGATTTCTGTGGTTTGAATTTGGCGCCCTCTACTTTCACTGGTAGTTGTCATATCGATCCCGTTAGCGGGATTGCAGCCATAACAAGTTTAAAGGCAGTGCTACCAAATACTAATTTAGTGTATGTAAACTTCTGACCCACTGGGAATGTGATGAAAGAAATAAACACTGAAATAAATCATTCTCTCTACTATTATTCTGACATTTCACATTCTTAAAATAAAGTGGTGATCCCAATTGACCTAAGACAGGGAATTTTTACTCTGATTAAATGTCAGGAATTGTGAAAAACTGAGTTTAAATGTATTTGGCTAAGGTGTATGTAAACTGGGTTTCCCTTTGTAGTACTTAATATTTTTCAAACCCTGCCACATCCGACGAGCGTCAGAGCCGGTGTAGTAGGATTACATTTTAGTCCTGTATTGACACTTTGCCTGTTTGATGGTTCATCTGATGGCATAGCGGGATATCTTATAAGCATCCGGATTAGTGTCCCGGTCCTTGAAAGCGGCAGCTCTAGCCTTTAGCTCGGTGCAGATGTTGCCTGTAATCCATGGCTTCTGGTTGGGAAATGTACGTACGATCACTGTGGGGAGGGGTCAGTGAGGAGTGAAGAGTGTGTCATGGGAAAGATTGGTATCAAAGACTAAAGGGGAAGGAATATTTAAGTCCTTTATGAAGTTTGAGCTGTAAGGCACTGTGATCATTGCATTGATGTACATGCAGACTCATATAAGACTCACATAATGATTAACAAAGGGTCTATAAAGCCAGCTGGTGCTATTGGCAAACTACTTCTGGATTCGTCATTGACATAAGTTTCTGTTCATAAGGAAAGTTACTTCCTCATTATTAAATGTGGGAGTATCAAACCTAATGTGTACAGAGCAGCATTTCGGTTAAGGAGTCTGTCACCCCATTGTGCTGTGTGAAACCCCATGACAGGAAGTGTTTAAATCCCTGAGCTGAGACTAACGACAGGGTAAGTGAGTTTTTAAAAAGGAGAGAATATTAAACAATGAAATTAGAAATCACTCCGTCACAAACTAAGGAGAATTAGTAAACAACAAATTCATTACATTTTTCAAATTTTAGTCAAAGTTGAAATGTTCTGAATTTAGATGCATGTGAAACTGAAAGTGAACTAAGACACTCATATTAGTGCTGTGACTGTCTCAGTTTTCTTTCAATCATATATGGTAAGATATATTGTTGGAAATTCCCCTAGCTTGTGATGATCAAGTAAACATCTTAGATTATGTACTATTAAAAAAATCTTCATAAAATACATTTAGAACTCAATCTACTCCAAAAAGCCTCTAAATTCTTTGTTTATTCTCAATCCTTTAGATGTGGAACATAGCTGCATTGGTGTTAGTGGTGGCAGGGACTGCCTCTTGCTACATCACCTGCCCTGATGGGAAGGTCTGCTCTGATCAATCAACTTGCTGTTTGACTAAAGAAGGATACGCCTGCTGTCCAGTTACCCATGTGAGTAACCAGGGTTCACACGAGGGCAATTTGTAGCCTGGTCTCAGATCTGTTTGTCATGCCAACAACCGTAGCAGTTGAAACCAGGCAATTTGACATCCCTAGTAAATGGGATTCTCAGCAGCACAACGGTTGTAAAGACAGGAAAAAGAAACCAGCATAATAGTACTGTTGTTTCCTTCACCGTTGGATGACACAACCAATGTTTCAGTTAAAAGACCTTGTGTTTAGAGAGCTGCGTGCGAGCAAAGATCCCACAACAGGTATTCGGCGCATATGAGGTTACCACAATATGCATCAAAGGGCACACGCATTGGTTGCCTGTGATGCATATTTTGGTACCTGATCGTGGACCTTGTTTTCCAGTTTGGAGACCTTTCTGTAAAAGTCAAAGGCCTTCTTGATGCCCACCTTATGGCCATAAAAAATAATTAATAGAGAAATATTTCCTGAACACTGGTACGCTATTACATTTTAACCTAAGAGTATGACATTGATGGTGTGGTTTTCTGTTATTTTAGCAGGTTCCGTGGACAGCACTTGTTCAGGCCTCAGACAGCACCCCACAGGCTGGAGTTATTCGCTGTGACACAAAATTCTACTGCCCTTCTGGAACCAGCTGCTGCAAGGGACTGACTGGCAAATGGGACTGCTGCCCATTCCCACTGGTAAATATACTGAAACTGATGGAGACAGGGTTTAGAGGGGATTTGATAAAACTGTTCTTAAATACCACTGAGCTATCATTTCATAAAGTAGTAGTATCAACGTTGCATGTTTATTAACATAATGAAAATATAATCTGTAATGCATATACAGAGCAGTGTGACATGTTTTAATGACATTAAGATCATGTGCAATATAATGCAGATTTTATGTTACTATCATGTTCTGAGACCTATTTCTTTTTTTTAGGGCACGTGCTGTGCGGATGGCCACCATTGCTGTGAATATGGATACACCTGTGACCCAACCTCATTCAAGTGCAGGAAAGGTTACTCTCAGATTCCTTCAGGTCTGAGGAATGATGCTAAGCAGGACTGACGAGATGTCTTTTTAATTATAATGTTGTCACTGTACTGGTATTGGATTGAACAAACAGATTTGCTAGTTTAGCTAACCAAACCATCAGTCCTAGCTTGCTATTATGAAAATCGAATTCAACAATGTTTTCAATTCTAATTTTGCTTTCAAAAGCAACTCAAACATAAAACATGTAAAAATGAACTATAGCCATTGAATTCTACCCTGCAGATATACCATGCTTTATAGGGAAATAATGCACGCTCTTGAATGCCCTTCAAGACAATCAGAAACGAGTGTTCAACAATGTCATGGTATAACATTACATGTTGAAAGAATGTTGAATCATGCCACCCACTCATTTATTGCATTAAAGACAGATCAATACACTTCCAAATAAATGACATTCTAAGAAAAAAGTTTTTCTTTGTTCAATAATCTATGTATCATTCATTGTATCAATCTCTACCGGCTATATATTGTATCATTACTGTTCCTCACTATCTGAGCACGTGGAATGGAGTTACTATGGTAACAGGGTGTCAACATCAAGTAGTTGTGTTTTCATGTGGCCACTGCTAGCTAACCCGTCAGCAATCCTACATCCTATCAACAATGGCTGAAATGTCTGCTATGAATAGAAAATTGATTCAGAATCTCGCGGAAACTCTTTCTAAACAAGTCAAACACTGTAAGTGTCTGTTTGGATAGTTGTGGCAGAAAGAGTCAAAGTTTATGTCCTGACTAGTTAGCTAGCTAACGTTAGCATGGCTAGCTAACGTTAGCTGAACTTCTAACAATACATGCTTATTAACTAACTAGTTCCTAACTCTGCAGTTATCTAGATACAGTAGCCAACGTTAGCGATTAACAAAGCTTGAAAACTAAAACAAGTTATAGCTCCTCCAACCAAAACTGTGCTGCTCCATACATTTAACGTGGCAACACTGCTTTTTTAAATGGAGAATGGGAGGTGCTATAACCTTGTCTTGTTGGGATCATTTTTATTTTATTTATATAATATTTATTTAATAAGGCAAGTCAGTTAAGAACAAATTCTTATTTACAATGACGGCCTAGGAACAGTGGGTTAACTGCTTTGTTCAGGGGCAGAACAACAGATTTTTACCTTGTCAGCTGGGGTTTCCTTTCGGTTACTGGCCATGTCAAAGTTTGTTCTGTGTTCTATTCTTTGCTGTGTGTTTAGCAAGTTAATCAAATCCTACACCAGTCTATCTATGCAAATGGAATTGTGCATATGGAAGGAGTACAAACACTATTTTTGTCTGCAGTTAACAAAACAGAAGCAGAGTGTCTGATCCGACTGTTCAATGGTCTCCTGGGGGATCAGAGTGACAGGAGGGTAGGGAATGGACTGGACAGAGGAAAATTCAGGAATATTCTACACAACACCTTTGGAATGACTGATGATATGATTATGGATAGAGGTAGGCTTGTCTCTTTTGTTACATTTCTGCATGTTACATGAAAACAGAATAAACCAAAAAGATGATGATACTGATGACATACTGTAGTGGGGTATAGCTAAGAATCTCAACTCTTGTGTTGCATTTATATTCTAGTATTTCGTGCGTTCGACAAAGACAACGACAGCTACGTCAGTGTGAAAGAGTGGATCGAGGGACTATCAATCTTTCTCCGTGGAACATTGGATGAAAAAATTAAGTGTAAGAAAGATTTCAATTGTATTATTAAGGCTTACACCCCATGTAGGCTATTTGACCATTATCTACTTTATTAACTATCCATACTAACACAGTCCAACTTTTGATCCGTTCAGACTGCTTCGATGTGTATGACTTGAATGGAGATGGGTACATTTCCCGGGAAGAGATGTTCCACATGCTGAAGAACAGCCTGATCAGACAGCCCACAGAGGAGGACCCAGACGAGGGCATCAAAGACCTGGTGGAGATTACACTCAAGAAGATGGTAATTACAAAAATGGTATCTTCATTGTAGCTGGTTAAACCAGACTGAATGATGCACTACCCATGGTTTGATTTTTCAGGCTATCTTCATAGTACCCTGTGTTCACAATTGACTAATTCATGCATCAGATTAAATATAGTGTATGAACATAAAAGACCAATGAGTTGTTTCCATCAGGACCATGACCACGACAGCAGACTGTCCTATGCAGACTTTGAAAAGGCAGTGAGAGATGAGAATCTATTGCTTGAAGCTTTTGGAACCTGCCTTCCCGATGCCAAGGTGACCATTGAAGTTAAGATTGTAAAAACAGTGTAATGACTTGTCTGTCTTGATTGGACAATATTTACCCTTTGTCTGACATGTTTTTTAAAAAATGTTGTGTTACAGAGCATATTGGCATTTGAGCAGCATGCATTCCAGGATACACTTGAGCATTAAGGACAACACTACTTTATTCATTTTCATGAAACTGCATATATATATATAAAAATATATATAAAAACACTTCTTATACTCTGATGGGAAATATAAAAATAAAACATGTTGAGAAAAGATGAAGTACTGTCTAATTGGTGTAAAGTCTAGGAACTTGTATGCAAATGGATGCATTATCTTCTGTGTGATGCTATCCGTTTCGGAACATGGAGTCTGTTCTGTCGTTCTGCCCCTGAGCAAGGCAGTTAACCCACTGTTCCCCAGGCGGCGAAGATGTGGATGTCGATTAAGGCAGCCCTCCACACCTCTGATTCAGAGGGGTTGGGTTAAATGAGGAAGACACATTTCAGTTGAATACATTCAGTTGGACTAGGTATCCCCCTTTCCTTTTCCCTGTTAGATTATCTTCTGAGGCTTTCCTGGCTTTGTCTTCTTCTCTGTTGGCTTGACTTCAGGAACTGATGCTACCTGAAAACAAGGAAAGAAATTAATTTACTGCAGTATCACTCACACTTGAATTGTAATACTGTATGAAGTTGTGACTGAGTGACCAATTTTGGGAAGCAAATGACCACGAATATACCTTTTTCAATGTATTTCTGACCATGTTGGCTGTTGTGTTCAATGACTCATCCACCATATCCATCTTAGGCTACTCTGGTAGTTTGGTCCAATGAGGGTTTCATTTTTGTCCACAATGCCAAAAAGTCTTCTCATTTCTACCATTTTCCATTCTCCAAATGTGTGGTCCTTGGTATGAATCTGGAGGGTACTGCAGGGGGTGGATTCTTACTCAGTCTTTTCACCATCCATCTGTTTCCCCCAGAAGAGGAGGGAGTGCCACTTATATTGGGTGCCTGCTGCAGTTTATTATGAAATTATGCAATGACCCCATTTTGTCCTCTGTTGGAATAGTCCTGCATTGGTTTGCCTGATAACTATAAGACCGATCATAAAATGGGGCACATCTGAAGCTAAGCAGGGTTGGTCCTAGTGACCAGATGCTGCTGGAAGTGGTGTTGGAGGGCCAGTAGGAGACACCCATTCCGCTTGTCTAAAAAAATATCCCAATGCCCCAGGGCAATGATTGGGGACATTGCTCTGTGTAGGGGGATGTTGAACGGGTGTCCTGACTCTCTGTGGTCACTAAAAAAAGATCCCATGGCACTTATCGTAAGAGTAGGGGTGTTAACCCCGGTGTCCTGGCTAAATTCCCAATCTGGCCCTTGTACAACCATGGTCACCTAATCATCCCTAGCTTACAATTGGCTCAAGGGTCAAAGTCTCTTCCTGATTGCCGGTATCACTGGATCTCTGATCATCACCTTAAGAAGTCCTGGCTGTGGTAGCAAATGTATCTGAAGACATGGGCTTTTTGCTCTCTTCATCCCCCTGGTCCTGTTCTTTTGTTCCACAACCAAACAAGACAAATTGAGAATCATACAGTATGTGTCAACTAACTGCATCATAATAGTAATGCTTATGTTGTGAATGACAGATATAGTTCTGATAATAGTCTACTAACACATCATCTGTACCTTTATTTTGAGCCGTCCTATTCACATATCTCCCGTCTTGCAGCTTTAATCTGGTGTTCTCCACTGTCTCATACTCTGGGGCATAGCACATGTAGTAAACCTCCAAAGAAACTCTTCTCATCCATGTGCCTTTTGGCTGCCCTGAAACAGAATGACATCAAAGTATAACTGGTATAACTCAGACACTCTGTTTGCAGATTTGACAGTACTGTATAACTAATAGAGCCTAGTAATACCAAGGGCCTAATAGTTAGTTACTATAAACTAGGGCCTAGAGGTTTTTTCCCTGGTCAGTGTTACAAATGCACATTCTTAAAGCAACAGCATTCAATACTCAACTGAGCTAGAATCCCACGTTACTGAACACAACATTCAGGTTACATGGTCACTGACAAAACTCCCAGCCCTAGTTATGTATCACTCATCATGATCAACTGGATGGAACCTGTCCTGACCTTGCACTGGTGAGTTTCTGGAACTTGATGAGGTAGACCTCTGAATTCCTCTGCAGGGTATTCATCCAGCCCTCCTCCACAAACCTGTACAGCGCAGAGAGCTGGATTAGTTCTGTCATCACCCCAATGGCTGGGGCTTCTTACACTGTCAGGTAACGAGACTCCAAGTTGATGGTGTACACCTGCAGATGCAATATAGCATGAGGGTAAGATAAAGAAATACAAAACAAGAAATTGCACAGTGGCGACCGAGCTAACTTGCTAGCCAAGTATTGAGCATGGATACAGAATTTCGCTGAAGGAAACGATATTCTTACCTTAACTTCTTTAGGTCTCCTTCATTTTCTATAATTTGTTCGCGAGGGGCACATATTGTGTTGCTCATGGTGTTTATAAACCTCTGGAGTGCTCCAACTTCAGCTGTTGATGGGCGCCGCCATGTTTGCTAATGACAACAAAACCCAAACCTGAAGTAGTTTCCCAGACAAAAATAATCGGTTCTGAGGTAATTGATGTGAGCGTCTCTGTGAGAAAAAAAAATCGGATCAGCTACTTTTGCCTGCACAGAATGCATAACCGAATGCGACCCGTAAAATCACGTACAAATAATCTAGCTAATTATCTAGCTACTTCATTTGCGTTTAGATCATATTGCCAACATATTTAGTTATGTTGGGAAATAATGGCATCTAATCTGTCACATTGGTTTTTAACAACACGAAAAGCTGCTTTCTTCAACCGCTTTCTTGGTAACACAGCTCTCGCTTCACCAGGTAAGCTACAAACTGGCTACTGTATGTAGTTTGCTAGTGTTGTTTTCTTTTTGTTTTTTTCAAGTTATAATTATACTACCGGTAGCTAACTTGCACTTGTGACCATTTCATGCCATGTCTTCTAGTTTTTTTGTGGAATGCCATGTTTCCCATGTTTGTTCATGTAATTATCTTCTGTGTTATACAGAACCTGGCTCTGGAGCTGTCCTGGGGTCATGATGCCCATGTGTTCCTCAGCTGGACCAGAAGCAGAGGCACTGCCAACGAGGAGGACCATAAAGTAGAGTTGAGCAGGCAACTGGGAGAGAAGCTTGGACTCAAAGATGGAGAGCAGGTAATGATGTCCCACTCTTCACTAATTCTCTTGTTGCCCATTCCCCAAACTCATACCTTTATAACCTCTTCCACTTACTAACTCGTGTTGTATGGTTTCAGGGCTTCTTGCGGCCATGCCAGCAGGTCCTGTCTGTACAGCAGATGTTTGTGGACCCACTCACCTCTGACGACTTGGAGATCCTGGTGAGTACCTGTGTTTAGAGTGGTCTTTGTGTCATTGACATTGTTGATACATTGTTGAAGAGACTAAATCAACTCTGTTGTGTCTTCAGGAGCTCCACAGTGCAGCAGCTCCTGGAGCAGAATAGAGTGGTGTTTCCTGATGCAGTGTTTCCTGTGTGGGTGGACCAGAGAACACTCATCTACATCCGAATCAGGTCAGCACTGATTTTCGCTTTGTAATTTTTTCAACATCTACCAGCTATGAACTCAACTGCTCATACAAAGAAAGAGTTGATGTAATACTATCCTCCATACTCTTCTTCTTCTGCAGCCTCAGTCTCCCCAACTGTACCGTACGGTCAATCAGAGCCGTTCACAGTAGAGGTCGACCGATTATGATTTTTCAACGCCGATACCGATTATTGGAAGCCCAAAAAAGCAGATACCGATTAATCGGCCGATTTAGAAATAAATATATACATAATAATAATACTTTTTCAAATGTATTTGTAATAATGACAATTACAACAATACTGAATTAACACTTATTTTAACTTAATATAATACATCAATAAAATCAATTTAGCCTCAAGTAGATAATGAAACATGTTCAATTCTGTTTAAATAATGCAAAAACAAAGTGTTGGAGAAGAATGTAAAAGTGTAATATGTGCTATGTAAGAAAGCTAACGTTTCAGTTCCTTGCTCAGAACATGAGAACATATTCAAGCTGGTGGTTCCTTTTAACATGAGTCTTTAATATTCCCAGGTAAGAAGTTTTAGGATGTAGTTATTATAGGACTATTTCCCTCTATACCATTTGTATTTCATTAACCTTTGACTATTGGATGTTCTTATAGGCACTTTTAGTATTGCC
Source organism: Oncorhynchus tshawytscha (assembly GCF_018296145.1). Lineage (NCBI taxonomy): Eukaryota > Metazoa > Chordata > Actinopteri > Salmoniformes > Salmonidae > Oncorhynchus > Oncorhynchus tshawytscha. The sequence goes on along the minus strand of NC_056441.1, from coordinate 14,681,942 downwards.
AGTGTAACAGTATAGCTTCCGTCCCCTCCTCGCTCCTCCCTGGGCTCGAACCAGCAACACAACGACAACAGCCACCACATCGAAGCAGCGTTACCCATGCAGAGCAAGGGAAACAACCAAAGTTTGAAACGCTATTAGCGCGCGCTAACTAGCCAGCCATTTCACTTCGGTTACACCAGCCTCATCTCGGGAGTTGATAGGTTTGATGTCATAAACAGCACAATGCTTGACACACAACGAAGGGCTGCTGGCAAAACGCATGAAAGTGCTGTTTGAATGAATGTTTACTCGCCTGCTTCTGCCTACCACCGCTCAGTCCGATACTTAGATACAGTGGGGCAAAAAAGTATTTAGTCAGCCACCAATTGTGCAAGTTCTCCCACTTAAAAAGATGAGGCCTATAATTTTCATCATAGGTACACTTCAACTATGACAGACAAAATGAGAAAAAAAAATCCAGAAAGTAGGATTTTTTAATGAATTTATTTGCAAATTATGGTGGAAAATAAGTATTTGGTCACCTACAAACAAGCAAGAATTCTGGCTCTCACAGACCTATAACTTCTTCTTTAAGAGGCTCCTCTGTCCTCCACTCGTTACCTGTATTAATGGCACCTGTTTGAACTTGTTATCAGTATAAAAGACACCTGTCCACAACCTCAAACAGTCACACTCCAAACTCCACTATGGCCAAGACCAAAGAGCTGTCAAAAGACACCAGAAACAAAATTGTAGACCTGCACCAGGCTGGGAAGACTGAATCTGCAATAGGTAAGCAGCTTGGTTTGAAGAAATCAACTGTGGGAGCAATTATTAGGAAATGGAAGACATACAAGACCACTGATAATCTCCCTCGATCTGGGGCTCTACACAAGATCTCACACCGTGGGGTCAAAATTATCACAAGGACGGTGAGCAAAAATCCCAGAACCACACTGGGGGACCTAGTGAATGACCTGCAGAGAGCTGGGACCAAAGTAACAAAGCCTACCATCAATAACACACTACGCCGCCAGGGACTCCAGGGACGCCAGGGAAATCCTGCAGTGACAGACGCGTCCCCCTGCTTAAGCCAGTACATGTCCAGGCCCGTCTGAAGTTTGCTAGAGAGCATTTGGATGATCCAGAAGAAGATTGGAAGAATGTCATATGGTCAGATGAAACCAAAATAGAACTTTTGGGTAAAAACTCAACTCGTTGTGTTTGGAGGACAAAGAATGCTGAGTTGCATCCAAAGAACACCATACCTACTGTGAAGCTTGGGGTGGAAACATCATGCTTTGGGGCTGTTTTAATGCAAAGGGACCAGGACGACTGATCCTTGTAAAGGAAAGAATGAATGGGGCCATTGTATCGTGAGATTTTGAGTGAAAACCTCCTTCCATCAGCAAGGGCATTGAAGATGAAACGTGGCTGGGTCTTTCAGCATGACAGTGATCCCAAACACACCGCCCGGGCAACGAAGGAGGGGCTTCGTAAGAAGCATTTCAAGGTCCTGGAGTGGCCTACTAGCCAGTCTCCAGATCTCAACCCCATAGAAAATCTTTGGAGGGAGTTGAATGTTCCCTACACAGAGCAAGTCTGTGCCCAGCAACAGCCCCAAAACATCACTGCTCTAGAGGAGATCTGCATGGAGGAATAGGCCAAAATACCAGCAACAGTGTGTGAAAACCTTGTGAAGACTTACAGAAAACATTTGACCTCTGTCATTGCCAACAAAGGGTATATAACAAAGTATTGAGAAACTTTTGTTATTGACCAAATACTTATTTCCCACCATAATTTGCAAATAAATTCATTAAAATCCTACAATGTGATTTTTCTGGATTTTTTTCTCTCATTTTGTCTGTCATAGTTGAAGTGTACCTATGATGAAAATTACAGGCCTCTCTCATCTTTTTAAGTGGGAGAACTTGCACAATTGGTGGCTGACTAAATACTTTTTTGCCCCTCTGTACTTGTATGCTCAGTCAGATTATATGCAACACAGGACACGCTAGATAATATCTAGTAATATCATCAACCATGTGTAGTTTTTTATTTATTTTACCTTTATTTAACTAGTCAAGTCAGTTAAGAACAAATTCTTATTTTCAATGACGGCCTAGGAACAGTAGGTTAACTGCATGTTCAGTGGCAGAACGACAGATTTTTACCTTGTCAGATTTGTACCTTGTCAGCTCGGGTATTTGAACTTGCAACCTTTCGGTTACTCTAACCACACTCTAACCACTAGGTTACCCTGCCGCCCCAAGTTAACTAGTGATTATGATTGATAGTTTTTTTATAAGATAAGTTTAATGCTAGCTAACAACTTACCTTGGCTTACTGCATTTGCGTAACAGGCAGTCTCCTTATGGAGTGCAACAAGAGAGAGGCAGGTCATTATTGCATTGGACTAGTTAACTGTAAGGTTGCAAGATTGGATTCCCCGAGCTGACAAGGTGAAAATCTGTCTTTCTGCCCCTGAACGAGGCAGTTAACCCACCGTTCCTCGGCCGTCATTGAAAATAAGAATGTGTTCTTAACTGACTTGCATAGTTAAATAAAGGTAAAAAAGGTAAAAAATACCGATTTCCGATTGTTATGAAAACTTGAAATCGTCCCTAATTAATCGTCCATTCCGATTAATCGGTCGACCTCTAGTTCACAGAGCTGCATGTCTCTCCTAAAATCTGTGCTGGAACTGTGGACCGCTTCGGCGCTCCTTTTAGAACATCCTTACTCAATCAGAGCCAGCCAATCCACAGGCAGCTGAACTTTGACCTCTCACCCTCCTCCAGGTCCTCTCTGGAGAGCATTCAGAAGACTGGACTTCCTGTAGAACAATGTCCCAACGCTGCTGGCCTCCAGTGCCCCCAGCAGTGGGGCGGGATAGAAATCCTAAAGAACATGGTCAGGTACATGCTAACATGGAACTATGACCCAGTGAGAGAGTCTCCCCCATCTCCAACATCTCTTCCCTCCTCAGTGACTCAGTCTTCAGAGTATGCAGAGCACCGCCTGTGTCTTCTGGCCCTCTGAGTGCCAGCCTTGGGGTTGACCTCATTCTGACATGCAGCCAGCAGATGGGAGTGTAATATCAATGGTGGCCAGCCAGCTGTGACGTATGGCCTACTGTCCAAGGTGCTCTCTCCCAAGAGGGTGAGAGAGAGGGCCAAGCTGGCCATGGAGAAGAAGAAGAAGAGTGGAGGTGCTGGTGGTGCTCCCCAGCCTGGTGATGATGCAGGGGACAGGGAAGAGGAAGCCGCTGTACAGTCGTGGCCAAAAGTTTTGAGAATGACGCATATTCATTTTCAAAGTTTGCTGCCTCAGTTTGTATGATGGCAATTGGCATATACTCCAGAATGTTATGAAGAGTGATCAGATGAATTGCAATTAAGTGCAAAGTCCCTCTTTGCCACATCAGTCCTGTGTCATGCCAACAGTAAAGCATCCTGAGACAATTCATGTGTGGGGTTGCTTCCCAGCTAAGGGAGTGGGTTCAATCACAATTTTGCCTAAGAACACAGCCATGAATAATGAATGGTACCAACAACCTCCCAGAGCAACTTCTCCCAACCATCCAGGAACAGTTTGGTGATGAACAATGTCTTTTCCAGCATGATGGAGCACCTTGCCATAATGCAAAAGTGTCTCGAAGAACAAAACATCAATATTTTGGGTCCATGGCCAGGAAACTCCCCAGACCTTAATCCCATTGAGAACTTGTGGTCAATCATCAAGAGGCAGGTGGACAAACAACAACCCACAAATTCTGTCAAACTTCAAGCATTGATTATGCAAGAATGGGCTGCCATCAGTCAGGATGTGGCCCAGAAGTTAATTGACAGCATGACAGGGCGGATTGCAGAGGTCTTGAAAAAGAAGGGTCCACACTGCAAATATTGACTCTTTGCATCAACTTCATATAATTGTCAATAAAAGCCTTTGCCGCTTGTAATTATACTTCAGTATTCAATAGTAACATCTGGCAAAAATATCTAAAGACACTGAGCAGACTGACACAAATATGAATTGTCACATTCTCAAAACTTTTGTCCACGACTGTGGTGTGTGGTGTGTCACCATACAGAGGAACTGAAAGGATCTTCTAGAGAGGAAGAGCTCCACAGTGGAAGGGTCTGGGTGATTACATGTACATTAGCCATGGTCTAAACGTTGAGCACAATGTAGGCCTAATCAACAAACTATTCTCAATTTTGTAATTTTTTAAATGTTATTTAACCTTTATTGAACTAGGCAAGTCAGTTAAGAACAAATTCTTATTTACAATGAAGGGCCTAGCAGAAGGCAAAAGGCCTCCAGCGGGGCTGGGAATTAAAAAATTATAATATAGGACAAAACACACATCACAAAAAAGAGACAACACTACATAAATAGTGACCTAAGATAACAGCATGGCAGCAACACATGACAACATAGCATGGTAGCAATGCATAACAATGCATGGCAGTAGCACAACATGGTAGCAGCACAGAACATTATTGAGCAAAATCATACTACCCAATCATAGTTTCTATTAGCTCTTAGGACATAGTTTACAGGTTTGTGTAAATTGATTCATATTGTAAACTGATTTATATTGAAGCTATATGTATTCAAGCATAATTGCATGTCTCAGATCCCACTATCCCTGGGAACTAAGCTCCATTTCGACCCACACTCACCAGTGATAATCAAGCCAATCAAATCAACTCCTAGAGTAGCCACCAGTATCTACCTGCAGCCTTTACAACCACAGGTGAGTAACATTTACATTTGACATCATATGTAATTCTATTGAATGTATTGTTCTGATTATCCTAACCTTGTACTTTCCATTTCATGAGGTAAATAGAATGGTGTAACTCAGGGGTATCAAACTCCATGGAGGTCCAAGTACAAGGGAGGAGTGAAAACCCGCAGACACTTGGCCCTACGTGGAATGAACTTGACACGTGGTGTAAATGTATAGCTCTTTGGCAGCTGGTTGTATTGAATGCCATGTTGCTGTTTGACCCCTGCCCTGGTGTCCTCCTAGCCTGCGGCAGAGTGAGGTGGAGATTCAGACTGCCTTCCTGGGTTGGCTGCACACCCAGAGCCACGAACCACTAGCCTGTCTGACGGGCCGCTCCAACACAATCCTCCTACAGTACCTGCAATTTAAGGTACACATAATGTGTGTCCCAAATGGCACGTTGTTCCCTTTATTGTCCTATAGGGTCTGTTCAAAAGTAGTGCACTATAAAGAGAATAGAGTGACATTTGGGACACACACATGAAGTCACTCTGTGACGGTTGGCAGCAGGACATTCAATCTCACCTAAAGAGTATGGAGTGCAGTGTAAATGTAATACAGTCTTTGTAATACAGTCATGATATTCTCCCTTCAGGGAAGGTGGAGTTTGCTCTGACTGTGTTGAAGTCAGAACCTGAGCCAGAGAGTGAAGAGCCTGATCAGTTGTTTCTATTAGCTCTTAGTGATACAGACATACAGGTACTAGTGACAAGCTTTGCTATCTCATCAGACTTAATATATTCAAATCAACACATTAAATGTTGATAACTGTGTGAGGCAAATGTTATGTTTGTGTGTCAAATCAATGATACTTTTCAAATAACCAATTAGATGGGTTCATGCAGGTGACTGACTGATCGTGTATGGAGGAATCCTCACTATTACTGATAAGCAACTTGGCAGTATGCCCAGAATGTTGCTATGGGAACAACCAAGGTATGTCAGTTTCAAGGTCTCAACTTGGAGAGAGAAGGCCTTGTGAGGTATTGGTCAGTCACATGTGCGAGCCACCGGTAATGATGAATTAATTATGCTAAATCATGCAAATATAACTTCTCTGTATAGCCGTATATAAGACAACTGCTGGGACTGCCCCAGCGGAGCTTCTGATGTAACCTCTCCAGCTTGCTGATAATAAAGTTTGTGATTCATTTAAGTTTGACTTCAGGTGTCCCTGGTGTTGAATTTCCACCACAATCTTTGCATCATTGACAATTGTCTGTAGGCATTTTTATATGAGAAGTGTCTACGTGGTCTGAGAACCACTGATAATAGCATATTATGTTATTTTAGGCATTTATGAGAAGTGGTCAGGGAACCACTAGGAATAGCAGAAGGTGGACAAGGAGTTATTCTATATGTATGGGAAGTGGCAAGACAATAGAGTCTATAGAGACCATGGCAGTTATGACTATACAAACTATTGATACTATGTATGCTGAGGGACTGTAGATGCTTTAGGGATCATAGATGCTATAACTATAGGGACTATGAATGCTATTGGGACTGGATGCTGTAGAGATCATAGATGCTGTAGCTATAGGGACTATGGATGCTATTGGGACTATAGATGCTCAGGGACTATGGATACTATGGAGACGATAGAGCAGGGGTGGGCAATTCCAGTTCTTGAGGGCCTGATTGGAGTCACAGTTTTGTCACAGCCCCAACTAACACACCTGACTCCAATAATCACCTAATCATGATCTTCAGTTTAGAATGCAATTTGATTAATCAGCTGTGTTTGCTAGGGATGGAGAAAAAGTGTGACACCAATCAGGCCCCAGAGGACTGGAGTTGCATACCCCTGCTATAGAGGAACCGCAGAAGATACATATGTATGCATAGGAGGTAAGTGGTTAGAGCGTTGGACTAGTAACCAGAAGGTTGCAAGTTCAAATCCCCAAGCTGACAAGGTACAAATCTGTCGTTCTGAACAGGCAGTTAACCCACTGTTCCTAGGCCGTCATTGAAAATAAGAATTTGTTCTTAACTGACTTGCCTAGTTAAATAAAGGTTAAATTAAAATAAATAAAGTAATAAGGGATATTACTGACTGTGTTTGGGAATAGTACTATGTGGATGAGAGTATTGTGTACTTGACTAATTAACTGAACAGGGTTTTAGCCCCGGTGGGATGACGTGTTAAGCTGGAGGTTTTTCCCCCGAAAGAGTTCAACATAGGGTTTAAGTATGGGAAAGGGAAATAGTAAGAGTAGGATGGAGGATCCGTGCTTGGAACCAAAAGGGCCGTGTAGCGTAATGGCAAAAAAAATTGGTAGGTGGTTACTGAACCAAACAGAAGACTGGACAAGATGGACATATGGACATTTCCCGGTTGATGCGAAACTGACCACAGAAAGACTGGAGTCTGTGAGAGGCCAACTTGAAAGAAAACAAAATAAAGTTAAATTGAAGTGGGACGATTTTCAGGAAGTGGGAGAGAGAAGCAGAAAATGCGAAGGATCAAGCTGTAAGAGGACTGATGGTAAAGCAAGTGGAAACGGAGAAGAAAGAGGAAGAAGAGAAAAAAATAAGCCTGGCTGGTCTTTCTCCGAGCGGAACTCTTTGTATCCGCCACTGCCAAATCCTCCACCAGCAGACGAAGATGGTGGCCTCCCGTCCCCTCACAACCCAGATGGGGTTGGACCTGTGTCAGGTGGAGTAGCTGTTGGAGGAGCTGCAGAAGGTGCTGGAGCTGAAGGCAGAAAGCCACCAGCAAAAACAAGGACCAGAGTGAATGAGCAGAGAGGGACAGAGGAGAGGGAGAGTGAAGAAGAGGAGCTAGAAGAGCTCAGAAAAGAACTGGAGAAACGTAAGAAAATAAAAAAGTAGAAAAACAAGAAGCAAAGTAATGAGTGCAAGCAGGAAGAATGAAGTAGCCAAGATGAAGCTGCAAGGACAGCAATGAAGGACAAAGCAGAAAAGACCAGCAGAAGGATAGAAAGAAAATGTTTCCAATAATACGCTACCCCAACCCCAATGGAGGCGGGATGTTGGAAATGGAGAAACCGTGGGATGTTTATGAAATAAAATGCAATAGTGGACGATGTCATTGAACCAGCAAAGGATGCTGTGAGGTTTGAGGAAGAGGTAAAAGCAATCATATCAATGTACAACCCCACCACCAGAGAAATTGAAGAAATACTCTGCCGCTGCTTGAGATTTAAATGGAAGGACTATAAACACGTGGGACTACAATGTACCAGTTGCTGATCGTGGTGACCAGCTGGATGCAGATTTTACAGCTATAAAGGCTGCTTTCCCAAAACGCACAGACTGGCGGAAAATCCATTCCACGAAACAGGCAATGGATGAAAAATGTAATGACTACATGGAAATAATGGAGACAGTCTTCCTCCAACACTCAGGTCTGATGCCAGACCAAGACTCATACAGCAGCGTATTGTGCCATGCTGTGGTGACAGGCCTGAGACAAGATCTGAAAACAGCTGTAACTACAACTTGTATTTCATGGGAAACAAAACCACTGTCTGACGTAAAGCCATATCACCAATGCGGAAAGACCGTTGAAGAAAAATAAACTAAGGACGGAAAGACACTGACGAAGGCACAGCTGATGTATTACTCTGGAGGAGGAAAAGGACAGAGAAAATGGTGGCAACCGTGGAAGTCAAAGAGGCAGAGGTAGAGTCTGAGGGGCCCCTGCTGGAGCTTACAGAGGACGAGACTGGAGCTACTACAACTGGGGGAAGGTAGGGCATCTGTCCTGGAGCAGGAGAAGGCCAAGGAGAGTGGCAGTCCCAAATTGTGGGCGTGCAGGTGAACAACCCATTTGGAAGAGGAGGCCGCCATCAGGGCTACAAACCATAGGATGAGGCGGAAAAAAGGAGAAAGTGATGAATAACCAGAAACCTGTCAAATGCTAAATTGACCACCTTGTCAACCCAAAACGCCCTTTTTGATATTTTAGTTAATAAACATAAAAGTAAATATTTGGTGGACACGGGCCGGAGTCTCAGTGTTAAAAATGTTTGCTCTGTTTGCCTACCTCTCAAAGAAAACAATGCAGAAAGTTGGAGCGTCTGGAATTCCCTCTGAATGTTTGACTTTTCCCCTGGACATGGAGTGGCGAGAGGGTAAATGAAGACACCGATTCCTGTACTCCACCTGCCCAGTACATTTAGTACATTTATTAGGAAGAGATTTGATGTTTTAAAATGAATTTATCCCATGCCTGTATTGAAGGATTGTCATTGGGATCGAGAGAAAATGGAATCTTCCCGTGCCTGATGAACTGTTACTATGCTTGGCACCTGAATGATCAACATGTTGAGAGACAGCTGAGAGAGCAATCCCTCTCTTCCCTATTGCATGGTAAATGGGAAGTGTCTGATTACCTACATTGTACTGCTGCTGTTCCCTCATGTGAAGAGGACCCTGAATACCAACAGAGATGGTCAAAACAAAAAGAGAAAGTTGAAAACCATGAATGGGATATACAGATGAGAAGACTTCGTAGCAGCTGGAGTGTTGTTGATGGATAGTAAGATGAGTTTGTATGAAGTCCCTAGTTCTGTTCCTCATTGTAGCTTATCAAAAGATCCTGGAACACAAGGGAAATATGTGGGTATTTTGATGAAGGAAGTGATGGAAGCAACTGATTGGGTGGCCTGGGAAGGGGAAGGAAAGTGGTCAGCTTCAACAGCAACTTTCTATTCCCTATAATGGGCTACTGCGATGACAACACCAAGAAAATAACCAATTCCTGTTTAAACCACGCCTTTGGTATTACAAGATAAATCACACATTGATTGGCTGAAGGATATACCTGAAGAACTGTGCGCTAAATCAAAGACCGACATTAGACGTATGAAAGGAGCAGCACCAGTTGTGGTCGTTCCAAAAAGCCCCCACAGATCTTACCAAGCTCAGTACCCTGTTAGCAAAGAAGCTGAAAAGGATATTATTCCCATTAATAGTGCATTAGTTGAAAGAGGCACTGTCCGAATTTGCCTTCTAACATACCAATCTTACCTGTTAGGAAACCATCTGGTGATTATCGTTTGTACAAGACCTTAGACTAGTAAACAATGCTAGAGCACCCCTGGTGCCTAACACTGTTACCATTTTATCCCAGGTGCCTCCAGGTAGTTGTTGTTTTTCAGTGAATGATTTAGTCTAATGCTTTCTTTAGCACCCCTGTGCCTGAAGAGTCACAGTACTGGTTCTTGTTTCTTGGGGGGGAGGATGGAAACGTTTGCCCAAGAAATGTCTCGAAACCTAGAGTGTTTTGTTGCTCCGCGAGGGAGTTTTTATTTTATTTTATTTTATTTCACCTTTATTTAACCAGGTAGGCTAGTTGAGAACAAGTTCTCATTTACAACTGCGACCTGGCCAAGATAAAGTATAGCAGTGTGAACAGACAGCAACACAGAGTTACACATGGAGTAAAAAATAATCAAGTCAATAACACAGTAGAAAAAAAAGAGTCTATATACATTGTGTGCAAAAGGCATGAGGAGGTAGGCGAATAATTACAATTTTAGCAGATTAACACTGGAGTGATAAATTATCAGATGGTCATGTGCAGGTAGAGATACTGGTGTGCAAAAGAGCAGAAAAGTAAATAAATAAAAACAGTATGGGGATGAGGTAGGTAAATTGGGTGGGCTATTTACCAATGGACTATGTACAGCTGCAGCGATCGGTTAGCTGCTCAGATGGCAGATGTTTAAAGTTGGTGAGGGAGATAAAAGTCTTCAACTTCAACGATTTTTGCAATTCGTTCCAGTCACAGGCAGCAGAAAACTGGAAAGAAAGGCGGCCAAATGAGGTGTTGGCTTTAGGGATGATCAGTAAGATACACCTGCTGGAGCGCGTGCTACGAGTACTTTTGTTCAGTATGTTGACGATTTGTTGGTTTGCTCACAATCAGAGGAAAGATGTCACGAGGACACTCAAGCATGGTTGATTTTCCCCTAGTAAAATGCAGTTATGCTGGAGCTCCGTTAAATATTTACAGTGGCAAGAAAAACTGTGACCCCTTTGGAATTACCTGGATTTATGCATAAATTGGTCATCAAATTTGATCTGATCTTCATCTAAGTCACAGCAATAGACAAACATAGTGTGCTTAAACTAATAACACACAGATGATTGTATTTTTCTTGTCTATATTGAATACATAATTTAATCATTCACAGTGTAGGTTGGAAAAAGTATGTGAACCCCTTGGCTAATGACTTCTCCAAAAGCTAATTGGAGTCAGCTAACCTGGAGTCCAATCAGTGAGACGAGATTTTGGTTAGAGCTGCCTTGCCCACTCACAAAATTTGAGTTTACTATTCACAACAAACATTGCCTGATGTGAACCATGCCTCAAACAAAATAGATCTCAGAAGATTAAGATTAAGAATTGTTGACTTGCATAAAGCTGGAAAGGGTTACAAAAGTATCTCTAAAAGCCTTGATGTTCATCAGTCCATGGTAAGACACATTGTCTATAAATGGAGAATGTTCAGCACTGTTGCTACTCTCCCTAGGAGTGGCTGTCCGGCAAAGATGACTGCAAGAGCACAGCACAGAATGTTCAATGAGGTTAAGAAGAATCTTAGAGTATCAGATAAAGACAGAAATCTCTGGAACATGCTAACATCTCTGTTGATGAGTCTACAATACGTAAGACACTAAACAAGAATGGTGTTCATGGGAGGACACCACGGAAGAAGCCACTGCTGTCCAAATAAAACATTGCTACACTGTCTGAATTTTGTCAAAGTGCACCTGGATGTTCCACAACGCTACCAGCATAATGTTCTGTGGACAGATGAAACTGCAGTTGAGTTGTTTGGAAGGAACACACAACACCGTGTGGAGGAAAAGGCACAGCACACCAACATCAAAACATCATCCCAACTGTAAAGTATGGTGGAGGGAGCATCATGGTTTGGGGCTGCTTTGCTGCCCCAGGGCCTGGTCAGCTTGCTATCGTTGACAGAAAAATGAATTCCCATGTTTATCAAGACATTTTGAAGGAGAATGTTCGGCTAACTGTTCTCCAATTGAACCTCAACAGAAGTTGGGAGATGCAACAGGACAATGATGCAAAACACAGAAGTAAATCAACAGAAGAAAATAAGCCTTCTGGAGTGGCCCAGTCAGAGTCCTGACCTCAACCCCATTGAGATGCTGTGGCATGACCTCGAGAGCAGTTCACACCAGACATCCCAAGAATATTGCTGAACTGAAACAGTTTTGTAAAGAGGAATGGTGTTACATTTATTGTTTCTGTATTGTGTTTTTTTTTGTATGTGTGTTTCAGGATGGCTTCCTAAAATTCCCCCAAGCAGCTGATTGGTCGGCCCCATTGCTAATTGGAGCTGAACCCGCCCTCTCGTCAGAGGATACAGCTGTTTCCCATTGGACTCCTCCTGAAGCTAGAAAAGCCTGTGTTCCTTTGTTAGGAGAGAGCTGATTGTTATGTTCTGTGCTAGTTTGTTGCTCAGAGAAAGAGAGCTTATTAGTATGTCCTGTGTGTGTCAATAGGACGCAGTGTTTTTGATTCTTGAAGTTGTTTACTTATGTTTGTATTCTGTTTCATTTGTTCCCAGGGGGGAAGGGGAAGGCAACTAGGGAGTGCTTAGGCAAGAGGCCTGCGGGAATACATAACCAGTAGTATTTACAGTCTATGCACACTAGGTAAGACCTGGGCGGACCACCCCCTGTATTTTGGTTAGCGCACCAGGAGGTGCTAAAAGGTTAGGTAAGTGGGTAGGCAGGTAAGATAGGAGAGGGCAGGTTAGGTAAGTAGTGGGTAGGCAGGTAAGATAGGATAGGAGAGGGTAGGTTAGGTAAGTAGTGGGTAGGCAGGTAAGTTAGGTAAGTAGTGGTTAGGCAGGTAAGATAGGAGAGGTTAGGTTAGGTAAGTAGTGGTTAGGCAGGTAAGATAGGATAGGAGAGGTTAGGTAAGTAGTGGGTAGGCAGGTAAGATAGGATAGGAGAGGGTAGGTTAGTAGTGGGTAGGCAGGTAAGATAGGAGAGGGTAGGGTAGGTAAGTGGTGGGTAGGCAGGTAAGATAGGAGAGGGTAGGGTAGGTAAGTGGTGGGTAGGCAGGTAAGATAAGAGAGGGGAGGTTAGGTAAGTAGTGGGTAGGCAGGTAAGATAGGAGGGAGGGTAGTGGGGTTAGGTAAGATAGGAGTGGGTAGGCAGGTAAGATAGGTAAGATAGGGTAGGTTAGGTAAGTAGTGGGTAGGCAGGTAAGATAGAGAGGGTTAGGTAGTGGGTAGGCAGGTAAGATAGGAGGGAGGGTAGTGGGTTAAGATAGGAGAGGGTAGGTTGGTAAGTAGTGGTGTGGCAGGCAGGTAAGATAGGAGAGGGTAGGTTAGGTAAGTAGTGGGTAGGCAGGTAAGATAGGAGAGGGTAGGTTAGGTAAGTAGTGGGTAGGCAGGTAAGATAGGAGAGGGTAGGGGTAGTGGGTTAGGTAAGATAGGTAAGTAGTGGGTAGGCAGGTAAGATAGGAGAGGGTAGGTTGGGTAGGCAGGTAAGATGGGAGAGGGTAGGTTCGGTAAGTAGTGGGTAGGCAGGTAAGATAGGAGAGGGTAGGTTAGGTAAGTAGTGGGTAGGCAGGTAAGATAGGAGAGGTAGGTTAGGTTAGGTAAGATAGGAGTGGGTAGGCAGGTAAGATAGGAGAGGGTAGGTTAGGTAAGTAGTGGGTAGGCAGGTAAGATAGGAGAGGGTAGGTTAGGTAAGTAGTGGGTAGGCAGGTAAGATGGGAGAGGGTTAGGTTAGTGGGTAGGCAGGTAAGATGGGTAGGCAGGTAAGATGGGAGAGGGTAGGTTAGGTAAGTAGTGGGTAGGCAGGTAAGATGGGAGAGGGTAGGTTAGGTAAGTAGTGGGTAGGCAGGTAAGATAGGAGAGGGTAGGTTAGGTAAGTAGTGGGTAGGCAGGTAAGATGGGAGAGGGTAGGTTAGGTAAGTAGTGGGTAGGCAGGTAAGATAGGAGAGGGTAGGTTAGGTAAGTAGTGGGTAGGCAGGTAAGATAGGAGAGGGTAGGTTAGGTAAGTAGTGGGTAGGCAGGTAAGATAGGAGAGGGTAGGTTAGGTAAGTAGTGGGTAGGCAGGTAAGATAGGAGAGGGTAGGTTAGGTAAGTAGTGGGTAGGCAGGTAAGATAGGAGAGGGTAGGTTAGGTAAGTAGTGGGTAGGCAGGTAAGATAGGAGAGGGCAGGTTAGGTAAGTAGTGGGTAGGCAGGTAAGATAGGAGAGGGTAGGTTAGGTAAGTAGTGGGTAGGCAGGTAAGATAGGAGAGGGCAGGTTAGGTAAGTAGTGGGTAGGCAGGTAAGATGGTAGATGGGGCTTTGACATTTACTTTCTTTGCTTTGGTTCCGTTCAGCTCCTTTCCCTCAAATGTATCGTGTGAAGGAATAAATTACCAGTAAAGGGTCAATTCTCTGCCTTTTGTCATCCTTACTCGCACCTACAATCCCATACCTCTTTTACTCCACGGGGAGTTGAGTTGTAGCGTACGTAACAAATGGTCCAAAATTCCTCCTGACCGTTGTGTAGGTCTGATCCACAACTACAGAAAACATTTGGTTGTGGTAATTGCTGCCAAAGGAGGGTCAACCAGTTATGAAATCAAAGGGTTCACAGACTTTTCCTACCCTGCACTGTGAATGTTTACACTGTTCAATAAAGACATGAAAACATATTTGTATGTTATTAGTTTAAACACACTGTGTTTGTGCATTATTGTGACATAGATGAAGATTAGATCAAATTTTATGACCAATTTATGCAGAAATCCAGGTATTTCCAAAGGGTTCACATACTTTTTCTTGCCACTGTAGGTCATGACATTACTTCTGAGGGTTGCACCCTCCAAAGATAGATTAGAGGCAATTAAAGCTTTGCCTAAACCAAGCAGAACATGATGTCTGTTGGGTGTGGCTGGTTACTGTTGACCGTGGTTGAAAGACTATGCAGAGAGAGTTCAACCGCTGCAGGATTGTATTTGTGGTAGAAAGATGGATGCGAGTGAAGTTGTGATATGGACTGATGAAGCTGAGATAGAATTGGTCAAATTGAAACAAACAATGTCTACCCCTTGCTTGTGTTTGTCAGACCAAAATAAGCCCATGTCCATGTGCCCCATGCTGTGCACGCAATTATTACACAGGCAAGAACGACTCATTAGACACATGCCAGACTGCTAGACTATCAGAACATTCTGTTGACAATGTCTCATGTTACTCCGAAACAATATACAATTCTTAACCCCTCAACTCTTCTCCCTACAGCAAATGCCGGTGAAGATAATGACTGGGACGTAGCTATTGTAATTGACTGTAGCCCTTGAGAGACACCCCGTTAGACAATCCAGACTGAGTTTTTTGTAGATAGGTCTGCCCAGAGAAATGGAAAAAGGGGATAAATTAGTTGGTTATGCTGTGACTGTTTTGGAAACTGTGGAGAGTGCTCGACTCAATTCACACATATCAGCCCAGGCGGCATAACTTTTTGGCTTGACTAGAGCTTGTATTTTGTGAAAGGACAGCTTTGTTAACATTTACACTGATAGAAGATATGCGTTTGGTGTTGTTCATGATTTTGGAACATTGTGGAAGAATAGAGCGTTTTTGACCTCGTCTGGAAAACAGATTGCACACAGTAACCTTGCTCGTCTCTCTTACAGGCGGTCCAGCTACCCTCCTCTGTTTCTATAATCAAGTGTCTAACACATTCTTCCTCTAATGACAACATTTCTCTGGGGAACGCTAAAGCTGACCGTGTAGCTAAATTGGCTGCTTCCTGTTCTATTTCCCCCATCCTACAGATGGCAGCAGTTCCAGCTCCCACCAAGCCTTTCTCTGTTGATGACGTCGTTGCTTTGCAGGCAACGGTTGATGAGTCAGAGAGACAAGTGGGCTGGGTGCTGTCGTAAAGATACTCTGGGTGTGTGGCTGGTTGAGTGGAGCCGACCAGCCATTTTATTTAACTGGGTAGGCCAGTTGAGAACAAGTTCCCATTTACAGCTGCAACCTGGCCAAGATAAAGCAAAGCAAAGCAGTGCGACACAAACAACAACACAGAGTTACACATGGAATAAACGTACAGTCAATAATACAGTAGAAAAAAGTAGGGCAATAAATAGGCCATAGTAGCGAATTAATTACAATTTAGCAAATTAACACTGGAGTGATAGATGTGCAGATGATAATGTGCAAGTAGAAATACTGGTGAGCAAATTAGCAAAAAAGTAAATAAAAACAATATGGGGATGAGGTAGGTAGATTGGATGGGCTATTTACAGATGAGCAGACCAGCCATGCCCCGTTGTGCTTTCCATTTCCTTGCCAAATTGTCTCATGGTCAAGACCATGTGTCAAAAGGAGAGATAGTGGATCTTGTAAATAAATATTGGTGTACAGTAGGTTCTACTGTGTTTGCAAGAAATGTTTGATTCGCATGACTAATATTGTTGAATGCTGCATTTCAGTATCCCCCACGTCCCATCTAAGGCCTGAAGGACCTTTTGAGCACTTTATGATGGACTTCGTTGAGTTGACCCCTCGTGAGGGGAACAAGTATTGTTTGGTGATTGTTGATGTTTTCTTTTTTTCAATTTAAAGTTTTATTTTTCAATCAACCAACAAAACACATTCCACATTCAGTGACAGACTATAAAAAAATATATAATAATATATATTTTAATTATTTTTAAAATTAAAAATGTCACGTTCGTCATAATGATGTGACCAAGGCGCAGCATGAGTAGAGTTTATCATTTTAATAAACTGAAACTCACCTAACAAAACAACAAACAACTAAACGAACCACTGCTGATGTGCACTAAGGCAACTATACATAGACAAGATCCCACAACACAAATGAGGCAAATGGCTACCTAAATATGATCTCCAATCAGAGACAACGATAAATAGCTGTCTCTGATTGGGAACCATATCAGGCCAACATAGATATACAAAAACCCCTAGACCTACAAAAACCCCTAGACCTACAAAAACTAGAGTACCCACCCTAGTCACACCCTGACCTAACCAAAATATATAGAAAAACAGGGTCATGGTCAAAACAAGGTCAGGGCGTGACACAGCAGCACTATCAAGGTTCTTGTTAGCTATTTCCAGCCTTAGCTGAGACGACGAGCAAATAATTTGTTTTTACAGCACCTTACACAGCATGTAACATTTCCCTAATCACCCCATTCACTCTGTCCAATTTGAAATATAGTTGCATAGTGGAGACCAGAGTCTATCAAACTTGGGCTGTCTCTTGCGGAGGTCATAAGTGAGCTTTTCAAGAGGAAGAAAGTCAACAATCTGGGTTTGACTCATTGACCCCCAGGAGGGGTCATGACAACACAGGTGTCACTGACCAGGTGGTCACCCAGCTGGACGGGGTGGAGGGACTACAGGGTACGGAGACAGGAAGGGGGCACCGAGAACGGACACTGCTGTCATATGTTTTACATACATTTCATTAGGCTTTGCTTAGTCTGCTTTTTTATGCTCAATCCATTGATCAACAGTTATTTTACCAGCACTATCATTTAGTGAGTAAGATTCATTTTGCTTAGCAGTTTACCAGCACAATCATTTAGTGAGTAAGATAGCTTCAGTCCTCTATAGTCTCTACTGTCCCCCTCCTGACCAGGTCTGGACCACATTCAGTCCTCTATAGTCTCTAATGTCCCCCTCCTGACCAGGTCTAGACCACATTCAGTCCTCTATAGTCTCTACTGTCCCCCTCCTGACCAGGTCTGGACCACATTCAGTCCTCTATAGTCTCTAATGTCCCCCTCCTGACCAGGTCTAGACCACATTCAGTCCTCTATAGTCTCTAATGTCCCCCTCCTGACCAGGTCTGGACCACATTCAGTCCTCTATAGTCTCTAATGTCCCCCTCCTGACCAGGTCTGGACCACATTCAGTCCTCTATAGTCTCTAATGTCCCCCTCCTGACCAGGTCTGGACCACATTCAGTCCTCTATAGTCTCTAATGTCCCCCTCCTGACCAGGTCTGGACCACATTCAGTCCTCTATAGTCTCTAATGTCCCCCTCCTGACCAGGTCTGGACCACATTCAGTCCTCTATAGTCTCTAATGTCCCCCTCCTGACCAGGTCTGGACCACATTCAGTCCTCTATAGTCTCTAATGTCCCCCTCCTGACCAGGTCTGGACCACATTCAGTCCTCTATAGTCTCTACTGTCCCCCTCCTGACCAGGTCTGGACCACATTCAGTCCTCTATAGTCTCTAATGTCCCCCTCCTGACCAGGTCTGGACCACATTCAGTCCTCTATAGTCTCTAATGTCCCCCTCCTGACCAGGTCTGGACCACATTCAGTCCTCTATAGTCTCTAATGTCCCCCTCCTGACCAGGTCTGGACCACATTCAGTCCTCTATAGTCTCTAATGTCCCCTCCTGACCAGGTCTGGACCACATTCAGTCCTCTATAGTCTCTAATGTCCCCCTCCTGACCAGGTCTGGACCACATTCAGTCCTCTATAGTCTCTAATGTCCCCCTCCTGACCAGGTCTGGACCACATTCAGTCCTCTATAGTCTCTAATGTCCCCCTCCTGACCAGGTCTGGACCACATTCAGTCCTCTATAGTCTCTAATGTCCCCCTCCTGACCAGGTCTGGACCACATTCAGTCCTCTATAGTCTCTAATGTCCCCCTCCTGACCAGGTCTGGACCACATTCAGTCCTCTATAGTCTCTAATGTCCCCCTCCTGACCAGGTCTGGACCACATTCAGTCCTCTATAGTCTCTAATGTCCCCCTCCTGACCAGGTCTGGACCACATTCAGTCCTCTATAGTCTCTAATGTCCCCCTCTGACCAGGTCTGGACCACATTCAGTCCTCTATAGTCTCTAATGTCCCCCTCCTGACCAGGTCTGGACCACATTCAGTCCTCTATAGTCTCTACTGTCCCCCTCCTGACCAGGTCTGGACCACATTCAGTCCTCTATAGTCTCTAATGTCCCCCTCCTGACCAGGTCTGGACCACATTCAGTCCTCTATAGTCTCTAATGTCCCCCTCCTGACCAGGTCTGGACCACATTCAGTCCTCTATAGTCTCTAATGTCCCCCTCCTGACCAGGTCTGGACCACATTCAGTCCTCTATAGTCTCTAATGTCCCCCTCCTGACCAGGTCTGGACCACATTCAGTCCTCTATAGTCTCTAATGTCCCCCTCCTGACCAGGTCTGGACCACATTCAGTCCTCTATAGTCTCTAATGTCCCCCTCCTGACCAGGTCTGGACCACATTCAGTCCTCTATAGTCTCTACTGTCCCCCTCCTGACCAGGTCTGGACCACATTCAGTCCTCTATAGTCTCTAATGTCCCCCTCCTGACCAGGTCTGGACCACATTCAGTCCTCTATAGTCTCTAATGTCCCCCTCCTGACCAGGTCTGGACCACATTCAGTCCTCTATAGTCCTCTATAGTCTCTAATGTCCCCCTCCTGACCAGGTCTGGACCACATTCAGTCCTCTATAGTCTCTAATGTCCCCCTCCTGACCAGGTCTGGACCACATTCAGTCCTCTATAGTCTCTAATGTCCCCCTCCTGACCAGGTCTGGACCACATTCAGTCCTCTATAGTCTCTAATGTCCCCCTCCTGACCAGGTCTGGACCACATTCAGTCCTCTATAGTCTCTACTGTCCCCCTCCTGACCAGGTCTGGACCACATTCAGTCCTCTATAGTCTCTAATGTCCCCCTCCTGACCAGGTCTGGACCACATTCAGTCCTCTATAGTCCTCTATAGTCTCTAATGTCCCCCTCCTGACCAGGTCTGGACCACATTCAGTCCTCTATAGTCTCTAATGTCCCCCTCCTGACCAGGTCTGGACCACATTCAGTCCTCTATAGTCTCTACTGTCCCCCTCCTGACCAGGTCTGGACCACATTCAGTCCTCTATAGTCTCTAATGTCCCCCTCCTGACCAGGTCTGGACCACATTCAGTCCTCTATAGTCTCTAATGTCCCCCTCCTGACCAGGGCCAATAAGGCTCTTGTCAAAAGAAGTGTGATATTTCAGAAACATGCAGCTGTAGGCTTTTGAAGGATTTTAATGGAAGAAAGCATTTGATCTTTGTATGAAAATTAGTGATAATTTGTATCCACTCTGCTGCTCCTAGCCTGGGCTGTTGACATAACATTTTTTGTCATTTAGCAGATGCTCTTAACCCTAAGTCGCTATAGATAAGTGCCTTGCTCAAGGGCACATCGGCAGGGGCCACAGACACCTTCACTGGAGCTGACCTGAAATCCTTGCTGTACAACACCCAGCTAGAGGCCATCCACAGCAGCCTGGTGTTCAGCCTGCTGCACGTGTCATCCTACAGCCAGGGGGTGCTCTGGGGCTAATGGCAGTGGAGGAGTGACATTTCCCACATCAATGTGATGACCCACACACCCAGTTTTCCAATATGAAATGACACATACAGTACATTCAATTATATCAAGGTAGTAGTAGTACTGGATGAGTCTAGCCAATGTAATCCACTCCATGTCACCCATGTCTCAAATGGGCCCTTGTCTGGGCAAAGAGCTGTCATATTTGGGACACAGATATTATTGATAGATTGTACAATCACACACTATCATGAAGAAAGTGAACTAAAGCTGTTTGGTCCACCCCCCTCTCTCCCGGGTCCTAGAACACCCAGGGTGTCTCGGGCCCAACTCTAATGATGGTGCGTCGGTCAGAGACTCTGGCTGCTCCCACCCCAACATGTCCTTTCTACAGGACGATACGAGGAGCTCAGCCATGACCAGCTAGAACACTGCCGACTGGACATCAGCAACATTAAAAGCAACTACAAACAAGCTACTGTTAGTTCCTTATCTAAAATAATGTGTTTATAAAGTACTTTTCATACATTTCTCTAAAAGCACTGATAATATAACACCAAATAAACAACTGTAGAAGATGTCTGTCTGTCTGTGCATGCATGAGGACAGTGTCCCAGTCCAGGGCCCCATCAAGCCAGGTCTGCTCTTGTGTCAGGCCCACCTCACCACAGCCCTGGATGCCACCAGAGCCTCCCTTAGTAGGCATGACTGGAGGAGGTACACAGACCTGTGAGTAGTACTACAGTATTCATTGTACATTGAGCATCTGCGGTGAAAGGTGACAGAGCTAGAGCATATGCAGTGAAAGGTGACAGAGCTAGAGCATATGCAGTGAAAGGTGACAGAGCTAGAGCATCTACAGTGAAAGGTGACAGAGCTAGAGCATCTACAGTGAAAGGTGACAGAGCTAGAGCATCTACAGTGAAAGGTGACAGAGCTAGAGCATCTACAGTGAAAGGTGACAGAGCTAGAGCATCTACAGTGAAAGGTGACAGAGCTAGAGCATCTACAGTGAAAGGTGACAGAGCTAGAGCATCTACAGTGAAAGGTGACAGAGCTAGAGCATCTACAGTGAAAGGTGACAGAGCTAGAGCATATGCAGTGAAAGGTGACAGAGCTAGAGCATCTACAGTGAAAGGTGACAGAGCTAGAGCATCTACAGTGAAAGGTGACAGAGCTAGAGCATCTACAGTGAAAGGTGACAGAGCTAGAGCATATGCAGTGAAAGGTGACAGAGCTAGAGCATCTACAGTGAAAGGTGACAGAGCTAGAGCATCTACAGTGAAAGGTGACAGAGCTAGAGCATCTACAGTGAAAGGTGACAGAGCTAGAGCGTGGTTTTTCAGACCATGAGACACCCCAAAAATTGGTCTTCTCACAAAACCGTCTCTAGCGTCCGAACGGTTTGGCCTAAAAATATGACTAATATGCCTAATATGACCCCTCTATGGAAAGATGAGACTCTCACGAACACATACATGTTGGTTGTCTATGACTTGTCTGAAGTTTCCCCTGTACCAGTTTTAAAAAATGAATTGAAGTATATTGTATATGGACACTGTTTAGTGCCAAAATTAAGGGGTTAAATACACAAATAACAAATGTTTCCTGATCTTTCTAATATCTCTCAGATATAGGACAGACACTTCACAACAAACTTATTTTTTATGTTTTGGGGGGACTATCTGTTGTTCCATGTAGTGAATCTGTTATTCAATGCGTTTGTATTGGCTCAAAGCGCTAAGGCCAAATACAATTTTCCCTCAAATATATATATATATTTTTATTGGTACTTCAAGGGATCTTAAATATCAAATGGCTAAATGATCCTTGGTATGACTTTCTTAAAACATTTCCATATAGCTTAGTAGAACCCCCCCCTCCCCTCAGCTTAGAGAGGGCTTAGTCTCTTATGGGTTAATCAGGTGTGCTTGTCTGGAGCTACAACAAAAATGTGAGCTTTTGGTGGTACTTGAGGGCTGGAGTTGGGAAACACATTTGCTCTCCATAAAAATGTATCAGATATCAATATTTCTCAGCAATAATTTCTCATGAGTCAAAGTAGATGAAAATAAACCCCAAATGTTCAAATCATTCCTCCTTTATACCTGTGAGTAGTACTACAGTACATCTTTGCTCTGATAACAATGTAGTAGATGTCATATATTTTGATCAATCATACCTCAAGAATCAAAATAGATTCAAACACACACCAAATATATGTCAAATGGTTGCCAGATCTGTTATTATTGCCTCAGACAACTCCATATTTGGCATGAAAACAAGCGACAGAGGAGTTGGCTAAAACAGAAACGGATTGAAACTGGCAACCAGGCCTATTCCTCCAATTCGTTCTGCTACATTTCTGGAAAAAACAAAATGTCACAAATAACATTTTGTTCCATTTTCGACACAGGATGAATCCTTCATCTGCTGGGTGTCTCTGTCATCTCTCATTGTCTTGATGGATACGTTGATGTCGAGAGGTGACACCGGCAAGAATATGACAGCTATTGAATACTGTCTTTTCAAGATAGTTTTGACACCATGCTAGCTACGTTATTCTGTTATTCTTACTTTGCTGTTTTTTTGTATTATTCTTTTTAATTTGCTGTTGACAAAGAGCTATTAAAATACAAAGCTAAGATAAATAAAAGCATCAACACATTTCTAACTTTTTTATGTATGAGAAATGTTTTACTTTCTTCCACTATGTTCCTCAAAAGCATTTCTCTTTCCAACATTTTCGTTTTCTGTATTTTCGGTCCTTTGGAGCTTCAGGACAAGGTAAGCCTCAGGTCACAGTGACGTTCAAACCCGGCCAAAGAGTAACCCTCACTTAATGACATTAATTACTTAAAAATCATACAATGTGATTTTCTGGATTTTTGTTTTAGATTCCGTCTCTCACAGTTGAAGTGTACCTATGATAAAAATTACAGACCTCTACATGCTTTGTAAGTAGGAAAACCTCCAAAATCGGCAGTGTATCAAATACTTGTTCTCCCCACTGTACCTAGAGAGTTTTCATCTGTATTTTACGTAGCTGTCTACATACCACCACAGACCGATGCTGGCACTAAAACCGCACTCAATGAGCTGTATACTGCCATAAGCAAACAGGAAAACGCTCCTAGTGGTGACTTTAATGCAGGGAAAGTTAAATCAGTTTTACCTCATTTCTTTCAGCATGTTAAATGTGCAACCAGAGTGAAAAAAATTATAGACCACCTTTACTGCGTGTAGTGACGCAGTAAAGGTGTGGGGGGACAAAATGTATTTATGCACGATAGCGCAAGATGGCGCACGAGCGCAGCCGGTTTGGGTTCGGTGTAAGTCTATAAAAAAGTGGTCAGATGAAGCAGATGCTAAACTACAGGACTGCTTTGCTAGCACAGACTGGAATATGTTCTGGGATTATTCCGATGGTATTGAGGAGTACAACACATGGCTTTATCAATAAGTGCATTGAGGATGTCGTCCCCACAGTGGCTGTACGTACGTACGTACATACCCCAACCAGAAGCCATGGATTACAGGCAACATCCGCACTGAGCTAAAGGGTAGAGCTGCCACTTTCAAGGAGCGGGACTCCCGCTATGCCATCCGACGAACCATCAAACAGGCAAAGCATCTATACAAGACCAAATCGTACTACACCAGCTCAGACGCTCATCGGATGTGGCAGGGCTTGCAAACTATTACAGACTACAAGGGAAGCACAGCCGAGAGCTGCCCAGTGACACGAGGCTACCAGACGAGCTCAATAACTTCTATGCTCGCTTCGAGGCAAGTAACACTGAAACGTGCTTGAGAGCATCAGCTGATCCGGATGACTGTGTGATCACGCTCTCCTCAGCCAATGTGAGCAAGACCTTCAAACAGGTCAACATTCACAAGGCCACAGGGCCAGACGGATTGCCATGACGTGTAGTCTGAGCATGCGCTGACCAACTGGCTGACCAAGTGTCTTCACTGACATTTTCAACCTCTCCCTGTCTAAGTCTGTAATACCAACATGTTTTAAGAAGACCACCATTGTCCTTGTGCCCAAGAACACTAAGGTAACCTGCCTAAATGACTACCGACCCATAGCACTCACGTCTGTAGCCATGAAATGCTGTGAAAGGCTGGTCATGGCTCACATCAACACCATTATCCCAGAAACCCTAGGCCCACTCAATTTGCATACCACACCAACAGATCCAGAAATGATGCAATCTCTATTGCACTCCACACTGCCCTTTTACACCTGGACAAAAGGAACACCTATGTGAGAATGCTATTTATTGACTACAGTTCAGCATTCAACACCATAGTGCCCTCAAAGCTCATCACTAAGCTAAGGACCCTGGGACTCTAAACACCTCCCTCTGCAACTGTGGATCCTGGATTTCCTGACGGGCCGCCCCCAGGTGGTAAGTGTAGGTAACAACACATCTGCCAAGCTGGTCCTCAACGAGGGGGCTCCTCAGGGGTGCATGCTCAGCCCCCTCCTGTACTCCCTGTTCACTCATGACTGCATGGCCAGGCACGACTCTCCCAAAACCAAGCCGATTATGTTGGGGGTGTGTTATAGGCCGCCCAAGCAGAATGCATTCTTTGAAGGTCTTGAAATTGTGTTGTCAAACTGTAATGATTCGCTGTTGAAGGAAATCATTTTGTTAGCGGATTTCAATACTGATGTCTGCAAAAAGAATAGCCCAACCTACAATCTATTTATGCACTTTTGTAGATCACTTGCTCAGTGCCTGGGAAGCCTTTAAATGTAGATTCCTTGATGTGGTGAATGTGATGGCTCCCATTAGAAGGGTCAGGGTAAAGCAGAGATCTAGCCCTTGGTTTAATCATTAGATTCTAGAATCTATCCAAGGCCTTTAAGGCCTTTAAGACATTTAAGAACAGCATGATTTTGTCCTATATAAGCGTCACAGAAATTAAGCACAGAGCAGTTGTACATGAGCAAATGTATGAATATGTTAACAAACAGGGTCTAATGTATGATTTTCAGTCGGGTTTTAGAAAAACATACTCCACTGATTCATGTCTACTTTACTTGACTGACTTCATCAGGAAAGAGATTGATGAGGGAAATCTGTGTGGAATGGTACTACTTGACCTACAGAAGGCCTTTGATACAGTTAACCACTGTCTCCTAATCTCCAAACTGGAGGCACTGTGGTTAAGCAGTATCCCTCTAGGCTGGGTAAAGTCCTATTTATCAGGATGGGAGCAAGTAGTAGAGGTTAATGGTTCACTGTTTCAGGCAAAACCAATGAGTTGTGGCGTTCCGCAGGGAAGCGTGCTTGGGTCTCTGCTGTTTTTATTATATATTCATGATATGAAAGATGCTTGTTCTTGCTGTCTTTTTCTTTATGCGGATGACTCTACACTTCTGGTGTCTCACAAAAGTAAAACTATGTTGGAGAGCGTACTTAGAGCTTACTAACATTAGCAAATGGCTTGGAGATAGCTTACTATCTCTGCACTTAGGGAAAACTGAAGCAATTATTTTTGGATCCAGACCTAAAATTGTGTAGGTTGTCTGAAATCAGAGTGGAGTTAGGGGGTGAGGTGCTGACTACTAAAACCTCTGTTAGCTACTTGGGATGTATCCTTGATGGAAGCTTGGGAGGTGTGAGCATGGCCAATAAGGTGCTAGGGAAGGTTAATGCCAGGACTAAGTTTTTGGCTAGAAAGTCCAATCTGCTTGTTAAGGACTCCATGAAAGTGCTAGCTACTGCCCTCATTTAATGCCATTTTGACTATGCTAGTACTTCCTTGTTTGTGGGCTTATCTAAACTTATGAAGGGGAAGCTCCAGATAGCCCAGAATAAGTTGATCAGGGTAGTATTGAAGGTGGGTTCACGTACTCACATAGGCAGGAGCTGCTTTCAGGAACTAAACTGGCTGCCTGTTGAGACAAGGGTGTCCCAGATTAGACTAGGTTTTGTTTACAGGCGTATTTATGGTCCTGCGCCCAGATATCTAAGTGATTACTTTCCTTGTGTTAGGGATGCACACAATCACAGAACCAGATCAGGTGTTGCTGATGTGTGCTTATACAGGTTCAGGAGTAATGCTGGGAAAGGTACTTTCTTGTATACTGGAGCCTCAGAATGGAATGAGTTGCCTCTGTCTGTAAAAATATGTTTGATATCTTCTGTGCCCAAATGAATAACCCTTATGATGTAACTGGAATGATGAGATCGATGTTCCTCTTTTATGTTTTTGTTTTATTATTTCACTGCCATACTGTGTTCGATCTTGTCTAGCCATCTAGTGTCAAGAGGACCACAATGGAAATAAGTCCCAGACTTTGTGTGTTATCCTCAATGATTTTATTCATGTGCATGTATGGCTTTTAAGTTTTATGTGTGCTTGTTTTTTTAAATGGTCGAATTAATAAACTAAACTAAACTAATCATTAGGTTTGCTGAAGACAACAGTGGTAGGCCTGATCACCGACAACGATGAGACAGCCTATAGGGAGGAGGTCAGAGACCTGACCCAGTGGTGCAAGGACAACAAGCTCTCCCTCAACGTGATCAAGACAAAGGAGATGATTGTGGACTACAGGAAAAGGAGGACCGAGCACGCCCCCATTCTCATCGACGGGGCTGTAGTGGAGCAAGTAAAGAGCTTTAAGTTCCTTGGTGTCCACATCACCAACAAACTAACATGGTCCAAGCACACCAAGACTGTTGTGAGGCGGGCATGACAAAACCTATTCTCCCTCAGGAGACCGAGATAATTTGGCATTGATCCTCAGATCATCAAAAGGTTTTACAGGTGCACCATCGAGAGCATCCTGACTGGTTGCATCACTGGGTCATGGGTCTCAGGGTTATGTTGCTGCTGTCAACTTGGTCTCAGGGTTATGTTACTGCTGCTAACGTGGTCTCAGGGTTCTGTTACTGCTGCTAACGTGGTCTCAGGATTCTGTTACTGCTGCCAATGTGGTCTCAGGGTTATGTTGCTGCTGCTTCCAACGTGGTCTCAGGGTTCTGTTGCTCCTGCCAACGTGGTCTCAGGGTTATGTTGCTGCTGCTGCCAACGTGGTCTCAGGGTTATGTTGCTCCTGCCAACGTGATCTCAGGGTTATGTTGCTCCTGCTAACATGGTCTCAGGGTTATGTTACTGCTGCCAACGTGGCCTGAGGGTTATGTTGCTGCTGCAGCCAATGTTGTCTCAGGGTTATGTTGCTGCTGCCAACGTGGTCTCAGGGTTATGTTGCTGCTACCAACGTGGTCTCAGGGTTCTGTTGCTGCTACCAACGTGGTCTCAGGGTTATGTTGCTGCTGCTGCCAACGTGGTCTCGGGGTTCTGTTGCTGCCACCAACGTGGTCTCAGGGTTATGTTGCTGCTGCCAACGTGGTCTCAGGGTTCTATCTCAAGGCCATCAGACTGTTAAACAGCCACCACTAACATTGAGTGGCTACTGCCAACACACTGTCAATGACACTGACTCTACTCCAGCCACTTTAATAATGGGAATTGATGGGAAATGATGTAAATATATCACTAGCCACTTTAAACAATGCTACCTTATATAATGTTACTTACCCTACATTATTCATCTCATATGCATACGTAGATACTGTACTCTATATCATCGACTGCATCCTTATGTAATACATGTATCACTAGCCACTTTAACTATGCCACTTGGTTTACATACTCATCTCATATGTATATACTGTACAACGTGATATCATCTACTGTATCTTGCCTATGCTGCTCTGTACCATCACTCATTCATATATCCTTATGTACATATTCTTTATCCCCTTACACTGTGTATAAGACAGTAGTTTTTTGGAATTGTTAGTTAGATTACTTGTTCGTTATTACTGCATTGTCGGAACTAGAAGCACAAGCATTTCGCTACACTCGCATTAACATCTGCTAACCATGTGTATGTGACAAATAAAATTTGATTTGATTTGATTTATTGCTGCTTCAGCCAATGAGGTCTCAGGGTTATGTTGCTGCTGCTGCCAAAGTGGTCTCAGGGTTATGTTGCTGCTGCCAACGTGGTCTCAGGGTTATGTTGCTGTTGCTGCCAATGTGGTCTCAGTGTTATGTTGTTGCTGCTGCCAATGAGGTCTCAGGGTTATGTTGCTGCTGCTACCAATGTGGTCTCAGGGTTATGTTGCTGCTGCCAACGTGGTCTCAGGGTTATGTTGCTGTTGCTGCCAACGTGGTCTCAGTGTTATGTTGCTGCCAATGAGGTCTCAGGGTTATGTTGCTGCTGCTACCAATGTGGTCTCAGGGTTCTGTTGCTGCTGCCAACGTGGTCTCAGGGTTATGTTGCTGCTGCCAACGTGGTTTCAGGGTTATGTTGTTGCTGCCAACGTGGTCTCGGGGTTATGTTGCTGTTGCTGCCAACGTGGTCTCAGTGTTATGTTGCTGCTGCTACCAATGTGGTCTCAGGGTTCTGTTGCTGCTGCCAACGTGGTTTCAGGGTTATGTTGTTGCTGCCAACGTGGTCTCAGGGTTATGTTGCTGTTGCTGCCAACGTGGTCTCAGGGTTATGTTGCTGCTTCAGCCAACGTGGTCTCAGGGTTATGTTGCTGTTGCTGCCAACGTGGTCTCAGTGTTATGTTGCTACCAATGAGGTCTCAGGGTTATGTTGCTGCTACCAATGTGGTCTCAGGGTTCTGTTGCTGCTGCCAACGTGGTCTCAGGGTTATGTTGCTGCTGCCAACGTGGTTTCAGGGTTATGTTGTTGCTGCCAACGTGGTCTCAGGGTTATGTTGCTGTTGCTGCCAACGTGGTCTCAGGGTTATGTTGCTGCTTCAGCCAACGTGGTCTCAGGGTTATGTTGCTGTTGCTGCCAACGTGGTCTCAGTGTTATGTTGCTGCCAATGAGGTCTCAGGGTTATGTTGCTGCTGCTACCAATGTGGTCTCAGGGTTCTGTTGCTGCTCCAACGTGGTCTCAGGGTTATGTTGCTGCTGCCAACGTGGTTTCAGGGTTATGTTGTTGCTGCCAACGTGGTCTCAGGGTTATGTTGCTGTTGCTGCCAACGTGGTCTCAGGGTTATGTTGCTGCTTCAGCCAACGTGGTCTCAGGGTTATGTTACTGCTGCTGCCAACGTGGTCTCAGGGTTATGTTGCTGTTGCTGCCAACGTGGTCTCAGTGTTATGTTGCTGCTGCTGCCAAAGTGGTCTCAGGGTTCTGTTGCTGCTGCCAACGTGGTCTCAGGGTTCTGTTGCTGCTGCCAACGTGGTCTCAGGGTTATGTTACTGCTGCTGCCAACGTGGTCTCAGGGTTATGTTAATGATGCTGCCAAGGTGGTCTCAGGGTTATGTTAATGATGTCAATGTGGTCTCAGGGTGATGTTGCTGATGCCAACGTGGTCTCAGGGTTATGTTGCTGCTGCCAATGTGGTCTCAGGGTTCTGTTGCTGCTGCCAACGTGGTCTCAGGGTTATGTTGCTGCTGCTGCCAACGTGGTCTCAGGGTTATGTTGCTGCTGCCAACGTGGTCTCACGGTTATGTTGCTGCTGCCAACGTGGTCTCAGGGTTATGTTACTGCTGCCAACGTGGTCTCAGGGTTATGTTGCTGCTGCCAACGTGGTCTCAGGGTTATGTTACTGCTGCCAATGTTGTCTCAGGGTTATGTTACTGCTGCCAATGTGGTCTCAGGGTTATGTTGCTGCTGCTGCCAACATGGTCTCAGGGTTATGTTGCTGCTGCCAACGTGGTCTCAGGGTTATGTTGCTGCTGCTGCCAACATGGTCTCAGGGTTATGTTGCTGCTGCCAACGTGGTCTCAGGGTTATGTTGCTGCTGCTGCCAACATGGTCTCAGGGTTATGTTGCTGCTGCCAACGTGGTCTCAGGGTTATGTTGCTGCTGCTGCATGACTGAAGCAGTCTCAGCTCTTCTGATTAGCTGTTCCAGTACTTTCTATGCTCTCTAGCTTTGCTATTCCTCTGAGGGAGAATCTCAATGACACTTTCCTCATGCTCTCTCCTCGCCTTCTTCTCAATACCCATTGGAGGAGAAGGTCAGAGAGCCGGGACCTTAGGCTTTCTCATCCAATGGGTTTTGAGAAGGAGTCGAGGAGAGCGGATGGGAGGAGTATGCAATTGAGATTCTCCCAGAGACTTTGGCCTTTTCTCTGAGATGTAGCTATGAGCTGACTGTACAGTATTGCTGCTGGAAGATCTCTCATGATCCTCCTACACATTGGCATAGTATGCTCTGACTGGACTGTTAAATATAGACGAGCAGCTCCTTGCTTCCAGTTTTGTCACTTCAGCTCAGCAGTGCCAGCCACACGTGGGCTAACCCACCACACAGCTCTGCAAAGAGAGAGAGAGACTGCTAACCCACTAGGGGGGAGAGAGTGAGAGAGAGAGGCGAGAGAGAGCAGAGAGAGCGGTGAGGGAGAGAGCGGAGAGAGAGAGAGCGGAGAGAGAGAGAGCAGAGAGAGAGAGAGAGAGAGAGAGAGAGCGGAGAGAGAGAGAGCGGAAAGAGAGAGAGAGACTGCTAACCCACTAGGGGGGAGAGAGTGAAAAGAGAGAGCGGTGAGGGAGAGAGCGGAGAGAGAGAGCGGAGAGAGAGAGAGAGCAGAGAGAGAGGAGAGAGAGAGAGAGATGGAGAGAATGAGAGAGAGAGAGAGAGAGAGAGGAGACTGCTAACCCACCACAGAGAGGGGGAGAGAGAGAGAGAGGAGACAGCTAACCCACCACAGAGAGGGAGCGAGAGAGAGGAGACTGCTAACCCACCACAGAAAGAGAGAGGAGTTTGCTAACCCGTCACAGAGAGAGCGAGACTGCTGTCCCACCACAGAGAGAGCGAGACTGCTGTCCCTCCACAGAGAGGGAGAGAGAGGAGACTGCTAACCCATCACAAAAAGAGAGAGGACACTGCTAAGCCATCACAGAGAGGGAAAGAGAGGAGACTGCTAACCCATCACAAAAAGAGAGAGGACACTGCTAAGCCATCACAGAGAGGGAGAGAGAGGAGACTGCTAACCCATGAAAGAGACGGAGAGAGAGGAGACTGCTGAACACATCAGATAGTTGTAGAGAGAGAGGAAACTGCACTCTCGGCCCATGGGATAGGTTACACACACGTGCCAAAGAGCTGCCCGAGATAGATCACCTAGTTGTTTTTGTTAAAGAAATATATTTTTCTACGGAAAAAGAACAATGAATTTCAACATTTTGTTCCGGCTGTTCTGTTCTGTGAGAGCAGTGCATTCTGGTTCAGATGAGAACAGAGAAATAGATGTACCCACAAGGCCACTGGGGAACTATGTGTGCCTGAATCAATCTCTGTTCGTTCTGCCCTCCCAATTGTATGGACTCCTGACTCCAACATCTGGGGCCACAGAAATGCAGCCCTACATACACACGAGAAAGAGAGAGGGAGAGAGTGTGTGTGTGTATGACTACAGAGTGCAGTTTCCTCTCTCTCTGCAGCTCTGCGATGGGTTAGCAGTCTTCTCTCTCTTTCTGTGATGGGTTAGCAGTCTCCTCTCCCTTTCTGTGATGGGTTAGCAGTCTCCTCTCCCTTTCTGTGATGGGTTAGCAGTCTCCTCTCCCTTTCTGTGATGGGTTAGCAGTCTCCTCTCCCTTTCTGTGATGGTTTAGCAGTCTCCTCTCTTTCTGTGATGGGTTAGCAGTCTCCTCTCCCTTTCTGTGATGGGTTAGCAGTCTCCTCTCCCTTTCTGTGATGGGTTAGCAGTCTCCTCTCCCTTTCTGTGATGGGTTAGCAGTCTCCTCTCCCTTTCTGTGATGGGTTAGCAGTCTCCTCTCCCTTTCTGTGATGGATTAGCAGTCTCCTCTCCCTTTCTGTGATGGGTTAGCAGTCTTCTCTCTCTTTCTGTGATGGTTTAGCAGTCTTCTCTCCCTTTCTGTGATGGGTTAGCAGTCTCCTCTCACTTTCTGTGATGGGTTAGCAGTCTTCTCTCTCTTTCTGTGATGGTTTAGCAGTCTTCTCTCCCTTTCTGTGATGGGTTAGCAGTCTTCTCTCTCTTTCTGTGATGGGTTAGCAGTCTCCTCTCCCTTTCTGTGATGGGTTAGCAGTCTCCTCTCTCTTTCTGTGATGGGTTAGCAGTCTCCTCTCCCTTTCTGTGATGGGTTAGCAGTCTCCTCTCTCTTTCTGTGATGGGTTAGCAGTCTTCTCTCCCTTTCTGCGATGGGTTAGCAGTCTCCTCTCCCTTTCTGTGATGGGTTAGCAGTCTCCTCTCCCTTTCTGTGATGGTTTAGCAGTCTCCTCTCCCTTTCTGTGATGGGTTAGCAGTCTCCTCTCCCTTTCTGTGATGGGTTAGCAGTCTCCTCTCCCTTTCTGTGATGGGTTAGCAGTCTCCTCTCCCTTTCTGTGATGGGTTAGCAGTCTTCTCTCTCTTTCTTTGATGGTTTAGCAGTCTCTCTCTCTTTCTGTGATGGTTTAGCAGTCTTCTCTCTCTTTCTGTGATGGGTTAGCAGTCTTCTCTCCCTTTCTGCGATGGGTTAGCAGTCTTCTCTTCCTTTCTGTGATGGGTTAGCAGTCTTCTCTCTCTTTCTGTGATGGGTTAGCAGTCTCCTCTCCCTTTCTGTGATGGGTTAGCAGTCTCCTCTCCCTTTCTGTGATGGGTTAGCAGTCTCCTCTCCCTTTCTGTGATGGGTTATCAGTCTCCTCTCCCTTTCTGTGATGGGTTAGCAGTCTCCTCTCTCTTTCTGTGATGGGTTAGCAGTCTTCTCTCTCTTTCTGTGATGGGTTAGCAGTCTTCTCTCTCTTTCTGTGATGGGTTAGCAGTATTCTCTCTCTTTCTGTGATGGGTTAGCAGTCTTCTCTCCCTTTCTGCGATGGGTTAGCAGTCTTCTCTTCCTTTCTGTGATGGGTTAGCAGTCTTCTCTCTTTCTGTGATGGGTTAGCAGTCTTCTCTCTCTTTCTGTGATGGGTTAGCAGTCTTCTCTCTCTTTCTGTGATGGGTTAGCAGTCTTCTCTCTCTTTCTGTGATGGGTTAGCAGTCTTCTCTCTCTTTCTGTGATGGGTTAGCAGTCTTCTCTTCCTTTCTGTGATGGGTTAGCAGTCTTCTCTTCCTTTCTGTGATGGGTTAGCAGTCTTCTCTCTCTTTCTGTGATGGGTTAGCAGTCTTCTCTCTCTTTCTGTGATGGGTTAGCAGTCTTCTCCCCTTTCTGTGATGGGTTAGCAGTCTTCTCTCTTTCTGTGATGGGTTAGCAGTCCTCTCTCTTTCTGTGATGGGTTAGCAGTCTCCTCTCCCTTTCTGTGATGGGTTAGCAGTCTCCTCTCCCTTTCTGTGATGGGTTAGCAGTCTCCTCTCCCTTTCTGTGATGGTTTAGCAGTCTCCTCTCCCTTTCTGTGATGGGTTAGCAGTCTCCTCTCCCTTTCTGTGATGGGTTAGCAGTCTCCTCTCCCTTTCTGTGATGGGTTAGCAGTCTCCTCTCCCTTTCTGTGATGGGTTAGCAGTCACCCTCCCTTTCTGTGATGGGTTAGCAGTCTCCTCTCCCTTTCTGTGATGGATTAGCAGTCTCCTCTCCCTTTCTGTGATGGGTTAGCAGTCTTCTCTCTCTTTCTGTGATGGTTTAGCAGTCTTCTCTCCCTTTCTGTGATGGGTTAGCAGTCTCCTCTCACTTTCTGTGATGGGTTAGCAGTCTTCTCTCTCTTTCTGTGATGGTTTAGCAGTCTTCTCTCCCTTTCTGTGATGGGTTAGCAGTCTTCTCTCTCTTTCTGTGATGGGTTAGCAGTCTCCTCTCCCTTTCTGTGATGGGTTAGCAGTCTCCCTCTCTCTTTCTGTGATGGGTTAGCAGTCTCCTCTCCCTTTCTGTGATGGGTTAGCAGTCTCCTCTCTTTCTGTGATGGGTTAGCAGTCTTCTCTCCCTTTCTGCGATGGGTTAGCAGTCTCCTCTCCCTTTCTGTGATGGGTTAGCAGTCTCCTCTCCCTTTCTGTGATGGTTTAGCAGTCTCCTCTCCTTTCTGTGATGGGTTAGCAGTCTCCTCTCCCTTTCTGTGATGGGTTAGCAGTCTCCTCTCCCTTTCTGTGATGGGTTAGCAGTCTCCTCTCCCTTTCTGTGATGGGTTAGCAGTCTTCTCTCTCTTTCTTTGATGGTTTAGCAGTCTTCTCTCTCTTTCTGTGATGGTTTAGCAGTCTCTCTCTCTTTCTGTGATGGGTTAGCAGTCTTCTCTCCCTTTCTGCGATGGGTTAGCAGTCTTCTCTTCCTTTCTGTGATGGGTTAGCAGTCTTCTCTCTCTTTCTGTGATGGGTTAGCAGTCTCCTCTCCCTTTCTGTGATGGGTTAGCAGTCTCCTCTCCCTTTCTGTGATGGGTTAGCAGTCTCCTCTCCCTTTCTGTGATGGGTTATCAGTCTCCTCTCCCTTTCTGTGATGGGTTAGCAGTCTCCTCTCTCTTTCTGTGATGGGTTAGCAGTCTTCTCTCTCTTTCTGTGAGGGGTAGCAGTCTTCTCTCTCTTTCTGTGATGGGTTAGCAGTCTTCTCTCTCTTTCTGTGATGGGTTAGCAGTCTTCTCTCCCTTTCTGCGATGGGTTAGCAGTCTTCTCTTCCTTTCTGTGATGGGTTAGCAGTCTTCTCTCTCTTTCTGTGATGGGTTAGCAGTCTCCTCTCTCTTTCTGTGATGGGTTAGCAGTCTTCTCTCTCTTTCTGTGATGGGTTAGCAGTCTTCTCTCTCTTTCTGTGATGGGTTAGCAGTCTTCTCTCTCTTTCTGTGATGGGTTAGCAGTCTTCTCTCTCTTTCTGTGATGGGTTAGCAGTCTTCTCTTCCTTTCTGTGATGGGTTAGCAGTCTTCTCTCTCTTTCTGTGATGGGTTAGCAGTCTTCTCTCTTTCTGTGATGGGTTGGCAGTCTTCTCTCTCTTTCTGTGATGGGTTAGCAGTCTTCTCTTCCTTTCTGTGATGGGTTAGCAGTCTCTCTCTCTTTCTGTGATGGGTTAGCAGTCTCTCTCTCTTTCTGTGATGGGTTAGCAGTCTCTCTTCCTTTCTGTGATGGGTTAGCAGTCTTCTCTCTCTTTCTGTGATGGGTTAGCAGTCTCTCTCTCTTTCTGTGATGGGTTAGCAGTCTTCTCTCTCTTTCTGTGATGGGTTAGCAGTCTTCTCTCTCTTTCTGTGATGGGTTAGCAGTCTTCTCTTCCTTTCTGTGATGGGTTAGCAGTCTCTCTCTTTCTGTGATGGGTTAGCAGTCTCCTCTCCCTTTCTGTGATGGGTTAGCAGTCTCCTCTCCCTTCTCTGTGATGGGTTAGCAGTCTCCTCTCCCTTTCTGTGATGGGTTAGCAGTTTCCTCTCCCTTTCTGTGATGGGTTATCAGTCTCCTCTCCCTTTCTGTGATGGGTTAGCAGTCTTCTCTCTCTTTCTGTGATGGGTTAGCAGTCTCCTCTCTCTTTCTGTGATGGGTTAGCAGTCTCTTTCTGTGATGGGTTAGCAGTCTCTCTCTCTTTCTGTGATGGGTTAGCAGTCTTCTCTCTCTTTCTGTGATGGGTTAGCAGTCTTCTCTCTCTTTCTGTGATGGGTTAGCAGTCTTCTCTCTCTTTCTGTGATGGGTTAGCAGTCTCCTCTCACTTTCTGTGATGGGTTAGCAGTCTCCTATCTCTGTCTGTGATGGGTTAGCAATCTCCTATCTCTTTCTGTGATGGGTTAGCAGTCCCCTCTCTCTCCCTCTCTGTGATGGGTTAACAGTCTCCTCTCTCTCCCTCTCTGTGATGGGTTAGCAGTCTCCTATCTCTTTCTGTGATGGGTTATCAGTCTCCTCTCTCTCCCTCTCTGTGATGGGTTAGCAGTCTCCTCTCTCCCTCTCTGTGATGGGTTAGCAGTCTCCTCTCTCTCCCTCTCTGTGATGGGTTTGCAGTCTCCTCTCTCTCCCTCTCTGTGATGGGTTAGCAGTCTCCTCTCCCTTTCTGTGATGGGTTAACAGTCTCCTATCTCTGTCTGTGATGGGTAGCAGTCTCCTTTCTCTCCCTCTCTGTGATGGGTTAGCAGTCCCCTCTCTCCCTCTCTGTGATGGGTTAACAGTCTCCTCTCTCTCCCTCTCTGTGATGGGTTAGCAGTCTCTCTCTCTCCCTCTCTGTGATGGGTTAGCAGTCTCCTCTCCCTTTCTGTGATGGGTTAACAGTCTCCTATCTCTGTCTGTGATGGGTTAGCAGTCTCCTTTCTCTCCCTCTCTGTGATGGGTTAGCAGTCCCCTCTCTCTCCCTCTCTGTGATGGGTTAACAGTCACCTCTCTCTCCCTCTCTGTAGTGGGTTAGCAGCCTCCTCTCTATCCCTCTCTGTGATGGGTTAGCATTCTCCTCTCTCTTTCTGTGATGGGTTAGCAGTCTCCTCTCTCTTTCTGTGATGGGTTAGCAGTCTCCTCTCTATCCCTCTCTGTGGTGGGTTAGCAGTCTCCTCTCTATCCCTCTCTGTGATGGGTTAGCAGTCTCCTCTCTCTTTCTGTGGTGGGTTAGCAGTCTCCTCTCTCTTTCTGTGATGGGTTAGCAGTCTTCTCTCTCTTTCTGTGGTGGGTAAGCAGTCTCCTCTCTATCCCTCTCTGTGATGGGTTAGCAGTCTCCTCTCTCTTTCTGTGGTGGGTTAGCAGTCTCTTCTCTCTTTCTGTGGTGGGTTAGCAGTCTCCCTCTCTCTCTCCTCTGACAGCAGCGGCAGTATCTTTAGGATCTTCATGGTGTTAGATGGTGTTCACTTCAATCTGTTTGTCATCAGGATTAATCTCCCAGCCTTCATTCCTCTGACATAGGACACAATTCTGTCAGATGGAAGAGAACACAACACAGAAGGGCGAATGACAGCTTTAAAAATGGGCAAATTTTGCCAAATCCAAAAAACTGCGCCCGGGCCCATGTTGTCCGTTAGCTGTCAGAAGAATCCTCCTCCCTGACAGTGCCAAGCTCCTTCAAAGTAATCCCAAAAGCATGCTTTGTTTTTCAAGTGCCCGGTCGATTTCCCAGCATCAATAAGCAACACTCACTGAATTAGTTCCTGAGGAATAGGCCTACAACAAACTGCGTACAAAACAACAAACCCCTGTGACATGACTGCTGGGGGAAAGGCAGAGCAATGATTCCAGAATAGCACAGAGAGAGAGAGAGATGGAGAAAGAGAGCAAGCATTGCCTGAGACAAAGGACTATTTTAGAGCGGTTGCCTTCATGACAGGCAGATTCCCTGACACACTGAAGTTATACGGTCACCCAGGCAGACAATCAAACCGGCTATAAATAAAGAGAAGCTTCACGTCTTTGCCCGAGATTCACACAGTGGACCAGTGAGGAGACATTTCTTTATACCTTGAGTTGGTTGTTGGAATGAGCTTCATAAGTACACTGTTAATACTATTCCCAAACTTAACAAAGTTAAGAACTAAACCAATGTCTTCACTAGAGTTCTTGGCACCCTAACACCCAGCCTATGTGCAAAGTTTAGCCACAAAGAGACATGTCCAATGCATCCGTGACAAGAGGCGTCATGTACAATGTACACTAGATGGTCAAAAGTATCAAAAGCTCGTCAAACATCCTGATCGTCATTGTCATTCCAAAATCAAGGGCATTAATATGGAGGTTGTCCCCCCCTTTGCTGCTATAACAGCCTCCACTCTTCTGAGAAGGCTTTCCACTAGATGTTCGAACATTTCTGCGGTGACTAGCTTCCATTCAACCACACGAGCATTAGTGAGGTCAGGCACACAGTCTGCGTTCCAATTCATCCCAAAGGCGTTCGATGGGATTGAGGTCAGGGCTCTGTGCAAGCCAGGTTCTTCCACACCGATCGTGACAAACAATTTCTGTATGGGCCTCGCTTTGTGCATAATGTAATTGTAGGCTGTAGCGTTAAGATTTCCCTTCACTGGAACTAAGGGGCCTTGCACGGACCATGAAAAACAGCACCAGACCATTATTTCTCCTCCACCAAACTTTACAGTTGGCACTATGCATTGGGGCAGATAGTGTTCTCCTGGCACACGCCAATCCCAGATTCGTCCGTTGGACTGCCAGATGGTGAAGCGTGATTCATCACTCAAGAGAACGCATTTCCACTGCTCCAGAATCTCATGCCAACGCTTGGCATTGCACATTGTGATCTTAGGCTTGTGTGTGGCTGCTCAGCCATGGAAACCCATTTCATGAAGCTCCCGATGAACAGTTCTTGTGCTGATTTTGCTTCCAGATGCAGTTTGGAACGCGGTGGTGAGTGTTTGCAACCGAGGAAAGAATTACGCTACACGCTTCAGCACTTGGCGGTCCCATTCTGTGAGCATGTGTGACCTACCACTTCGAGACTGAGCTCCTAGATGTTTTCACTTCACAATAACAGCCCTTACAGTTGACCCGGGCAGCTCTAGCAGGGCAGAAATATGACTTGTTGAAAGTCACTGAGCTCTTCAGTAGGAGCTATTCTACTGCCAATGTTTGTCTATGGAGATTGTTCGATTTGATACACCTATCAGCAACGGGTGTAGCTGAAATGTCAGAATCCACAGATTTGAATGGGTGTCCACATACCTTTGGCCATGTACTGTATTTTACAGTTGATGGTTTTTATTTTCCTACCATCAGGCATGTTTGGTATACCTCCAGATACATCATTTGAGGTGGATAATTAGGAAATAAAGAACAATGTGAATGCAGAGCAAATTAAGCTCAAAATAATATCAATTCATCTTGATTCTCTTGAAAAATAACAGCCTGCTCAGTCAAGATAAGCTTCCTCTCAGATAATTCAATTATTTCACCCTGTTAAT
This sequence comes from Oncorhynchus tshawytscha, assembly GCF_018296145.1. NCBI lineage: Eukaryota > Metazoa > Chordata > Actinopteri > Salmoniformes > Salmonidae > Oncorhynchus > Oncorhynchus tshawytscha. Next base: position 14,643,114 of record NC_056441.1, on the reverse strand, counting down.
TCTGCTGCCCCTATGGCCGTGAGCACTCAAGTTATAGGATTGGCTGGGGGTGTTTGACTGCTGCTCAGAATAAAATGTTCTCTCTGGCTTGATCTTTTAACAGCTTTCTTGGCTGGAATGTTTGGTTTTAAAATGGCAATCTGCCGATTGGTTCATATATACTGTATAGCCATTGATTTTTTTTAAAATAATAAAATGTCAAAATAACTGTATAGCTTTAAAGTCCAACACTGTATAGCTTTCTGTGTCTAGATGGTTCAGTTACTGTTTAAAACGTGGGCTATACAGGACTGTATTCATCCGTGCACACCGTAGGAAAACGTTTTTCAACAAAAACAAGCATTTCTTATTGGACAAATTCAGATTAGTCCCTCCCGGTTTCAAGCTGTTTACTTCCATTTGGTTCCTAGTGAATACACCCCATTTTCTGTTCCAAACCAGACTGAGAATGTGTTCCACATTAACTCCAAGATTGGTGCCCTCAAGCAAAATAGTGATATGAGGAAGATCTAAGGATGGAACTGGCCATGGTATCAACAACATAAATAACGAATCACTCCTGTCTCTCCAATGAGAGCACAGCATTGATCAGATGTGTTAAGAAGTAAATAATTTTAAAGCACACATACACTCAATGAGAAACAATGGCAATGGATGAAGAAAAATATTGTGGAACTTGTGAACCAAAGGCATTCTACTTCAATGTTTCCAGGTTTGTAAAATGACTCAAGTATGATGCCAGATAGTAATTACAGCCCAGGGAATCGTGGAATAGCAGGGGTGCAACTTTCACTGGGGACATGTCCCCCCCCAGCTTTATCATTGTGATGTGATACAAAACGAGGCCACAGTGTGCTTTAGGACCATGCGGACGCCCCCGAGCGGTCGGGTGGACTTTGGAGTGTTTAAAAAAAGAAAACATGTAATGTCTCCCCCACTTCTAAAACCAAAGTTGCGCCCTTGCGGAATAGTACTAAAGAGACATTACCGTTAAATAATAGACAGTAAAAAAATGGTTTCCAGGGTTTGGTCTTGGTTGGCCAACTCAGGGCTACCTCCCAATTATCTCTACTTCCTCCTGAAGTGTGCACTTGTTCACTTTGAAAGGAAATTACTGGAAAATAGAAACCCCACCCATCCCATGCCAACACCAATTTAAAAGTTGTGGGAAGTAATGAGCGAGTGTACACTTCAGTAGGAAAGAGATAATTGGGACATACCCT